>NC_086455.1:16877583-17177583 GCF_028390025.1 Pseudophryne corroboree
GGTGGTTTCCTGGAGCAATGAAAACCGCTTCGCCTAAAAATAGCACTATACAGATAGTGCGCCTGGCTAGCCGACGAGGTAGCGTCACTGAATGTGACATGAAACGGAGAGCTACAAGTCCTAGTCCCCATCACAGACACCCCACCCGCTGCTACATACAGCAAAACGCGTGGTGTGATGCCTGACGTGTGTTGTGCAGTTTGTCAGTGAGCAAATAGGGGTAGATATGCTGAAATGTCTAAAATAAATAAACAGGAAATGTGAAGGTGTTGGCCATATTGACCAATCAGATTCTTCCCATTATTTACCTACTAGTAGAAAATGAGACACAGAATATGATTGGCTGCTTTGGGCAAAGTCTACATTTTTTTTTTCTTGTTAGAAGTTTCAGTAAGGTAACTGTCCTCCGTGTGAGGAATTGGTATGTGCCATAAACCAGTTTCAATGGTCAAGACTGGATAATTATTTCCTTCATGTAGCCGTCTGCTCATTAGTGAGTGTTATAGGTGCGTCTCACAGGCTCTAATAACTAAGGTGCAAGCTCAGTCTGTCTCTTCTCACGTTGCTGTGGGTGTATGGGGCACCCCTGGATATGCAGGTACAGTAACACACAGCCTGTTAATTCACTAGGCACCAGTGACATCATTGAGAATGCAGCCTTTATAGGTACTAGAAACCGTGACATCATTGAGAATGCAACCTATCAATTCAATAGGGATCTGTAACATCACTCGGAATGAGCCTATCCATTCATGAAGAACCAGTGACATCACTGTGAGTGTGTGTGTGTGTGTGTGTGTGTGTGGGGGGGGGGGGTAGATGTAACATGTGCAGAGAGCTAGATTTGGGTGGCTTATTTTGTTTCTGTGCAGGGTAAATACTGGCTGTAGAGGAGTGGCTGCAGGTTCCATCACAAGCTGAAGAGCAGCCTGCCAGGCACCCTTCCTGTGAGCCCGGGCAGCGACGATGACCTGCCCTAGGATCACCACTCCCTCTACGTGGACGTAATAACCACATAGAAGTACCTGCAAAATTGGGCAGTGGCCGCTTACAGGTGAGTTTGCTTTCCCTTCTTGTGCCAGTCTCCCCATACCAGCATGGCACACCGTCCTGCGGGGTCACTACTTGCCCATGGGCTGCTCTGTGTGATCATCTACTGTGAGCATTAGGAGTATAAGCGGCACTACTACTGTGGGCATTATGTGTAGAAGCAGCACTACTGTGGGCATTAGGTGTAGAAGTGGCACTGCTACTCGGGGCATTAGGTGTAGAAGTGGCACTGCTCCTTGGGGCATTAGGTGTAGACATGGCACTGCTACTGGGGGCATTAGGTGTAAGCAGCACTGCTGCTGTGGGCATTAGGGGTAGAAGCGGCACTGCTGCTGTAGGCATTAGGTGTAGAAAGGAGCAATGCTGCTTTGGGCATTAGGTGTAAGTAGCACTGCTGCTTTGTGCATTAGGTGTAGAAGGGGCACTGCTGCTGTGGGCCTTAGGTGTAGAAGGGGCACTGCTGCTGTAGGCATTAGGTGTAGAAGGAGCACTGCTGCTTTGGGCATTAGGTGTAAGTAGCACTGCTGCTGTGGGCATTAGGTGTAGAAGGGGCATTGCTGCTGTGGGCATTAGGTGTAGAAGGGGCATTGCTGCTGTGGGCATTAGGTGTAGAAGGGGCACTGCTGCTGTGGGCATTAGGTGTAGAAGGGGCACTGCTGCTGTGGGCATTAGGTGTAGAAGGGGCACTACTGCTTTGGGCATTAGGTGTAGAAGGGGCACTACTGCTTTGGGCATTAGGTGTAAGGAGCACTGCTGCTGTGGGCATTAGGTGTAGAAGGGGCACTGGTGCTGTGGGCATTAGGTGTAGAAGGGTCACTGCTACTGTGGGCATTAGGTGTAGAAGGGGCACTGCTGCTGTGGGCACTAGGTGTGGAAGGGGCACTGCTGCTGTGGGCATTGTGTAGGAGCTGCACTGATGTTATGGGCATTATATGTAAGGGGAACTGCTGTGAGCATTATGTGTATAAGCTGCACTATTACTGTGAGCATTATGTGTAAGGGGTACTATTGTGTGATTTAATGTGAATAAGGGACACTACTATGTCTGCCTCACCAACCCCTTTTGAGTGGCCTCGCCCCCTTTCCCAGTGGACACAGTACACCCTGGCGTGAACACTAAATTTCTTTATATTTTCCATACCCCCTCTTCAAAATTCCCACTTTGACCAGTGATATGTATATGTGTAAAATATAAAAATAGCAGCAGCTGAAAAGCCAGGCTGCATAAAGATAAAGCTGTACAGATCTCCCATTACCAGAAATGCTTGCTGATCCTGTGTGTGCAATGCTAAATGGCCACCCCAGAATCCTTTGTGCTCTGCCCGTTGGTTCTCTCAGCAGTCCTTAATCCTCTTGGCCTAATAGCATTAAACAGTTTTAAACAAACAAGGGTATTGACCTCGGACTTGAATTATATTAACTAGGGAAGGCCCAATTGCTTGTGATGAGCCCAGCATCCCGAAAGGGAATTAATGAGCTCTGCACGGGATTTAGAGGGATGAAGAGAAGCAGGACCAGGGAATTATCTCTTACAGGACCGTGTCTGTTTGTTTGGCACTAACACGCGTGAGACCCTTTCTCTTCCCAACCCTAATGCTGTCCTCCGTCTCCAAAATCGTCTTTTTAGCTTCTGAGCGGGGATTAAATAATGTTATCAAATAAAAAATCTAATTCTGATGTGTGTGTGTATGTATGTATGTATATATATATATATATATATATATATATATATATATATATATATATATACACACATACATACATACATACATACATACATACATACATACATATGAGCTTGCAGTAGCTTTCGGAGCATTGTACATATAATACATGTTATGCTTTGCAGTGTATGTAATATTCTTAAGCGCATTTGATATTCGTTAACATATTGTTTCTGGGAAGCCAGTTGAACTGTGCGCCTATGACTACAGTGGGAACAGTTTACACTCCAATCTGCAGCAACATATGGGGCCTGATTCATAGAGGACACGGTTTTCGACGTGGCTGCGTCTTTCGAAATTGTGCTACAGCTGCAGCAGTCGTCTTAAGTAAAAAATACGCCCCCTGCCGGCTTCTGTGATCAACTACGTGAACATCAGAGATCTGAGTTACCCTCCGGATGTTCAGTAAAATCACGCCGCTGGGGCTTCGGCACGCACAGAAAGAGGGGATGGCATGCCCCCGTTTTCTGTAACGCTTCGTGACGCTGCCTCCAAACATTAACATGTTAACCACGCTGCGGCTTTTGGGGATGCTGCGATTGGCGTTGCAGGACCATATCTGCACATGTGCCATGCGAACCCCTCACTTGCACACATCTGCAAATATCAGATTTTCCGAAATCTCTGAATCCAGGCCCATAATGCAGTTCTGACCATTCCATTACTCCAGCATTATACCTTAAACATTTTATAAAGTAGGATTTACACCTTACGTGAGTTAACATTTCCAACCCATGAGTATAGCAATGGCATTTTTACAACAGTTACTAGCTGAATACCCGTGCTTCACTACGGAATTTAAAGAATAATGCCAATCTTTGTCAGGCCGCATGTCTGGGCTTCCCAGGATTGATGCTGTCAAAATACTGGTGCTGAGAAGAATAATCCGTCTCCTACTCTGCCCCGTCCTGCCTCTGATGCTGCCCTGCTCAGTGCTGTAACTGCTGGTGCTGAGGAGAATAATCCGCCTCCTTCTCTGCCCCGTCCCACCTCTGATGCTGCCCTGCTCAGTGCTGTAACTGCTGGTGCTGAGGAGAATAATCCGCCTCCTTCTCTGCCCTGTCCCTCCTCTGATGCTGCCCTGCTCAGTGCTGTAACTTCTGGTGCTGAGGAGAATAATCTGCCTCCTTCTCTGCCCCATCCCGCCTCTGATGCTGACCTGCTCAGTGCTGTAACTGCTGGTACGGAGGAGAATAATCTGCCTCCTTCTCTGCCCCGTCCTGCCTCTGATGCTGCCCTGCTCAGTGCTGTAACTGCTGCTGCTGAGGAGAATAATCCGCCTCCTTCTCTGCCCCGTCCCGCCTCTGATACTGCCCTGCTCAGTGCTGTAACTGCTGGTGCTGAGGAGAATAATCTGCCGCCTTCTCTGCCCCGTCCTGCCTCTGATGCTGCCCTGCTCAGTGCTGTAACTGCTGGTGCTAAGGAGAATAATCTGCCGCCTTCTCTGCCCCGTCCCACCTCTGATGCTGCCCTGCTCAGTGCTATAACTGCTGGTGGTGAGGAGAATAATCCACCTCCTTCTCTGCCCCGTCCCGCCTCTGATACTGCCGTGCTCAGTGCTGTAACTGCTAGTGCTGAGGAGAATAATCCGCCTCCTTCTATGCCCCGTCCCGCCTCTGATACTGCCCTGCTCAGTGCTGTAACTGCTGGTGCTGAGGAGAATAATCTGCCGCCTTCTCTGCCCCGTCCCACCTCTGATGCTGCCCTGCTCAGTGCTATAACTGCTGGTGGTGAGGAGAATAATCCGCCTCCTTCTCTGCCCCGTCCCACCTCTGATGCTGCACTGCTCAGTGCTGTACATGCTGGTGCTGAGGAGAATAATCTGCCTCCTTCTCTGCCCCGTCCCACCTCTGATACTACCCTGCTCAGTGCTGTAACTGCTGGTGCTGAGAAGAATAATCCGGCTCCTTCCCCGTCCCGCCTCTGATGCTGCCCTGCTCAGTGCTGTAACTGCTGGTGCTGAGTAGAATAATCCGGCTCCTTCCCTGTCCCGCCTCTGATGCTGCCCTGCTCAGTGCTGTAACTGCTGGTGCTGAGGAGAATAATCCACCTCCTTCTCTGCCCCATCCTGCCTCTGATGCTGCCCTGCACAGTGCTGTAAATGCTGGTGCTGAGTAGAATAATCCGCCTACTTCTCTGCCCCGTCCCGCCTCTGATGCTGCCCTGCTCAGTGCTGCACATGCTGGTACTGAGGAGAATAATCCGCCTCCTTCTCTGCCCCGTCCCGCCTCTGATGCTGCCCTGCTCAGTGCTGTAACTGCTGGTGCTGAGGAGATAAATCCACCTCCTTCTCTGCCCTGTCCCGCCTCTGATGCTGCCCTGCTCAGAGCTGTAACTGCTGGTGCTGAGGAGAATAATCCGCCTCCTTCACTGCCCCATCCCGCCTCTGATGCTGCCCTGCTCAGTGCTGTAACTGCTGGTGCTGTGGAGAATAATCCGCCTCCTTCTCTGCCCAGTCCCGCCTCTGATGCTGCCCTGATCAGTGCTGTAACTGCTGGTGCTGTGGAGAATAATCCGTCTCCTTCTCTGCCTGTCCCGCCTCTGATGTTGCCCTACTCAGTGCTGTAACTGCTGGTGCTGAGGAGAATAATCCGCCTCCTTCTCTGCCCTGTCCTGCCTCTGATGCTGTCCTGCTCAGTGCTGTAACTGCTAGTGCTGAGGAGAATAATCCGCCTCCTTCTCTGCCCCGTCCCGCCTCTGATGCTGTCCTGCTCAGTGCTGTAACTGCTAGTGCTGAGGAGAATAATCCGCCTCCTTCTCTGCCCCGTCCCACCTCTGATGCTGCCCTGCTCAGTGCTGTAACTGCTGGTGCTGAGGAGAATAATCCGCCTCCTTCTCTGCCCCGTCCTGCCTCTGATGCTGTCCTGCTCAGTGCTGTAACTGCTGGTGCTGAGGAGAATATTCCGCCTCCTTCTCTGCCCCGTCCCGCCTCTGATGCTGCCCTGCTCAGTGCTGTACATGCTGGTGCTGAAGAGAATAATCCGCCTCCTTCTCTGCCCCGTCCCGCCTCTGATGCTGCCCTGCTCAGTGCTGTACATGCTGGTGCTGAGGAGAATAATCCGCCTCCTTCTCTGCCCCGTCCCGCCTCTGATGCTGCCCTGCTCAGTGCTGTAACTGCTGGTGCTGAGGAGAATAATCCGCCTCCTTCTCTGCCCCGTCCAGCCTCTGATGCTGTCCTGCTCAGTGCTGTAACTGCTGGTGCTGAGGAGAATAATCTGCCGCCTTCTCTGCCCCGTCCCACCTCTGATGCTGCCCTGCTCAGTGCTATAACTGCTGGTGGTGAGGAGAATAATCCTCCTCCTTCTCTGCCCCGTCCCGCCTCTGATGCTGTCCTGCTCAGTGCTGTAACTGCTGGTGGTGAGGAGAATAATCCGCCTCCTTCTCTGCCCCGTCCCGCCTCTGATGCTGCCCTGCTCAGTGCTATAACTGCTGGTGGTGAGGAGAATAATCCGCCTCCTTCTCTGCCCCGTCCCGCCTCTGATGCTGCCCTGCTCAGTACTATAACTGCTGGTGGTGAGGAGAATAATCCGCCTCCTTCTCTGCCCCGTCCCGCCTCTGATGCTGTCCTGCTCAGCGCTGTAACTGCTGGTACTGAGGAGAATAATCCGCCTCCTTCTCTGCCCTGTCCCTCCTCTGATGCTGTCCTGCTCAGTGCTGTAACTGCTGGTGCTGAGGAGAATAATCCGCCTCCTTCTCTGACCCGTCCTGCCTCTGATGCTGCCCTGCTCAGTGCTGTAACTGCTGGTGCTGAGGAGAATAATCCGCCTCCTTCTCTGCCCCGTCCTGCCTCTGATGCTGTCCTGCTCAGTGCTGTAACTGCTGGTGCTGAGGAGAATATTCCGCCTCCTTCTCTGCCCCGTCCCGCCTCTGATGCTGCCCTGCTCAGTGCTGTACATGCTGGTGCTGAAGAGAATAATCCGCCTCCTTCTCTGCCCCGTCCCGCCTCTGATGCTGCCCTGCTCAGTGCTGTACATGCTGGTGCTGAGGAGAATATTCCGCCTCCTTCTCTGCCCCGTCCCACCTCTGATGCTGCCCTGCTCAGTGCTGTACATACTGGTGCTGAGGAGAATAATCCGCCTCCTTCTCTGCCCCGTCCCACCTCTGATGCTGCCCTGCTCAGTGCTATAACTGCTGGTGCTGAGGAGAATAATCCGCCTCCTTCTCTGTCCTGTCCCGCCTCTGATGCTGCCCTGATCAGTGCTGTAACTGCTGGGAGGACAGGCCAAGCTCCGCCCGCTGTTTCTTAAATATGTTAGGTTTGCAGGCTGACTATGTCAAGGGGCCCTAGGTCTCATTGCTTAGCTTCGAAACTAAAGTATGCCTGTGCCCCTACCTGTGGGTGCCTCTGGCCCTAACCGTGTGTGCCTCTCGTTACCCGTGGGTGCCTCTGCCCCTACCCGTGTTTGCCTTTGCTCCTACCCTTGTTTGCCTCCGCCCCTACCCGTGGGTGCCTCCGCCCCTACCCGTGGGTGCCTCCGCCCCTACCCTTGGGTGCCTCCGCCCCTACCCGTGGGTGCCTCTATCCTTACCTGTGGGTGCCTGTGCCCCTAACCGTGGGTGCCTCTGTGTAAATTGCTCCAGCCATTCCAGCGTTATGCAGAAAACTATGGATTTTTACATGTCACCCCATGCCTTCCCCCACCCCTAGAGGTGTCTTACCCCTACAGTATGTTTTGACATATTGTAAGTCATATGTGTACCAAGATTGGTGTAAATTGCTCCAAGCATTCCAGAGTAATGTCCGAAAACTATGGATTTTTCCATGTCTCCCCCTTCCCACCTCCATCCCTAGAGGTGCTAGGGGGTGTCTCTTACCCCACAGTATTTCTTTCCAGATTCTAAGGCATATGTGTACCAAGTTTGGTGTAATCTGCTTCAGGCATTCCAGAGTTATGCTGGAACAGACAGACAGACATCAAGCCTTGTTGTTATTTTCTGTCCGTATGCAAGTGAGGGAGATGAGACCGGTCCAGCGGGAATCTAGTAGTGGAAAAAGAAAGATGGCGCCTTCCACGTTCGCTTTGAGAGAGGAATCAAACTGATGTAACTTTATTTTTCATTCTGTTTAACACACTTACACCACCACCGACTAGGTAAGTATCTGCTTACATTGTAAGCACCAATGTAGTTTGCGTGTGATGACAGATTAACTTTACCGAGGGCCTGTCACCTGCTCCCACTGGAGACAGGTGCCGGACTGGGATATGAAGGAGAACACAGTGTATCTGGGGTGCAGGCTACACATGGATGGGTGGGCCAGTCAAAGGAACTAGCGCTTAAATAGTCCACCGTCCAGCCATGACCCCCCCTCCACTGTAGTCATTTGGTCTCAGGCAGTGCTGCCCTCTGGGGAATTTCCTGGTCTCTTAGTAAGCCAATCTGACACTGGAGTAGCCAACAGATATACATGAGAATACAGCCAGTGGTTCTTAGAAAGGCACTGCTGGGGCATAAGGCATCTTTCTAAAAAGCCAACTTCCCTACAAAGTTTCCGTGCAAACGCTATGCCGCCGCCCTCTGGGAGTGTATTTTAGCTTAGCAGAAGTGCGAACGAAAGGATGGCAGAGTGGCTACAAAGTTTTTTTTGTGCAGTTTTAGAGTAGCTCAAAACCTACTCAGCGCTTGCGATCACTTCAGACTAATTAGTTCCTGTTTTGACGTCACGAACACGCCCTGCCTTGGTCCAGCCACACCTGCGTTTTTCCTGGCACACCTGCGTTTTTCCGAACACTCCCTGAAAACGGTCAGTTGACACCCAGAAACGCCCACTTCATGTCAATCACTCTGCGGCCAGCAGTGCGACTGAAAAGCTTCCTAGACCCTGTGTGAAACTACATCGGTCGTTGTAATAGTACGTCGCGCGTGTGCATTGCGCTGCATGCGCAGAAGTGCCGATTTTTAGCCTCAAAACTGCACGGCGAACAAATGCAGCTAGCGAACAACTCTGAATGACCACCATTGTGTGGTTTTGAACTCCAGTGATGACTTTTGTTTCTAGACATCGTTTGTAGTGTGTACACACGATCCGATCTGATATCTTATACCATATCATACGATATTGTATCGTATGGGATCGCATAAGGTGTACATAGCATTAGATAGATCATAGGCTTGCCTGATTGACTATCTGCCTGCGGCTAAGTTACCCAGCTGTCTGTGTTTTCCTCTCTGCCTATTTCTCCATGTCATAAATTTTAAAAAATAAATAAAAAATGTGACCATATCAAAAGAATAAAATAAAAAATGACTTTGCAGATTACTGATGTGGCCACGCCCTTTAGCTTGACCACACCCCCTCTAGCAGTGGTGCCTGCCAAGTGTCACAGTGCTACCGCATGGAGGCGGGGCATGCATTACGTTTGCACAGTTCCACTGCATTCCAAAAATGCCTCCAGATGGGGGTACGTGTTTCAGGTTGCCAAATACTCTACAAATCACAAAGCAATTTGTGACCGTTTCCTGTTCGCTTAGCAGTTGTACTGTATGGAACTACAAGTTCCAAAATGCTCTGGCTTCACTAAAGCAGGCCATTTGCAATTTGCCACATCCCACATAGCATGACATGTCAGTGTACACATTTGCACATTCTTGTGGCACTTGCAACACTTTTCTATCCAATCAATTCTGTTCAATTTCTTACCGTGATCCAGTTGCTCTAAAAATTGAGCTACAATCCGGGAACTCTGCACAGTGCCGGCCGTATCAATCAAATTATATCTTTAAATATTCTTTAAGTAAACGGGATTACACTAATTATATATTTGCTTTGGCCGATGGAAATCTGAGCGGAGAGTCTGAAATCCCTTTAGAGCCAACTGTAGTAAGATAAATCTGTGCTTAAGCATCGGTGTAAGTTACTCCTTATTTTGGGGTAGATAAGAAGATAAGGTTCCCCCCTCCTGTCATCTTATATATTTGGAACACTTTCTGGACATTAAGCTTGTCTTCGCATGTGATCACGGTCAGAATCTCTGTCCGCTGTGACTCAGAACCTCAGTAAGTGCAAATTTTAATGGGTAATAATTGTCTTTAGTTCCCTGCCTTATTTATGTGTCGTGTAATACATTTGCAACGGTGCTATTTTTATTTATCATTTTATTATTACTAACAGTAAGTTAGGGTATAATTAGGTGTAGCGTATTTGTCATATAATAGGCCTTTTTTTTTTTCTTTTCTTTTTTTTTCTTTTTTTACTATTTGAAATTTTTTTCCCTAGAGATTTGATTTTATTAACTTTAATGATATACACTACTAATGTCTGGTGCAATGTTTTTTGCTAAATTTATTATTTTACATCATTCTCAGAACTTTATCACTTTTATACAAGCTCAATAACAGGGCCCAGTGTGAACCAGACGTTTGGAGAGAGATAAAGTGGAAATAGATAAAGCACCAGCCAGTCTGCTTTTAACGGTCCTCTTTCAGGGGCTGAGGGGGATAACCAATTATCCCTGGTAAAACATCGGGTCTGTTTTTCTGACTTTTTTTTTCGATGTTTCACCGATTTTTTTATTTTTTTATTTTTTTACAGGCTATGCAGATGGATCGCCTGTAAAAAAAAATAAAAAAATCCTTTTCCCAAAAACACACAGGTTCAGTGAAACCTGTGTGTTTTTGTGTGAAACAGCCCCGTTTTCGGACAAAAACTGGGCTGTTTCCGGGGATTCTGCTTCGCCTGCAGGTGCAGGTGAAACAAAATCCCTGATAAGCCGGCGCGTGCCGCGGCTTATCGGGGCTAAATAGCTAGCCCCCGGCGGGACAGTTAGCCCCGGCAAATTACCGGGGCTAATTGGATATCCCCGTGTTTGAAAAATGACAGGAGCTGATTGGTTCGTACTTTCTCTTTCAATCTTTGCTAAATTTTGCCTTTGCTGTATGTCCTATGGCACACAGGTAATGTCTTGCGTATAGTAGCTGATTACAAAGAAAATAGACTACATAGCATCTGTAGACATAGGGTATATTTTCTAAAGGTTGATTATCATCAATATTTTAATTGTTCCAAACTGATCTATATCAATGTTGTGTTTCGGGGCTGAATGCATATTTACTAACGTTTAAAGATCACTATAAATTAGACATCTTCAGTAAATGTGTTTTTAGCCCCTGAACCACAACATCGATTTTGTTCGATTTTAAATTGATAAAAATTGATCCAAATCAATCTTTAGTAAATATTCCCCGTAATGTCAAGTATCTTAGATTGTAATATGTTGTGCAGACATACAGTAGACAGACGTACATTATTGGACAGGTGTTTGTATTTTGGCGCTGGTATCGGGGCTGTAGGTCGACCATAAAAGGTCAACGACTAATGGTAGACGTGCAGTACGCCAACATGGTCGAAAGGTCAATAAGGACAATAGGCAGACAGGTGCAAATGGTCGATTTTTTTTTTTTTTTTTTGTGCTGACCTTTTTCATATCAACCCTTTCATGTGTTGCCCTTTCATACTGTCTACTTGTTGTCATGTCGACCATTTCATTTATTGACATTTTGACCCTGTTGACCTAATGCATGTCGACCTAATGACTGTAGACCTTTGTAATGTAGTCCTGTTGATTCATACCCGCATGAGCTCTATTATATTTTTATATAAGGCGACTTTCTATATGCATTAAGTTCCCCATATCTACGGCCGGGGGTGCTGTTTTTCCAGTGATGTCTTCAGAAAGATGGCTCAGGTGCAGAAGACAGCAACAGTGCCAGAGTGTGTGCTTTCTCTACTGCCAGCGCCATATTTCTGAAGACCTTGCCGGATAGATGGAGCCATCAGCAGCAAGTGTAGGGGGGAACACTGCATGTGGACAGAATTTGTCCTGGGTTCAACCTGGCAAAACTATAGAGTAGCCACTGATAACCTTATTGATAACATCATTTAAATAATAGATGACCAAGTAGGACTTGAATTCTCATTTCTAGTTCCAGGTGGATAGAATGCACTGTGGCTGTGTCCCCAGCTCGTACTGGATACCAGGTAAGAGAGACATAGACATTGTTTGAGAATGTTTCCTGGCCAGACTTTGAAGTGACCCTATAAAAGTTACGTAAAGCATCCTGTGGCCCTAACCAGGTGTTGGATATAGAGCCAGTTAGGGGCCCTGGGGCACATTAATCTTTAGTCTCTTGTCCTCTGACTCCAGCGATGAAGCCACAATCATCTGTCACCGCATTGTAACAAAAAAAGTGATACTTTGTGCTTTATTTAGCAAGTTGTGGTTTGTGTAAGCTATCGCTTCCCAGCAAGTTGGAGGTGAAACATTAAAGCGGCACTCACAGTCAGTGTAAAGCACGCCGAAGGTGAAACATTAAAGCGGCACTCAGTCAGTGTAAAGCACGCCGAAGGTGAAACATTAAAGCGGCACTCACAGTCAGCGTAAAGCACGCCGAAGGTGAAACATTAAAGCGGCACTCACAGTCAGCGTAAAGCACGCCGAAGGTGAAACATTAAAGCGGCACTCACAGTCAGTGTAAAGCACGCCAGAGGTGAAATGTTAAAGCGGCACTCAGTCAGTGTAAAGCACGCCAGAGGTGAAACGTTAAAGCGGCACTCAGTCAGTGTAAAGCACGCCAGAGGTGAAACGTTAAAACGGCACTCAGTCAGTGGAAAGCATGCCAGAGGTGACACGTTAAAGCGGCACTCAGTCGCTGTAAAGCACGGCGGTGGTGAAACGTTAAAGCGGCACTCAGTCAGTGTAAAGCACGCCAGAGGTGAAACGTTAAAGCGGCACTCAGTTAGTGTAAAGCATGCAGGAGGTGAAACGTTAAAGCGGCACTCAGTCAGTGTAAAGCACACCAGAGGTGAAACGTTAAAGCGGCACTCAGTCAGTGTAAAGCATGTAGGAGGTGAAACGTTAAAGCGGCACTCAGTCAGTGTAAAGCACGCCAGAGGTGAAACGTTAAAGCGGCACTCAGTCAGTGTAAATGACGCCGGGTTTTACACTGACTGCGAGAGCTATTTTACATTTTCACCTCCAACTCGTTGGTAAGTGGTGGCTTACACAAGCCGCACTTCAGAAATAAACCCCTTTATCTTGATATGTGAATATGTGCGTTTACTTGGTTTATTATGTTATAAGATATAAGAATAATTTTAATTAAATAAACCTAGATGCATTCAAAATATTTTATTCAAAGAGTAAATGTAAGTGACTTTAATCTGCAGTCACCATATAGCGGGAGGGGGGTGATAACGTACAGTAACAGGTAGTACACGTACTGCCACAATGCTGGTTGCTTAGGATTAGCCTACACCAGAAAAAGCCGGGAAATATTATCGGAAGTAGGGTATTTGCCGGATATAGCCGTGTTATGACAGGGAGAATAAAATAAGCCCTATCGCTGTCAAAAAATGTTGCCTGCAATAAGGAATTTGGATATATGATAATTCTGCCCGTAAATCTGAAACTCATTATGGACCCCTCTATGTCAGGTTTGGCTTTCCCGGACTGGGCGTACAAGGCGGAGTCCAGCCCAGGCTCCCGCCAGATCCAGCTGTGGCACTTCATCTTGGAACTGTTGCAGAAGGAGGAGTTCCGCCATGTCATTGCCTGGCAGCAGGGGGAATACGGAGAGTTTGTCATCAAAGACCCGGATGAAGTGGCCAGGCTGTGGGGCCGGCGGAAATGTAAACCTCAGATGAACTATGACAAGCTGAGCCGGGCACTCAGGTGAGAAGCAAAACACATTTTGGACATACTTTGCAGATTTTCAGGAGATCCAGATTACCTGTCCTCGTGCCGGGCAGATCGTGTAACCAAATGAATTGTTATACCTGACTGGCTAGATAATGTGACCAGCCCTTCTAAACTATAACCATAAAATCTGATTGGACCTAATATCAGTCGAAAAAGAAAATGATTGGCTGATGATCCTTATTGGGAGGAGAAGGTCCTTCCGGTCTCTTCTTGTACAACCTGATTAGCCCAATTGGTTACAGATCCAGTAATTGCGCAATTGTCTGTATAATAAGCGGCCAGCCTAAAGGATATGTCATTTTCTGACCTGTGACTGTTGCCCTTTCAGGTATTACTACAATAAAAGAATACTGCACAAGACAAAAGGAAAGAGATTTACCTATAAGTTCAACTTTAGCAAGCTCATCTTCATTAACTACCCAATGATAGACATGAGACGTCCTACGCCGCCCGTTCTGGTGGGGAGCAGTGTGTGCCGCTCAGCCGTGCCGCCATGTGGTCCTCACTGGGAGGTAATATGCCTGCATTATACAAACACCTATGCATACAGTGCTCAGGGACGTGGAAACGTAGGCCAGTCACAGGAAACACTTTATTCTGGTCACGTAACTCATAATGAAAGCGTTTCATATCCGTGAGACGGAGGTTAGAGATGGACTGCTTCTAAGAGCTTACAGTCAGGGACGTCAGATGGCCCAGGTACTGGGTTGGGGCGTGGCGAAATCTGGGAAACATGGCCATGCCCTCCCACCTCAAAAAAAATAGAGTGGCCTCAGGAGCCCACCTGTAACACTTCTCCTCTCTGCCTACTACCTCTGCGGCCGCACATCGCGCAGTGATAGAGAGGAGACTGCTTCTGCTCAGTGGCTACGACGGTAGTGGTCAGAGAGGAGGTGTTACAGGCGGGGGCAATCGCTGACATGGGCCCTCCAGCTAGGTCAGTGTAAGTGGTACCCAATCTCGCCCCCTCTGTCACCGAGGCTTACAGTCTAGAGTGGGAGGGCAACAAGGATGATTTACTTTCCTTTTTTCCAACATGCGCTCCGTGTATCGGACCCTCCACATGCCCCCAATCTGTATGCCCTGTTTGTGCTACCCATCACCTGTATATCCTATATTGTGTGCCCACTCCCTTCCCCCACCTGTCTGATCTGTATAATGTTCTGACCTCTCTGTGTTGTGCCCCTGCCCTTCCCCTCCCATCATCTGTATATACTGTAGTGCACACCACTCATTACACAGTGTTTAGGACTTGTGCTCCCACATCCCGTCTGTATCTGTGTGTCACGTACTGAGCTGACGCCCCACCTTCCCCCCAGCTAGATGTTTTGTATTGTGCACTAAATGCTATCACTAGGGAGGTGCGAGCTGTGATGCAGCATTGGAAGCGTCTAGTTTCCCTTGGTGGAAAGGACCTTTCCCATAATCCACTGTCTCTGTCTTCATAATGTGGCCATAACCGGAGTACAGGAGCCTGTAATATTGTCCACGGATCATTCCCACGCAGAGCAGAAAGATGGGATGGACTTCTGTCAGAGTGTCAGTGTGTCTGTGGACCTGTTCTGAGGTGGGGGTGAAGCGAAAACAGCAAGTATCTTTAGCTCCTGCAAGAATCAGGCTGCAAGTCAAGGGGGAAATATATGTGTTGTTTGCATGCAGGGTAGATACTGGCTGCTTTTGCATGTAGCCCACAAGATAGTGGGCAGCTTTATTATTACACTGAAACTAAGACTTGAGTTTGGACACGCCCCACCGAATCTACATCTCTCAGAACTTTTTATATCCTCCACCTTCAGAGCTACATGGGTTTTACCAAGGAGCAAAGTTACTTGTGCTTTCTGCTTTACTTCCACCTCCAGAATAAGCCCTTATATGTGTAAATAGGAGTGCACTATATCTGTCATTCCAGGCAAATGCAAGACTGTGGGCTCCAGAACTAACGGCAAGATAATAATGATTTATGTATCACTGCATCTCAGTGATATTTACTCTTATACCAGTGGTATTTACTTACCATCACTTACCTGTCCGGTGAGGTCCAGCGCCGTCTCCTCTGAAGTGTCCACTGTGGGTTGCTGACTAATGTCCATTGTGCTTCACCCTGGCAGGGATGCAGCAACCCTGGGATGCTTCACTGGAGCCAGAATAGCTGTGCTGGGTCCCCACTGCCGCCAATGGGGCCAGTACCGCTTACGCTATCTATAGATACAGTATATAGACTAAGCTTAACGCTGTTGGTTAAAGAATGAGCTGATGCCATAACCATTTGTATTATCAAAAACAAATGTTAAAATCGGCAAAATCACACTGCCGAGCAAATGTCCGCAGCCACTGGCTCCAGCACACCCAGAAAACGGGGGGGCAGCATGCCACAATTTTCTGGACTGCTCCCCGTCGCTTCCCCCAGATGTCAGCCGCACGTGAATCATCCTGCGGCTTTTGGGGCACTGCGACAGATGTTGCAGGACCAGATCTGTGCGTACGCAGTGCGCAGCACATTAAACATGGAACGCACCGCAACCAGTCTGAAAGAGGCCATTTGAAATAACCCAGGTTTGGCGACCCGGTGTTTCAGCTTGGGTAGCGAGCAGGGTTGAACACGTGCTCAGCTCGTGTGAACGGGTAAGCCGGGTTTATGCAACCTGGGACCCGTCCACTGAATAGGAATCAACTCATCTCCAACTTCCACCTCCGCACGCGTTGGCGATGACATCACCAACCCAGCAATAAGCCGGATCAGGCCGCCAGTCTGAAAGGGGTCTCAGTTGGGTTGCACCCGGGAAGGACCAGTGTACAATTCCCGGCTGTGACCTGGCTATAGCGGTCTGAAAGGGGTATATCTTCTGATATCCTTATAATTTACACTAGGAGGCCCTATATTGCATATCTACATTCAGGAGAAGAGGCGACGGTGCAGTACACAGTGATGCTGCTGCAGTCTCATCGACACAACAATTATAGCAAAACTTAAATGATCATTTCATGCAGGACATGCCATTCATTACAATGGCGCAAGTTGTGCTGAATGTCAAGTTAACAGAAATATACGGAGAGGCGTGAGGAAGCCTGGGCCAGGGTTCAAACAAGGGGATCTGGTGAGAAAAATGTAAAACACATCATTTATTTCTTATACAGTGAAAACTGAGAGTCCGCTCATAGGACAAGTATTAAGGAACCGAACAACCCTTGATAAAGGTGTTTGGCTGACTATATAAAAGTTATTGGGGCAGATGTATTCAGCCTGGAGAAGGTCTAACGCACCAGCCAATCGGCTCCTGTCATTTTTCAAATCCATAATGATTAGCTGGTGCGTTATCACTTCTACTTATCACTGGTTTATCCCTTCTCCAGGTTAATACATCTTCCCCATTGTATCTAATTGATAGCTTTCATTACAGAGTTGCCTGTGATCAGTTTACATTGACCGATTTGTACCATTTGGACCTGCTGGTCCTATCTGTATTGTGTCTAATCTCAGTGATGCTATAACAATACCGCTGCTGTCTATGAGGAATTAGCGGAGTTCTCTCCTCTCCAGGTTCTGCAAAACTCCCTCCTTGCACAAAAGCTGTTAGCCGATCAGCTCGCTTGCTGCAGATCATTCCAGAACCCAATGGACTATGACGGCACCTCAGAGAAGAAGGAGCCGGGGACTGGGAGTAAGTCCATTTAGAGACACTGTGTACTGTAGAAGGTCACTGTCAAAGCCTCGGGCAGAATTATCTCTAAATTATCTCTAAATACAGTGCCGCATAGGAAGGACGTCATCACAATGCCAAATCTCTTATTAGATGTGCCACATGAAGCCAAAGAAAATAGATGCTTGTTATGGCATTATTTGTAATCATTGGTTTTATTCTTAATATAACTCTGCCACCAAGAACGTAGCTACCATAGGTGCAGGGAGTGCAGCTGCTATGGGGCCCAGAGATGAGATGGGCCACCTTCCCTGTCACAGTTACATGTGTTATATACAAGGTGTAGCTACCATAGGTGCAGGGAGTGCAGCTGCTATGGGGCCCAGAGCTGAGAGGGGCCCACCTTCCCTGTCACAGTTACATGTGTTATATACAGGGTGTAGCTACCATAGGTGCAGGGAGTGCAGCTGCTATGGGGGCCAGAGCTGAGAGGGGTCACCTTCCCTGTCACAGTTACATGTGTTATATACAGGGTGTAGCTACCATAGGTGCAGGGAGTGCAGCTGCTATGGGACCCAGAGCTGAGAAGGACCACCTTCCCTCTCACAGTTACATGTGTTATATACAGGGGTGTAGCTACCATAGGGGGTTCACTACGGCTGGCCGGCGGTCGGGCTCCCGGCGACCAGCATCCCGGCGCCGGGAGCCCGACCGCCGGCTTACCGACAGCTTGGCGAGCGCAAATGAGCCCCTTGCGGGCTCGCTGCGCTCGCCACGCTACGGGCACGGTGGCGCGCTACGCGCGCCACACTATTTTATTCTCCCTCTATGGGGGTCGTGGACCCCCACGAGGGAAAATAATTGTCGGTATGCCGGCTGTCGGGCTCCCGGCGCCGGTATACTGAGCGCCGGGAGCCCGACCGCCGGCAAACAGAAGACCACCCACCATAGGTGCAGGGAGTGCAGCTGCTATGGGGCACAGAGCTGAGAGGGGCCACCTTCCCTGTCACAGTTACATGTGTTATATACAGGGGTGTAGCTACCATATGTGCAGGGAGTGCAGCTGCTATGGGTCTCAGAGCTGAGAGAGGCCACCTTCCCTGTCACAGTTACATGTGTTATATACAGGGTGTAGCTACCATAGGTGCAGGGAGTGCAGCTGCTATGGGGCCTAGAGCTGAGAGTGGCCACCTTCCCTGTCACAGTTACATGTGTTATATATAGGGTGTAGCTACCATAGGTGCAGGGAGTGTGACTGCTATGGGGCCCAGAGCTGAGAGGGGCCACCTTCCCTGTCACAGTTACATGTGTTATATACAGGGGTGTAGCTACCATAGGTGCAGGGAGTGCAGCTGCTATGAGGCCAGAGCTGAGAGGGGCCACCTTCCCTGTCACAGTTACATGTGTTATATACAGGGGTGTAGCTACCATAGGTGCAGGGAGTGCAGCTGCTATGGGGCCCAGAGCTGAGAGGGGCCACCTTCCCTGTCACAGTTACATGTGTTATATACAGGGTGTAGCTACCATAGGTGCAGGGAGTGCAGCTGCTATGGGGCCAGAGCTGAGAGGGGCCACCTTCTCTGTCACAGTTACATGTGTTATATACAGGGTGTAGCTACCATAGGTGCAGGGAGTGCAGCTGCTATGGGGCCCAGAGCTGAGAGGGGCCCACCTTCCCTGTCACAGTTACATGTGTTATATACAGGGTGTAGCTACCATAGGTGCAGGGAGTGCAGCTGCTATGGGGCCCAGAGCTGAGAGGGGCCACCTTCCCTGTCACAGTTACATGTGTTATATACAGGGTGTAGCTATCATAGGTGCAGGGAGTGCAGCTGCTATGGGGCCAGAGCTGAGAGGGGCCACCTTCCCTGTCACAGTTACATGTGTTATATACAGGGTGTAGCTACCATAGGTGCAGGGAGTGCAGCTGCTATGGGGCCAGAGCTGAGAGGGGCCACCTTCCCTGTCACAGTTACATGTGTTATATACAGGGTGTAGCTACCATAGGTGCAGGGAGTGCAGCTGCTATGGGGCCCAGAGCTGAGAGGGGCCACCTTCCCTGTCACAGTTACATGTGTTATATACAGGGTGTAGCTACCATAGGTGCAGGGAGTGCAGCTGCTATGGGGCCCAGAGCTGAGAGGGGCCACCTTCCCTGTCACAGTTACATGTGTTATATACAGGGTGTAGCTACCATAGGTGCAGGGAGTGCAGCTGCTATGGGGCCCAGAGCTGAGAGGGGCCACCTTCCCTGTCACAGTTACATGTGTTATATACAGGGGTGTAGCTACCATAGGTGCAGGGAGTGCAGCTGCTATGGGGCACAGAGCTGAGAGGGGCCACCTTCCCTGTCACAGTTACATGTGTTATATACAGGGGTGTAGCTACCATAGGTGCAGGGAGTGCAGCTGCTATGGGGCCAGAGCTGAGAGGGGCCACCTTCCCTGTCACAGTTACATGTGTTATATACAGGGTGTAGCTACCATAGGTGCAGGGAGTGCAGCTGCTATGGGGCCAGAGCTGAGAGGGGCCACCTTCCCTGTCACAGTTACATGTGTTATATACAGGGTGTAGCTACCATAGGTGCAGGGAGTGCAGCTGCTATGGGGGCCAGAGCTGAGAGGGGCCACCTTCCCTGTCACAGTTACATGTGTTATATACAGGGTGTAGCTACCATAGGTGCAGGGAGTGCAGCTGCTATGGGGCCAGAGCTGAGAGGGACCACCATCCCTGTCACAGTTACATGTGTTCTATACATTTTAGTTACATAGGAGCCCTTACAAACTTTTGCCTCAGGGCCTGCAATATATCTGGTTTTGTCCTGGACCTGCTCATTGTAATGTGGTATAAAATGAACTGGAGGACACAATAATGTTACATAATATGATGTGGGGACATACTGTGAATTGGGGTACCTGTGTGCGTAATGTGCACTGACAGCCCTACAGTGTGACATAATGTGACCTCGTTTCTGCCAGTTCCCAAATGCCTCTCAGTTTATGGACACGGTCCCGGGAACTGGTCAGTGCTAGAGGTGGATTCTGCCTGGGGCGGAGACTACCTGTTTGGGTTTTGCCGGGCCGTCCACCAGGTGTCCCCACCGCACACACAGACTCACCTTCTCCTCTCCTGTCTGTCCTTCTCGGTAGCTGCTACTGAGAAAGTCAGACAGGAGAAGGTAAGTCGGTAAGACACAGAACATACGGCGAGGGGGAGGAAGACAGGTGAGTCTGTGTGCAGTGTGGACGGTTGGGGTGTGGTATTTGATGGTCGACCACACTTAAGTCGACAGGGATTCTAGGTTGACAGGGTCTCTAGGTTGACATGGTCTAGGTCGACAGGTCAAAAGGTAGACATGAGTTTTTTTAATCTTTTTTGGTGTCGTTTTTACCGTACGGTGACCGGGAACCCCAATTAGTGCACCGCGTTCGCTCGCCATGCTTCGGGCAAGGTGCCTCGCTCTGCTACTGCTGCGCTTGGCACAGGTTACCATTCCCAGTCATAGTCCGCGTGGATAGTAAAGTATGAAAAAGTTCCAAAAAAGAAAAAAAAATGTGAAAAACTCATGTCGATTTTTTGACCGGTCAACCTAGAACATGTCGACCTAGAAATCCGGTCAACCTAGTTATTGTCGACCTAGAGACCGGATACCGGACGGTTTACAGCGGACTCTATTGAACTATGTTCACTCCCCATTTGGGGACAGCTTGACAGACATTTTTTTTCATTGCATAATTTTTTAATGTATTATATTGTCGGAGCACTTCTAATTATTATGTGATTTAAACAGAGTGCATATGCATTTGGCTATACCCATATGAAATGTTCATTGCATACTCTATTGTGACGTATTTCCATGTACAAATATATATATATATATATATATATATATATATATATATATATATATATATATATATATATATATATGTGTGTTGAGTAAAATTTTTGCAATTAGCCACATTTGTGTTACACATTTGTTTAACCTTCATACGGTTATTTAACACTGTCTGATACAAACGTATTGTGCACAAACACTGGAGAGGTTGAGCGCAGTGTCACTCTACCCTGATCTGCCGTCCATATGCTAGTCACCCAAGGTGCAGCAGCTCGCCTAAACAGACAACACTCAGTGCGCAGGTGCCATATACTCTCTATATACCTGTCTGCTGCATGGAGTATCCCCATGCTGTGCTATCTCTATGTATAGTATATTGGGGGTCATTCCGAGTTGTTCGCTCGTTGCCGGTTTTCGCTATACTGCGATTAGTCGCTTACTGCGCTTAGTTATTTTACACAAAAGTTAGGTATTTTACTCACGGCATAACAAAGCTTTTTCATCGCTGTGCTGATCATAGTGTGATTGACAGGAAGTGGGTGTTTCTGGGCGGAAACTGGATGTTTTATGGGAGTGCGCGGAAAAACACAGGCGTTCGAGTTGCAAAACGCAGGAGTGCCTGGAGAAACGGGGGAGTGGCTGGGCAAACGCTGGGTGTGTTTGTGACGTCAAACCAGGAACGAAAAGGACTGAGCTGGTCGCAATGGCAGAGTAAGTCTGGAGCTACTCAAAACTGCGGGGTAATCGTTACGAAAAAATTAGCGAAGCTTTCGTTAGCAATTCTGCTATGCTAAGATACACTCCCAGTAGGCGGCGGCTTAGCGTGTGCAATGCTGCTAAATGCAGCTAGCGAGCGAACAACTCGGAATGACCCCCATTGACCGTTCATCCCTGCGCCCTGGAGTCTAGCTGGACTCGATGCATGTCAGTAGGATGCTGGTATGTCATGTACACTTTCTTCTTTTTGCAGGGTGTACCTTGGTACCCACTCCCTGTTATTCTGGAACCTGCTGCCATTTCGGCCGTCTCCACGTGCCAGCCTCCACCGCCGACAGCGACAGTCCACCTCCTCGCTCCGGCCAGTCCCCCTATTTATCCCCTCAAGGTGGTCTGCCAGGCTCGACGGAGTGGCAGTTGTGTGCTAGCCATTTGTTCCACCAAGGTCAGACATTCATGTCTTTGGAAGAGAGGATCCAAAGCCTTAGTCAACGGGGACTACATGGCAGACTAACAGGGGTAAACCTCTGCCATCCTTTTTTGGGGCAAAGGATAATGCCACCCAACCAAACCCTGCCCATGCCATCAACATTGATGGCAGCTGAACCTCTGAAAGAGCCATGCCAGGCTACTTCCACTGTGAAACCTGAACCAGAGATTACGTTTCGGTCGTTAGAGGAGGAAGAGGAGGACAAGTTTCAGGACTTTGGTGGAAGTTCCAAGGTTTCTCTGAGCCTGTCTGAAGGCCACAATGTAAGGAGTAAGAGGCTCTCTGACAGCGCAGATCTCACCTGCACAAACTGGCTGCTGAGGCCTGCCTAGCTTCTCCTAGCGAACAGCGCCACCTTGTGCTCATTTCTAGGTATACATTATGTATATGACTCTCACCAATCTGTGACAAAAGGAAGGTATGCTTAGTATTAGAGCTCACCGCACCAAAGGATTTCATTGCCTCAGTGACTGTATACAGATGTCAATTGTATATTTGTAAGTAAAACAAATGGTAATAAAACATACATGTGAAAATCTCCCATTGCATATAAATATAAAGCTTTGAGAACAAGGGTAGGAAACGGTTTTCTCATTCGGTGACAAGGGCTCGAAATTACAGCCAAAATATTCCAGAGAGCTGACATCACTGCAACATATGGAAACAACCTGCAGAAGTAATAGGCACCAGAAATCTTCCTGGCTTCCCGTCCCTCTGAGGTTTTTTATGCTAATTTGTCTGGGTTATGTGCTGCACAGGGGCAGGGTTTTCATGTTACCTATATACAGTATTTAATTAGTGTGTTGGGGAGATCTCTGTTTTAAATATTTTGTACTGTTCTGTTTTTCATTGTGCGTAATTGCAGTTTAATAATAGCTAAGACTGACTCACCGCTGTGGCTGTCGGACTGAAGACAATAGAGAGCTCCCATGCAGCCCGTTGAGGGTACCTATCACCAGGAAACCCCCTAAGTGCTGAGAAAAGCGTCTGTTACTTCTGTCTGCGCTAGCAGAACCTGGGAGGATTGTTTCCGACAACCTGTGTGGAGGAAGTTTTGGGGCACCGATTTGTGTGTGTTGTAGGGAGAAGGGTGTTGGGTATTTGGAAACCCCTGCTGTGTGCACCACTGCTACATTTGGAATGTTTACTACCACAGCTGCCTCTCCCTTATCACAGTGCATAATGTCCTGTCATATTAAAGATGTATACTATCTGCTGACTCCCGTGTGTATATAATACATATAACATATATAGGCCCAGATTAATCAAGCCTTGGAGAGTGATAAATTGCATGTTGAGAACGCACCAGCCAATCGGCTCCTAACTGTCATGTTACAGGCTGTGTTTGAAAAATGACAGGAGCTGATTGGTTGGTACTTTTTCACCGTGCAATTCATCTCTTTCCAAGGCTTGATAAATCTGGGCCATAGCACATTCTTTCTCTTCATATAGCCTTCTCTTCTGCATAAGCCCAGTGTGGTTCATTGGACCTGTTTGCCGAATTGCACTCAAGATGTATGAAACCTTGGAGACAAATAAGCTACCAACCAATCAGGTCCTGTCATTTTTTTCAACCACAGTCTATAATATGGCAGAGAGGAGCTGATTGATTGGTACTTTATCTCTCTCCACTTTATTCTTCTCCAAAGTTTAATACGTCTCCTCCTGGGGTTAGATGGACGGAGACGACAGGTGCCATTGAAAACATTCATAGGTTGCCAATGCTCATACTAAAGCCTAGGTTTACACACTGGCCGGTATATTGTTGGCGGTTGTCTGCACCTGATATATCGCGTCGTCTGTGCAGCACAGCCAGTATATTTGAAGATATATCGGTACATCCAGCTGTGTGCGTACACTTGCTGCAGAAGCTGATGTTACAACTGGGTAGGCAAATTCAAATTGATGACACCTCACACGGCCGATCAGTAAGTATATGCTCCCCTGGTCAGCCAACCAGTCGGTGCAACGGTTGGTCCACCGACGTGTCGGAAGTGTGTGTACCCAGCTTAAGGCAAGAGCAGAACTATCTACTGCATGATGCAATTAAGGGGCCAGCTCCACCTTTTTCAAGTCCCCTAAGAATGCATTCAGGGCCCATGCGCCAAACCTCTTTGAGAGGAAAGTGGACCTGTTGCCAGGTTCTCCCCTAATTTTGTTGTGGGGCGTGACAATCCATTATCGTATGATGATAATTAGGGAGATTAAGACTGACTTGCCTTTTTTTTTTTCCCCGCATGGATTACTTTTTAAAAGTATTTTTCGCTGTTTTTATAAAAGCTTACTTCATTTTCAGCAAAATCTTCCTTACTGGCATTTACATTGGTCACCAATAAAAATGTGAATAAAATATTGTTGCGGTATGTTTCCTCGGAGCACAATGCTATTTTTAAACAGGTTTAATTGAAGACTTTCAGTGAGACTCCACTTCAGGACTGGTTTTAGCGCAGATGACTTGCTTGTCATTGGTCCCCAGCTTTGTAGGTTATTATGTTATGATTGCGGCATGTGACATCATTTCGCTGTACACATTTGTAATCACACATTCTGGAAGTGGAGGGACACACAGATGACAGCGATCTTTAGTAGTCTCCCCAAGGACCCATTTCTCCATGATTTTATTTCGATTTTTTTCTGTACTAGAGAAAAGAAAATATTATTTTGCATTATTTTAGTTATTATGGAGGAAAGTGACTTTATTTGACAATATTAATTCTGACTAGCTGCCTTAGCTATTTAAAGCCTATGCAATTATCTCGCTTCTGGGTATGGAATAATTGTAGGGCCTATGATTTAATTGTAGTAACTTGGATAACACATTTTAAGCTTGACAAAGGGTATGTTTGGTTTATGGAGGAGTACAGTGAACACAGGGCAGAAATAACTCACAATGGGTTGTGGAAAAGAGAGTTCATACTGTTCTCATAGTTTCATATTTCTTCATCCCAATAACGCATCATCAGAACACTGCCACCCACTGGCCATATTATCATTAAAAAATATCAGAATTTATACACACTACAGATAAAGAGGAGGCATAAGGTGAGGGATGTCTAATGGAGAGTGAGTTTCAGAGAGGTGAGGCACCACTTTAGAGACTGAGAAAATCTGATAGAGTGCGGTAGTAAATTGCAGTGATGAGGCACCAGCGGTGTACAGTGGGAGAGTCTGGTAGAGACTGACAACAAATCCCAGCAGTGCTGCTCCTCACAGGAGACTGAAAGAAGACTTGATGGAGTGCGACTGTAAATTTCAGCGGCGAGGCACTGTTCTACAAACTGGAAGGTATGGTGACGTATGACTATGGATATCAGATGTGAGGCACTGCTCTAGAGGCTGGATGGTCTAATGGAGTATGATTGTAAATTTCTGCAGTGATGTGCCTCACTGGAGACTGGTAGAAGGTTTGATGGCGTATCTCCCAGAGGCAATGGAGACTTTTCCCTCTGGGCTCCAAGTCCTGAAGGGGCACCTACATGTACAGCAGAACCTGTGTGGTTCACATGGAGATCCAAGTGTGACCGCTGCTCTTCAAACGGAGCTCTGTGTCACACCCCACTGCATAGTTAGCAGTGCTCCTGGGACAGAGCTGATTAACACCTGCAATAGGGCACTGGAAGGCTCCTGTCTGGTACTGCTCAGCCTGTGCTGCAGCAAGCGATGGTGCGCCCATCGTTGCTGCTGTACTGTGAAGTGGAACCCGCCAGTGATTGCCTATTCTGCATGCCTCCAGGCGACTTGGATGAACTTACGCCCCTGAGTATGGCAGTGATTTCTAGACATGAAGCACTGCTCTAGAGACTGAATCAGTGATTTCCATATCATGCATTAGGCAACATACAGTAGTCTTTCATCTTGTGCCAATTGTTAGAACTGTTATGATGCCCTGTAGTAGTATTCTCTGCCAGCAGCGGTCACCAAGCCTCTTTATTTTTATTGCTTTTTTTTTTTTTTGTATGAGCTGCAGTTCTGGAAGGTGCCAGTGGGGCTGCGCTTCGGAGGTGTCAGGTAATGGCCTAATCATGATCACTAGTATGGATTTCACCTGACACCTGGTTATTAAAGTCTGCTTGGTCCCAGCATTCATTGCTGGGTCATACATTTTTTTTTTTCTTAAGTCCTAGTGGATACTGGGGTCTTGTACTTTAGTGCCATGGGGTAAAGATCGGGTCCACTGGAGCCTGGCACTTTAAAACTTTTAGTGTGTGTATGTGTGTGCTGGCTCCTCCCCTCTATGCCCCTCCTACCAGACTCAGTTTAGAAAAATGTGCCCAAGGAGTCTGGTGCATTTCTCTGGAGCTTCAGAGATTTTTCTTTAAATTTAATTTATTATTTTCAGGTAGCTCTGCTTGGCAAACAGACTACCTGCTTTGTGGGACTTAGAGGGGGGACCGAACCAACCTCCTGAGTGTTAATGGTTCGTAATCCCAGCTGACAGGACACTGAGCTCCTGAGGTACTGATCACTCATGGTTAGTATGTGTGCCCACGCCAGCAGCTAGCCGTCACCCTCTAACAGATGCCGGAGACCCAGGTGTGGTGAGTGTTACACTGGGGTCCCGGTTAGCGGGTTCCTGGTGCAGTTTGGCAGCAGGCCACGCGGCGGTCACGGACCCGGAGCTGCGGTGCCCGCCGCAGACGAACTGGCTCTGGGCTGTTGCCCAACAGTGCTCACTGTCTCGAGGCTTTATGTGTACTGTTAAAGATACATCTAGTTGTGTTTCTTGTTAAACGTGGCCAGTATAAACTGTAGGGACTGCACGCCATTACAAGTGGCGGGTCTTCCCGAAGCGGGACCAGTGGCGGGAAGGCGCCATTTCCTCCTGTTTCGGTTCTGACAGGCTGCATGCACTCTGCTCTTCCAGGACCTACGCTGTTCCAGGCTGTACAACTGGTACCAGTCGGTCAAAGGAAGAGGGGGAGCACGCCAGCTGTAGGTCATACACATACTTTAACACATTGTGCTACTGTGTTCTGTGTGCTGGTGTCCACTCCTCAGTGACACTCCAGGGGCTCTCTAGGGTCTGTGTGGAGGTGTTTGGTCAGTGGGCTGCACTGTATTACCGTTGTGAAGGATGTCTGTGGACATGGTTATGTGTGCTGCTTGTAACTCTACCCCATCTTCTGCTGGGTCACTTATGTGTGAGCAATGGGCCTAATTCTGAGTTGATCGCAGCAGCAATTTTGTTAGCAATTGGGCAAAACCGTGTGCACTGCAGGGGGGGCAGATATAACATGTGCAGAGAGAGTTACATTTGGGTGGGGTGTGTTCAAACTGAAATCTAGATTGCAGTGTATAAATAAAGCAGCCAGTATTTACCCTGCACAGAAACAAAATAACCCACCCAAATTTAACTCTCCCTGCAAATGTTATATCTGCCCCCCTCCAGTGCACATGGTTTTGCCCAATTGCTAACAAACTTGCTGCTGCAATCAACTCAGAATTACCCGCAATGGGGGTAATTCCAAGTTGATCGCAGCAGGATTTTTGTTAGCAATTGGGCAAAACCATGTGCACTGCAGGGGAGGCAGATATAACATGTGTAGAGAGAGTAAGATTTGGGTGGGTTATTTTGTTTCTGTGCAGGGTAAATACTGGCTGCTTTATTTTACACTGCAATCTAGATTCCAGTTTGAACACACCCCACCCAAATTTAACTCTCTCTGCACATGTTATATCTGCCACTCCTGCAGTGCACATGGTTTTGCCCAATTGCTAACAAAAATCCTGCTGCGATCAACTTGGAATTACCCCCAATGTTCCTTATCTCCACAGGGACACAGTTCACAAGCACCTGACTGGTTGAATAGCTTTAAAAGCATGATTCAGAATGTACATTCAGAATTAGCTGCAGCTAAAAGAGAGAGACAGGTGTTAAAACACTATTGATTGTGTGGCTAAAGCAGCAGATGCCAAGAAATCTTCTCAGCCCCCTCTAGTGGCATCACAACCAGATAAGGGTGGTTGGTGTTGCTATCATCTGTTCCGGTTAGCGTCCTCCTTTCGTTCATGGTTGTGTGCTGGCTTGTTTCCTCACCACTGTTGTATTGTTCTTCTCTCATATTATGTCCGTCTCCTCGGGCAGTTTTCCTAGACTGGGTCTGGTAGGGGAGGCATAGAAGGGAGGAGCCAGCACACACACACACACACACACACACACACACACACACACACACTAAAAGTTTTAAAGTGCCAGGCTCCAGTGGACCCGATCTATACCCCATGGTACTAAAGTACAAGACCCCAGTATCCACCACGGACTAGGAGAAAAGGAATTACTGGTAGGTATTAAATTCCTATTTTCTGGACTGTGTGCTTGTTGTGAGCGCCTGTGTATTTGTGCTTGCAAGATATCTGAGGAACTTCTGACCATTCATGAGGTTAATATCCTTTGTTATTCAGTTATACGGCGTTTAATTGCCACTGTGGCCACTCAGCACTCAGATTAGCCTGCAGTTGTCTTTGTTCTGCATTTCCTTAGTGATTTCTGTACTAAACTGCATTGCCTGGTGCATCCTGCGATTGTAGAGGAATGAATATCATCTTGTGTACATCACTAAACAGACTTCTTGTGCAACTGCGCCCATGGGGCTTGTAACATGACTTGGGCAGAGTGGGGCCTGGACCGCCTAAATGAGTTTTCTGTGCATTTGTTTTAATTTTTTTCAAAAGGAGAGTAGCAGTGGCCCAAACCAGTATATTGTTTAGTACCACATGTAGTCTTAAGGGGGTATACACGGGGTGATTTCTGCCTATTTTCTGTCTGCCTAGATTAGAAATTAAGCACAGATTGCTCTGCGTGTATACCCCATAGCGATGGCGATGCGCGTTTCTGCGCTCAAATATTTAGCACATGCATGCAAGATCTAGTGCATAAAGAACACTGGTTAGCACAGATCACTGTGTGTATAGCAATGTGTGCTGGGCCATCTCTGCTAACCTAGATCGCTTGTCACAAGTCGCCCCGTATGTACCCCCCATTAATCCATCTCTATCCAGAGTACCTGGCTCAGTCATGTCCCCCCCCCCCCTTTCAGGAGAGGAGAAGAGAAAATACAGTACAAGACAAAGATATGTAGTGAGGGACCGGATTCACTTGTTTGCCTACATCTATTATGATTGGCGCCACCAGCCCAGGGCACCTAGGCACGCAGTTTAGGAACTGCATTATTATGCTAATACTGCAGCCGATTTCATTATTACTGGTGCTGCCACTTGCAGCACCTGGCAGTGGTGCAGTTCCATCTCGATGCATCATCCTGTGTGTGCTGCAGCAGTTTACAGCGCCACCCCCTTATTGGCTCCCAGGAATGACCCCTAAACTCCACCATGCGTCTGATTCTGTTCTGCGTCAATGAGCGCTAACAATTGGGCCGCATGTGCCGTGTAACTGTAACGCATGCGCAGACTTACAACATCATCCAACTACGTGTGACATCATCGCTGTCTGCGACTCCCTACTGCTCACTTTACATGAACCAGGCAAGATACCCTTGGTAGGGGGATTACACGTAACACCAGAGAAATAAAATGGCTACAGAACTGGGCATATCATTTAACTATTTTCTTTTTTTTTATACCCCCGCATGATTGGTGCATTGCACCCAGGCTAAATCACCCTCTGCGTGACTGTCTGGCTGGTGCATGAATCACACGGTAACTAACAAACCGTCCCGGCTGCCGGAACACAATGCAAGGGGCAGAAAGCGGGATTCCACATTGTATGGTTACATTGCGGGGTGGGTGGACACAGGGCAGAGATTAGTGGGAGGCTGCACAGGAATCTGTAACAGATTTTTACACGTGGACGCCGTCTCTGTCTGACAGCTGGAATCATGATGTTTATTATCACAGACGGGTTTATCCACTTCAAAGGCTGTGACGGCATCACGCTTCATCCACCCTGGTGGGTAACATTCGGGAAATTCAAGCAAATTGAACTAATTAGGGCTTTATAACGGACAAATGTCACCATGTGAGACTGGAGTTCACAGATAATGGAATGCCTGTCTGTACAAATTTATAAGACACCATAAGATGGATCTATGTAGTATGTACTAAGATTTGGAGAGAGATACTGGGGGTCATTCCGAGTTGATCGTAGTGGCGGCGGCAATGCCTTTGCACTTCAAGAGTAGCTCCCAACCAGCGCAGCTTTAGCGTGCTGGCCGGGAGCTTCTCATCGCTCCGCAGCAACTGCGTGTGACGTCACACAGCCGCCGCGGCTCGCCACCCCCCCAACGGTCCGGCCACGCCTGCGTTGGCCGGACCGCATCGCCGTCCAGCTCCCTCCCACCCAGCGACCACCTCTGCCTCAGATGGCAGCTAGGAGCTGATTGGCTGGTACTTTATCTTCCTGTCCACTTTATCTCGCTCCAAGGCTTAGTGGATAGACCCCCAATGTGTTATATATGTTCTAGCATGGAAATAGCAGAGGGTTTATTCCATATAATGAGGACGTTCCCTCAGACAGTTTTCGGATGAGTGAAACAGCAACATAAAAGCATTCATTTCAAAGAAGAAAAAAAAATCTTAATGCAAAAAAGTAAAACAGTGGCATTTCTATTTTGATAACTTCAATAAGGCGCCCAAAAATGTTGTTTCAAAAAAAAAAAAAAATGCCCCAAATTCAAAAATCATTCTAGGATGCTCTGCAAATGGGAAGGGAAAAGTTGATTTCAGTTGTCTCCTCAGGCTGCAGTGTCTGCAATACATAAACTAATTTACCTGTCTAGGGGTTGTCTTTCTCCTTCTTCAGTGTGGAATATCTGGTTAGGTGAGTCTACTGCAACAAAACTGTATTGTCCTAGTACAGTGGTTCTCAAACTCAGTCCTCAGGACCCCACACAGTGCATGTTTTGCAGGTAACCCAGCAGGTGCACAGGTGTGTTCATTACTCACTGACACAGTTTAAAAGGTCCACAGGTGGAGATAATTATCTCTCGTGATTCTGTGAGGAGACCTGGAAAACATGCACTGTGTGGGGTCCTGAGGACCGAGTTTGAGAACCTGTGTCCTAGTACATAGGTTCTCAAACTCGGTCCTCAGGACCCCACACAGTGCATGTTTTGCAGGTAACCCAGCAGGAGCACAGGTGTATTAATTACTCACTGACACATTTTAAAAGGTGCACAGGTGGAGCTAATTATTTCTCTTGCGATTCCGTAAGCAGACCGGCAAAACCTGCACTGTGTGGGGGTAACGAGGACTGAGTTTGAGAACCTGTGTCCTAGTATTTATAGATCTCTCTGTGTACAGTATGTTTAAGTTAGCAACGGGGTAAAAAAAACGGGAGTTTACACCATTTTCCCATTTCTCCGCAAACTTGAAGGGGTTACCTGTCCTGGAATCACCATTATTTTATTCAATCATACCTCCCAACATGAGCCATGCCAGGAGGGACAAAATGCTTTGCTCCTGGACTTGCTTCTTAACCACTTAACTGACAAAAAAAATTCTCCAAAAAAACGCTCCAAAAATTGTTTTTTTTTTTAAATGATAGATTTAGGTAAAGAATAGTTAAATTAAATTATCCAAAATTATTTTCTTAAAAAAACAAAGAAACCAGCATTTTAGAAAAAAATAAATACATAATAATTTAATTGTAAAACATTGATGACTGAAATATTGCGACCATCGATGATCGGGACATTGCGACCATCGCGACTTCCCATTTTAGTCATGTGTTGCCCTCAGCCTCCCCAGGAGCCCTTCAGGAAGGTGAGGGGCTGTTTTATTTTTATTAGTTTTACATTACATGCTAGTGTCTGCATCCGCTGGATGGGGGGGGGTGCTGCCGGACTACCAATCAACCGTGATCGGCAAGACGGCAGGCACTGGAGGGGAGGGAACCAGGAAGCAGTGAGAGCAGTAATTGCAGGAAGCTCTGTAAATTACCGGCTAGAACTGCTTTACCCGGTCATTTGCTTCCTTGTGTTAACTTAAAGAGGGGTCAGGCAGGGACTGGCGAAATTACCTTTTTTTTTAGGGGGGTCGTGGCCTAACGGAAAGGGGCGTGACCTCGCTGCCAGTGCCACGAACGCAAGCCACGCCCCCGTTTTCGTCATTTTGGGGGCATGAACAGCGCTGTGAGAGCTGCTGGTCATGCCCCCTGTCCCTCTCTGCCGTGAATAGACGCTGTGCGCATGCGCACAGCATCTATTCACCGCTGCTCTGCTCAGAGCAGCGAGTGACAGGGGGGGATCTCCCAACTGCCCCCCCACCCGCGGGACACAGCGACCCGCGGGTGGGACAGCGGGACAGACTGTGAAAAACGGGACAGTTGGGAGGTATGCCATATTCTTGTGAAGTATAATGTAACATAAGTATAATACATAATTAAAGTGCAACCCGATCCCTAGAGGAGGAGGAGGGCCCACAGGTGGTTTCCCCTGTGGGCCAGTCCAACCCTGCAGACAACGGTACTGTGGGGTGGCTTGGCCAAGCGTGGGGGGCATGGTCTGTACTCATTGTGAGTACTGGGGGTGGTGCAACTGTGAAGGGAGATGTGGCCGCAAGTCATTGGCACCAATGCCTCTTGGGCAGGGCCGTAGCAGGTGGGGCCACACCACCTACAAAATCTCTGAAAAAAACTTCTGTGCAGGTGCTGAGAAGCGGCACCTCATGCTGCACTGAGGAGCGCTGTGCAACCCTCAGCCAGGGGCACACCCGGGGGGGATGTACGCACATCATGCAGAGGAGGCAGCTGCTGTTCTCAGTGTCACTGCAGACCAGCACACATCAGCGTGGGTTGGCTGAGGAGAGAGGCTGTTGTCGCTGATAGGTAAGAAGGTAATGGTGGGCTTGGGCACCTGCCAAGCTCCTCCAACAAGCCCATGCCTGGGTAATTAGTCCCCCCCCCCCCCATCCCCCCTTCCTCTCTGTGTCCCTGCCTCAAGGCACCCAGTCCAGGTTTTAAATATATAAGTGTTTGTGCTCAGATGGTATAATCAAGCCGACTGAGGTACTATTTACTAATGTGCAGGTTTATAGAGCTGGAGATGTTGCCCATAGCAACCAACGGGATTCTACTCATCATTTATCTAGTACCTTCTTCAAGATATTTGCTTGAAATTGGTTGGTTGCAACATGTCCACACCTCCACTTCCATAAACCTGTACTTATGTAAATATATACCCTGTGCTTAAGCATGGATATCCTGAAAACTTGGACTGTTAGTGCGCCTTCAGGACATAGTTTGGGAACCACTGCTCTAGGCAGGGGCGTTTAATGACAAGAGGAGGCCCGTGTGCAGTCTCCTCCATCCAGCCCCCTGCTCTCTAGCTGGCAGCGTTATAGAATCTCATACGTATGCGCAGATCTCTGGAAAAATGGAGCGGTGGTGATTTCTCTACTGCGCAAGCGCAAAACACTGCCGGCTGCGCCATTTACCTGGCGATGATTTGTGCTCTTTCTGCCTCCGACGCCAGAGAAGTGGCTATTAAAGAAATAGGTGCGGTGCGGGCCCTCTTGAACTCGGGCCCGTGTGGACCGCACTCAATGCACCCATTATAATTACGCCCATGGCTCTAGGGGCTAACACGACCTCAAACACAACTAAATCGCTATCACCCAATCACACTTTGCACTACAACCAGCTGAACTTGTTTTACTGTTCTGTTCTGTAAAGTCTATAACTGTGACCGTTCCTATTACTGGGTCCAATTCAGACCTGATCGCAGCAGCAAATTTGTTAGCATTTGGGCAAAGCCATGCAGTGCGCAGGTGGGGCAGATATAACATGTGCAGAGAGAGTTAGATTTGTGTGGGTTATTTTGTTTCTGTGCAGGGTAAATACTGGCTGCTTTATTTTTACACTGCAATTTAGATTTCCGTTTGAACACACCCCACCCAAATCTACTCTCTCTGCACATGTTACATCTGCCCCACCTGCAGTGCATATGGATTTGCCCAACTGCTAACAAATTTGCTGCTGCGATCAACTCTGAATTACCCTCACTGTCCAGCGCAGATCATAGGTGATGCCAGTACAGATTTTGGCTATACGTGACCTCTCTTACAAAGCGTAGCTACTAGTCGCTGCTCTGGGAGGGCAGCAGTGTCACTCACTCAGATATAATTGACAACATCCTTGTTGTAGCAGTAATATAGGATGTTCTGTACCTGGCGCGCAGCAACCACGATCAATAACAAGTTAATTGCAGGGTAGGGAGAGGAATGCTCGCCGAGGGAGCAGCAGGAGGCAGAGCGGGATGTCGTACATACTGGATACAATTTCATACAAGAGGAAATTACATTACTGTAAAGGATATAGACAGTTTTATTGGCAATAATCTGCAGGGAGGTAACAGGGCCCTGTGCAGTCTAAAGACCAAAGGGGTCATTCCGACCTGATCGCACGCTAGCTATTTTTTTGCAGCGCTGCGATCAGGTCAGAACTCGGCAAAACTGCGCATGCGTATGCACCGCGTTGTACGGTACAAAGCGGATCGGTGCTGGGCGATGGATTTAACGAAGAATCCATTCGCACAGCCGATCGCAAGGAGATTGACAGGAAGAGAGCGTTTATGGGTGTCAACTGACCGTTTTCAGGGAGTGTTTGGAAAGACGCAGGCGTGTCCAAGCGTTTGCAGGGCGCGTGTCTGACGCCAATTCCGGAACCGGACAGGCTGAAGTGATCGCAGCGGCTGAGTAAGTCCAGATCTACTCAGAAACTGCACAAACTGTTTTTGTACCGCTCGGCTGCACATGCGATCGCACACTTGCAAAGCGAAAATACACTCCCCCATAGGCGGCGACTATCTGATCGCAGCGCTGCAAAAAATAGCTAGCGAACGATCAACTCGGAATGACCCCCCACGTGTATTAAGATTTAAGAATGTATCATGAATTGGTAACGAGCCGTGCTGCGAAATATTACACTGAGCTGAGGTGATTATAAGATACTTGTGATCTAAAACTGCGTCAGCTATTTGCACGCTGCGGAATACGGGGGTGTGCAGGCGGTTTCACCACTTGCTGATTTCCCCCCTGAGCGTATACACTGGCACCAGAGACTGTGGGAATTGCTGCCACGCAGACGCTGTGTGCCTCCATTGGTGAGGCTGCGCTCCTAGATGGGTGCACGCGGTCAGTGCATTAAGCGTGGCGCAATTCTACCAATTTAATGAAAACGTGTAAAGCAAATTTCCGGACGCGAGTTCGATTAACATAACAGGTCAGTGTCTCCTCACTCTGGGGATTTATGTGAGACATAAAGGAAGCTCTAATAAGCAGCAGTTCAGGAGAAAAATATAAGAATAATTATCATATAATATGGATAATGTTGACACAAACTAAACATGCACACCTCCATTACACCTACAGCATGGTGGCCATTTTAGAGGCAGACCAAGAACTGGAATGGGACAGATGCTTTCGGCAGGGATGCAGTCAAGATCTCAACAGCGGAATCCCAATGGTCAGAATACCAACGGTCAGAATTCCAGACGGATCCAGCACCGGGATAGGGTTAGGTTGTGGGAGGTGTGGTTTAGGCACGAGGGGGTGGGGGGGGTTAGTGAATGTTTTTTGTTACAATTGCAACAACAAAAAATATATACTGTACACATTTCCATGGTAGTAAATGAATAAATAAAATATAAATAATGAAGAAAAGCCAATTTTTCAAACAAACAAAAAATCACATTTTACAATATCCCTAGAAAAATAACAAATATTATAGGTATATAATATAAACTTTTCAACCAAGCAAACTGAGTTTTCCCTCAAACCTGGAAAACAATAATCCCTTTCCTGAGAGCTTCTTAACTGCTTTCCCCCATCCCCTTCGTCCACCTCCTATAAGCCCACACAATCCGGCAGCCGGGATCCCGGAGGTCAGTATACCGACACCGGAATCCCAACCGTCAGAATGCCGGCAGTAGGGAGAGCACTAGACAGCCCTTGCTTCTCCCCCCCCCCCTGGTATCCCCCCAGCACACTAAAAATTATCTGTAACCATAACTGAACCTATCTAGTAATAGAATTTCAGAGAATTGGTCGCAAGCGTTTGCAAAGACATGTTTAGCTGCTGAGTCGCGTCAAGGCTTCTCCGATATCAGCAGTCCTAACACTACATAATGGCAGTGCCCACATAGGTCCATGTGATTTGTCTATAGTAAGGCCTTATGATAAAGGCTCATACAGAGGGCAAGCTTACCTGGGAGCCACCCCCACGATCTCCCATTAGCACTACAAGGAACAGCATGCCTTCCAAATGCTGCTCCCATTCAATGCCTTCTCACACATGCAAACAAACAATGGTAGCTGCTCAATCATTCCTGGAGATAATTATATATCAGGTACTAGAAAAGGGGAGGGGTCACAAACAAACAGCGACCTATAGACCCTGTAGATCTAGAGACCCTGTCAGCCTAGTTACTGTCGATAGTGGTTGACCGTGGGGGTCATTCTGACCGGTTCGCACGCAGCGGTTCTTCGCTGTGGTGCGAACGGGTCGGAAATGCGCATGTGCGGTGGCTGCAATACGCACGCACGTCATTGCCCGGCGACGGATGTCGCGGAGCAACGACCAGAAAAAAGTGATCGCTAGCGCGATCGCAAGAAGATTGACAGCGGGGAGGATTTCCGGGGCGTCTACTCACCGTTTTCCGGGCGTGGAGATCCAAACGCAGGCGTTTGGGGGGCGGATGTCTGACGTCAATCCCGAGACCTTCGTCACGGGATCCGTCACACAGGGTAAGTAAGTCTGACCCTGGTCTTGTTTTGCAGAAAACTTTTTTAGCATAGCAGGGCTACACAAGCGATCTCAGCCCTGCTATGCTAAAATACACTCCCCCGTAGGCGGCGTCAAGTTGATTGCACGAGCAGCAAAAAGTTGCTATGTGTGATCAACTCGGAATGAGGGCCTCAATTACTGTGGACTTAGTTACTGTCGACCAAGAGACCGGATCCCAGCCCATCCGACATATGCAAACCAATTGCAAAAAATAAAATAGAGTCAAAACCTAGTTTCAAAAGGAAGTGAAATATCAGCTAGGCCCTAGATTGGAGAGAGGGAAGCCATCCACCACCCACTAAGGGGGCTTCAACTGGTGCCACAACCAGGACCAGTCGACAGCGTATAACCTCACCCTCTCCAACTCCATCATCCTCCTCACCTCGTGTAGAATCAAAGCCACTACTGTACCTCTCTGCAGGGAAGGACTTTGCCTCTCAGAGATACCTGACACTGTGCATTCTATACGTGATACCTAACTGCTAAACTAACTAAAAAAATAATACTCAACTCAAAACCCTCATACCACTTGAATGTCCCATAGGCCCATTCTGGGTAACTCAGCCCCGAAAGGCAAGGGATACGTAAAGCTTTTGAAACTGCCTTATAAACTTCTACATAAACGGGGCTCTGCAGGAAGAAGAGGTCAATGGTCTCTTATTCTCCCAGACACTCCTCACATGGACACCCACGATCATTGGAACCTCTAAACCTCAGGTTTCCTCTAACATACAGTTTCCCTTGGAATGAGAGCCAGGTGATGTCCCTGAACTTCAACGGGATTCTTTTTGAATTGATCAGGGAGATACACTCTGAACACACATCTCCTGGGCAATCCCTCAGGGCCAGCGGAACATGGATATGGGTTTGCAAGATCTTCTTTCCTAGTCCCCTCCTACCGAGGTCTCTTAACTGCCCCACCTCCAAGCCCCACTGCCCTATTACGCTCAGGCACTGAATGAATCACGTAGATCTGGAGCCCCTCCTTGCCCAGAGACTTCTCACATGACCTCCATTTAGCTATGCTCCAAAAAAAAGGGACACCCATTCTCTAAAACCAGCTACCCTTGTGGGGGGGTCTCTCAAAGGAAACCACCAAAATTCATTAAAAAAAAAGATGTTATTAAAGGGGGGGGATTAGGGTTAGGCTGTGAGGGGGTGGTTATGGTTGGGCTGCAGGAAGGGATGGTTAGGGTTAGACTGCAGGGGGGGGGGAGTTATGGTTGAGCTGCAGGATAAAATAGGGTTATATTGTGGGAGGGGTGGTTATGATTGAGCTGCGGGAAGGGATGGTTAGGGTTAGGCTGAGTGGGGGTTGTTATGATTGGCTGTGGGAAGGGATGGTTAGGGTTAGGCTGAGGGGGGTTGTTATGATTGGCTGCGGGAAGAGATAGCTAGGTTTAGGCTGTGGGGGGGGTTGTGATTAAACTAAAATATTAAAACCAAAGTTTCAATAGGAAGCGCTGTCCAGTCACAAATCAATTAAACAAATCACTTTAATTCCACAAACAACATATATGGCCATATACTGACATAAAATATCAATTCATAAAACTTTAACACAGTAATCACAAATGGGTCGTTAAAATTGCAAATCATTTGTTAGTCAATTAGTATTGCTCAAAAATCACGGGCATGCAGTCTTATTCACTTATGTGGTTAGTCATCCACTCCGGTTATATTTAGATAGCCAAATGGCAGTCCCTTAATTAGTGGTCTAAAGGAGCAGGCGCCAAGTATATATTTTTGGTTTTCGGGGTTGTGATTGGGCTGCGGGAAGGGATGGTTATGGTTAGGCTGCGGGGGGGGGGGGTTATGGTTGGGTTGCAGGAAGGGATGGTTAGGGATAGGCTGCAGGTGGGGGTGGTTAGGGTTAAGTTGCGGGGGGGTGGTTATGGTTGGGCTGCGGGAAAGAATGGTTATGGTTAGGCTGTGGGAGGGGTGGTTATGGTTGGACTGTGGGAGGGGTGGATTAGGGTTAGGCTGTGCGGGAGTGGTCAGGGTTGGGTTCCCAGAAGGGATGGTTATGGCTAGGCTGCGGGGGGGAGTAATTATGGTTGGGCTGCGGGAGGGGTGGTTACGGTTAGGCTGTGGGGGGAAGGTTAGGGTGCAGTGGGGGGGGGGGTTGGGGTTAGGCTGCGGAGGGGTTGTTATGGTTGGGCTGCAGTAAGGGATGGTTATGGCTAGGCTGCGGGGGGGAGTAATTATGGTTGGGCTGCGGGAGGGGTGGTTACGGTTAGGCTGTGGGGGGAAGGTTAGGGTTAGGCTGCAGTGGGGGGGGGGGGGTTGGGGTTAGGCTGCGGAGGGGTTGTTATGGTTGGGCTGCAGTAAGCGATGGTTATGGTTAGGCTGCAGGGGAGGTTAGGGTTGGGCTGTGGGAAGGGATGGTTAAGGTGTGGGGGTGATTAGGGTTGGGGGTGGTTACAGTTGGGCTGCGGCAAGGGATGATTAGGGTTAGTCTGCGGCAGGGTGCACATACTACGGAAGGACAGGTGGGTCAATCTTTTCAGAAGTGATACCAGAGGAACTGTGGCACCCTGGAAAGTGGTGTGTGTGCCCCTTTAAAGGTTTGCTTACAGTGTCTGCAGCTGTGAAAGTAAAGTGATGGCACAGCAGGGGATGGGGACGGACCCTAGTCTGATCACATGGTCCAGATACTAATTGAGGATTGGGCAGGGCAGACTGGGAGCAAAGGAAGAAGAGGTTGGAGGTGCTGGACACGCTGAGTGGAGCAGAAGCAGAGTAATGCATTGCAAACGCATGGTCACCCTGGGTGGTGTGAGCAGCACTGCAGAACAGAAGCAGTGGGGTGCTATCGGGAAGCAGAGAGCCGGGTGAGCGAGTGTGAGACATTGCAGCTGGAGACCACCAGACTAGTGAAAGGCACGGACACCGTGGCCATCTTGTGCAGTGAGGAACTGCTGAATCCAGGTCCAGCTAGTGAACACCTCTACTACAGAGTTCTGAGTGAGTATACAGAGACTGTTAGTGAGACAAAACATGAGCAAACCAATTGCCCAGGCCCAAGTATCCATTTTGCCACACGCTGTGCAGTGTAAAGGGAGCAGGCAGCGCAATATAGTTTTACAGTGCAACATCTTTCACACTAGCCCTGTTTGTGAAAAGCTAAGTAAACTACCTCTTGCTTAAACACTGTTGGGAAATTTATTTATGACTGTGGAAGAGAAAGAGACTGAGTAATTTATATAAGTGAAAGTGAGTTACTTTATCTGGAGACAGAGACTGAGTTTATTTTCCCAAGAAACCCTTACTACCAAGTAAACTTAATTTGTCAGGAGATACTACAATCCCTTCACTAGCTACTCGTACATACTTTTTGAATAAGACTGAGATACAGTGACATTCTTACAACCCCGGATTACTTGTATTCAGGTGTGCCATTCTCCCATTGCAATACTGTGGCACCACCGGATTCAGAGAGAGCTCCAACGTTATTTTCCCGTGAAGATTATACCAACTTGGTTAGGGAAAGCTAGAAATGTAGCAACTGTAATTGTAAAAGTGTGTTGTTCATTACGCTTCTCATCACATTATAGTTTGCAATTGTAATATGCCAATATCTGATTTATTTGATTGCCTTTTGCATTTTTTAATGATCCAATGTGATGTGACCTGTAGTCAATTGTCATCTTTTTATCTTCTTTTACTGCCCTATTCTTCTTGTGATGATTCAATATTTCGGTAAGCACGCAGTTGGCTGTTGGGGTAAGCACTGCGCATGCGTCCGGGTTGCAATGTACATGCGTCCCGATGGTTATCACACAGAGATGCAGAGCAAATATTGACGCAGGGATTGTGGATTGTAGTGGGTGTTCCTGAGAGAGGTAACAGGGGGGTGGCTAGGCGTACATGGGCGTGTGGTGGGCATGTCGCTGACAGCGGCTGAGTCTAATGAAACAGAACCCCTCATACAAGACACCATGGTCAGAGGGAGAGACTGTGGCTGCCATAGGGCTGGTGCTAGCACTGATGGTGCGTCTGATGGTGGCATCTGATGGTGGTGTCTGATTGTGGCATCTGATGGTGTGTCCGATTGTGGCATCTAAAGACGCACAGACATAGATTTGCCAAGCAGCCAGTGGGTGTCTGAGTCAGGCCCATGATGTAATTTTTCGATCAGTTTGGGACATTACTCGTTTTCTATTAAAGATGTTTCATCCCGCATCTCATCCATCCTATCTTCCCTCACATGACTGGTTCCCCTGCTGTTCCCACACATCCCGGGCTCCCTCACATCACAGGCCCCCCATGCTGTTTCCTCACATCACAGGCCCCCCATGCTGTCTCCTCGCATCACTGGCTCCCCATGCTGTCTCCTCGCATCACTGGCTCCCTTGCTGTTCCCACACATCACTGGCTCCCCTGCTGTTCCCTCACATCCCGGGCTCCCTCACATCACAGGCCCCCCATGCTGTTTCCTCACATCACAGGCCCCCCATGCTGTCTCCTCGCATCACTGGCTCCCTTGCTGTTTCCTCACACCACTGGCTCTCCTGCTGTTTCCTCGCATCACTGGCTCCCCTGCTGTTCCCGCACACCACTGGCTCTCCTGCTGTTCCCTCGCATCACTGGCTCCCCTGCTGTTCCCTCGCATCACTGGCTGACCTGCTGTTTCCTCGCATCACTGGCTCGTCTGCTGTTCCCTCACATGACTGGCTCGTCTGCCGTTGCCTCACATCACTGGCTCGTCTGCCGTTCCCTCACATCACTGGCTCTCCTGCTGTTCCCCCGCATCACTGGCTCCCCTGCTGTTCCCTCGCACCACTGGCTCCCCTGCTGTTCCCTCGCACCACTGGCTCTCCTGCAGTTCCCTTGCATCACTAACTCCCCTACTGTTCACCTCGCATCACTGGCTCCCCTACTGTTCACCTCGCATCACTGGCTCCCCTGCTGTTCCCTCGCAACACTGGCTCGTCTGCTGTTCCCTCGCATCACTGGTTCCCTGTTGTTCCCTCGCATCACTGGCTCCCCTGCTGTTCCCTCGCATCACTGGCTCCCCTGCTGTTCCGTCACATCACTGGTTCCCTGTTGTTCCCTCGCATCACTGGCTCCCCTGCTGTTCCCTCGCATCACTGGCTTCCCTGCTGTTCCCTCACATCACTAGCTCCTCTGCTGTTCCCCCATATCACTGGCTCCCCATGCTGTTCCCCTATATCACTGGCTCCCTGCTGTTCCCTCACATCACTGGCTCCTCTGCTGTTCCCCCATATCACTGGCTCTCTGCTGTTCCCCCATATCACTGGCTCTCCTGCTGTTCCCTCACATCACTGGCTCCCTGCTGTTCCCCCATATCACTGGCTCTCTGCTGTTCCCCCATATCACTGGCTCTCCTGCTGTTCCCCCATATCACTAGCTCTCCTGCTGTTCCCCCACATCACTGGTTCCTCTGCTGTTCCCCCATATCACTGGCTCCCCATGCTGTTCCCCTATATCACTGGCTCCCTGCTGTTCCCTCACATCACTGGCTCCTCTGCTGTTCCCTCATATCACAGGCTCCCTGCTGTTCCCCCATATCACTGGCTCCCCTGCTGTTCCCTCACATCACTGGCTCCCTGCTGTTCCCCCATATCACTGGATCCCTGCTGTTCCCCCATATCACTGGCTCTCCTGCTGTTCCCCCATATCACTGGCTCTCCTGCTATTCCCCCATATCACTAGCTCCCTGCTGTTCCTCCATATCACTAGGTCCCTGCTGTTCCCCCATATCACTAGCTCCCTGCTGTTCCCCCATATCACTAGCTCCTTGCTATTTCATAATAACTGTGTATTACGACCTAATTTTTATGGATAATGACTATTATGCGATACATTCAATGTTCTTTTACAGTCATGTGGCTATGCGTTATGTCATTGTAATAATAATAATAATAATTATTATTATTATAATTATTATTATTCCTGTAACTATAACCATGAATGATTTGGGAGCTGATAATTACAATGTCAACATTTGGGGGAAATGTATCAAACCTTCTAAAGACACTGAAAAAAAGTTGTCATGTTACAATCTTGACATATTGTCCCTGGTGGCCCAGCAGTGACTTACCTGCTCCTGGCTGCTGCTACAATGTCGTCTTCCGGGTACTGGCGGTCATGTGACCATCACTTCCAGGTCATACCTCCAACTCCCTGACGTTTCAGTAAGTTTTGTTACCCTATCCCTAACCTTCCCTCTTGTTCCTAACCCTAACCCTCCCACCTGCAGCCTAACCACCCCCTGCAGCCTACTGTAACCCCCCCACAACCTAACCCTAACCCTCCCACCTGCAGCCTAACCACCCCCTGCAGCCTACTGTAACCCCCCCACAACCTAACCCTAACCCTCCCACCTGCAGCCTACTGTAACCCCCCCACAACCTAACCCTAACCTTCCCACCTGCAGCCTAAACACCCCCTGCAGCCTACTGTAACCCCCCCACAACCTAACCCTAACCCTCCCACCTGCAGCCTAACCACCCCCTGCAGCCTACTGTAACCCCCCCACAACCTAACCATAACCCTCCCACCTGCAGCCTAACCACCCCTGCAGCCTACTGTAACCCCCCCACAACCTAACCATAACCCTCCCACCTGCAGCCTAACCACCCCCTGCAGCCTACTGTAACCCCCCCACAACCTAACCATAGCCCTCCCACCTACAGCCTAACCACCCCCTGCAGCCTACTGTAACCCCCCACAACCTTTCCATAACCCTCCCACCTGCAGCCTAACCACCCCCTGCAGCCTACTGTAACCCCCCCACAACCTAACCCTAACCCTCCCACCTGCAGCCTAACCACCCCCTGCAGCCTACTGTAACCCCCCCACAACCTAACCCTAACCCTCCCACCTGCAGCCTAACCACCCCCTGCAGCCTACTGTAACCCCCCCACAACCTAACCCTAACCCTCCCACCTGCAGCCTAACCACCCCCTGCAGCCTACTGTAACCCCCCCACAACCTAACCCTAACCCTCCCACCTGCAGCCTAACCACCCCCTGCAGCCTACTGTAACCCCCCCACAACCTAAACCTAACCCTCCCACCTGCAGCCTAACCACCCCCTGCAGCCTACTGTAACCCCCCCACAACTTAACCCTAACCCTCCCACCTGCAGCCTAACCACCCCCTGCAGCCTACTGTAACCCCACCCCACAACCTAACCCTAACCCTCCCACCTGCAGCCTAACCACCCCCTGCAGCCTACTGTAACCCCCCCACAACCTAACCATAACCCTAACACCTGCAGCCTAACCACCCCCTGCAGCCTACTGTAACCCCCCACAACCTAGCCCTAACCCTCCCACCTGCAGCCTAACCACCCCCCTGCAGACTACTGTAACCCCCCCCACAACCTAACCCTAACCCTCCTACCTGCAGCCTAACCACCCCCTGCAGCCTACTGTAACCCCCCCACAACCTAACCATAACCCTCCCACCTGCAGCCTAACCACCCCCTGCAGCCTACTGTAACCCCCCCACAACCTAACCCTAACCCTCCCACCTGCAGCCTAACCACCCCTTGCAGCCTACTGTAACCCCCCCAAAACCTAACCCTAACCCTCCCACCTGCAGCCTAACCACCCCCTGCAGCCTACTGTAACCCCCCCACAACCTAACCCTAACCCTCCCACCTGCAGCCTAACCACCCCCTGCAGCCTACTGTAACCCCCCCACAACCTAACCCTAACCCTCCCACCTGCAGCCTAACCACCCCCTGCAGCCTACTGTAACCCCCCCACAACCTAACCCTAACCCTCCCACCTGCAGCCTAACCACCCCCTGCAGCCTACTGTAACCCCCCCACAACCTAACCCTCCCACCTGCAGCCTAACCACCCCCTGCAGCCTACTGTAACCCCCCCACAACCTAACCATAACCCTCCCACCTGCAGCTTAACCACCCCCTGCAGACTACTGTAACCCCCCCACAACCTAACCCTCCCACCTGCAGCCTAACCACCCCCTGCAGCCTACCGTAACCCCCCCACAACCTAACCCTCCCACCTGCAGCCTAACCACCCCCTGCAGCCTACTGTAACCCCCCCACAACCTAACCCTAACCCTCCCACCTGCAGCCTAACCACCCCCTGCAGCCTACTGTAACCCCCCACAACCTAACCATAACCCTCCCACCTGCAGCCTAACCACCCCCTGCAGCCTACTGTAACCCCCCCACAACCTAACCCTAACCCTCCCACCTGCAGCCTAACCACCCCCTGCAGCCTACTGTAACCCCCCCACAACCTAACCCTAACCCTCCCACCTGCAGCCTAACCACCCCTGCAGCCTACTGTAACCCCCCCACAACCTAACCCTAACCCTCCCACCTGCAGCCTAACCACCCCCTGCAGCCTACTGTAACCCCCCACAACCTAACCATAACCCTCCCACCTGCAGCCTAACCACCCCCTGCAGCCTACTGTAACCCCCCCACAACCTAACCCTAACCCTCCCACCTGCAGCCTAACCACCCCCTGCAGCCTACTGTAACCCCCCCACAACCTAACCATAACCCTCCCACCTGCAGCCTAACACTAAGCTCCCCCTCTGCAGCCTAATATCCCTGGCTCCCTGCTATTCCTTCACATCACTGGCTCCCCTGCTATTCCCTTATATCACAGGCTTCCCTGCTATTCCCACACATCAATGGCCTAACCCCTACTTGCAGCCTGAGCCTAACCTCCCCCCACAGCCTAACCCTAACCTCCCCTCCACAGAATAACCCTAACCTCCCCCCACAGCCTAACCCTAACCTCCCCTACACAGAGTAACCCTAACCTCCCCCCACAGCCTAACCCTGACCTCCCCTCCACAGAGTAACCCTACCCCCCCCCCACAGCCTAACCCTAACCACCCCTCCACAGAGTAACCCTAACCTCCCCTCCACAGAGTAACCCTAACCTCCCCCCACAGCCTAACCCTAACCTCCCCTCCACAGAGTAACCCTAACCTCCCCTCCACAGAGTAACCCTAACCTCCCCTCCACAGAGTAACCCTAACCTCCCCTCCACAGAGTAACCCTAACCTCCCCTCCACAGCCTAACCCTAACCTCCCCTCCACAGCCTAACCCTAACCTCCCCTCCACAGCCTAATCCTAGCCTAACCTTAACCATCCTGCAGCCTAACACTAAACTTCCCCCTTAGCCTAACCCTAACTTCGCCACGCAACCTGTGCCTAACCTCCCCCCACAGCTTAACCCTAACCTCCCCCCACAGCCTAATGCTAGCCTACCTTTCCCGCAGCCTAACACTAAACTCCCACCTGCAGCCTAACCCTAACTTCCCCACGCAGCCTCCCACCCGTGGCCTAACCCTTAACCACTGCTCTGAAGCCTAACTGTAGGTTCGTAACCCCCGATACAGCCTAACTCTAATATCCCAGCCATAGCCTACCCCTAACCTTCCCCGACCCACCCCGCAGCCTAACCCTATCCTCTGCCTGCAGCCTACCCCTAACTCCCCTCTGCAGCCAAACCCTGACTCTCCCAGTCGCAGCCTAACCCTACCCTCATCCTGCAGCCTAACCCTATCCCCCTCCTGCAGCCTAACCCTATCCCCCTCCTGCAACTTAACCTTCCCCTCCCCCTGCAGCCTAACGATAACCTACCCCCACAGGCCCAGTGTCGGACTGGGGCATGTAGGGCCCACCGGGGAAAAGAAGTGGTAGGGGCCCATGTTTAGCGGTGTGGCTAGTCTGCTGAGTGGGTGTGGCTTGCCGCCTCATTGGTTTGACTAACTATTAGAGAGTGCAACGTCTGGGCCCCTTCATAAATGTATACAGTAAATTCAGCTGCTGCATGAATGATAATGTACCAGATTAATAACAGATTAATAACAGCAATGCACTGTAGAAAATACACCACAGTCCAGTATAAGGTAACATATGTATAATGTATAATTCAAGTGCGCAGTCTAGAACCTGATCCTTAAAGAAGGAGGTGGACCCCCAGGCAGTGGGGCCCACCGGTGGTTTCCCCTGTACCCCTGTGGGCCAGTCCAAACCTGCCCGGAGCCTAACCATAAACCTCCTGTCCACAGCCTAACCTTAACCATCACTCTGCAGCCTAACCATAACCTCCCCCCCACAGCCTCCCAGTCGTAGCCTACCCCTAACCTCTCCCCGCAGCCCAACCCATATTTGCCTACCCGGAAGTTGCGATTTTTGGGGAAGCCCCCCACACCCCCGGAAGAGCAGGCAGATCTCCCACATCCTGCTTGCGCCCTAGTAAAGCTAGGAGAGCTAATGACCGGCATCTCCATGTCTATAGGGAGGGGCTAAAAAAATGGGAATTGCATCATTTTAACCCCACCCCCTTCACACGGATCTGCCAATCACAATGTTTTCCTGAAGGGGTGGGGTTAGATGATGTCTGAGCCTGGCCCCATCCCCTGAAGTTCACGTACAGAAATATAAAGAAAGTAAGTATGGCCTAACCCTAACTTCCCCCCACAGCCTAACTATAACCCTCATTCCCGCACCTAACTCTAACATCCCCTCGCATACTAACCTTAACCCTCCCGCCCGCACCTAACTCTAACCTCCCCTTGCATACTAACCTTGACCCTCCCACCTGCAGCCTAACCCTCCCGCAACCTAACTGTAACCTCCTCCCACAGCCTATCCATAACCCTCCCGCCCATGGTCTAACCTCCTCCCGCAGCCTAACCATAACCCTCCCGCCTGCAGCCTAACCCTAACCTCCTCCCGCAGCCTAACTCTAACACTCCTGCCCACAGCCTAACCCTAACCTCCTGCCGCAGCCTAACCCTAACCTCCTGCCGCAGCCTAACCCTAACCTCCTGCCGCAGCCTAACCCTAACCTCTTCCCACAGCCTAACCCTAACCTCCTCCTGCAGCCTAACCCTAACCTCTTCCCACAGCCTAACCCTAACCTCCTCCCGCAGCCTAACCCTAACCTCCTCCCGCAGCCTAACTCTAACCTCTTCCCACAGCCTAACCCTAACCCTCCTGCCCACAGCCTAACCCTAACCTCCTCCCACAGCCTAACCCTAACCTCTTCCCACAGCCTAACCCTAACCTCCTCCCACAGCCTAACCCTAACCTCCTCCCGCAGGCTAACCCTAACCAACTTCCGCAGCCTAACTCTAACCTCTTCCCACAGCCTAACCTAACACTCCTGCCCACAGCCTAACCCTAATCTCCTCCCACAGCCTAACCCTAACCTCTTCCCACAGCCTAACCCTAACCTCTTCCCACAGCCTAACCCTAACCTCCTCCCGCAGCCTAACCCTAACCTCCTCCCGCAGCCTAACCCTAACCTCCTCCCGCAGCCTAACCCTAACCTCCTCCCGCAGGCTAACCCTAACCTACTCCCGCAGCCTAACTCTAACCTCTTCCCACAGCCTAACCCTAACACTCCTGCCCACAGCCTAACCGTAACCTCCTCCCGCAGCCTAACCCTAACCTCTTCCCACAGCCTAACCTCTTCCCACAGCCTAACCCTAACCTCCTCCCGCAGCCTAACTCTAACCTCTTCCCACAGCCTAACCTAACACTCCTGCCCACAGCCTAACCCTAACCTCCTCCCACAGCCTAACCCTAACCTCTTCCCACAGCCTAACCTAACACTCCTGCCCACAGCCTAACCCTAACCTCCTCCCACAGCCTAACCCTAACCTCTTCCCACAGCCTAACCCTAACCTCTTTCCACAGCCTAACCTCTTCCCACAGCCTAACCCTAACCTCTTCCCACAGCCTAACCCTAACCTCCTCCCGCAGCCTAACCCTAACCTCCTCCCGCAGGCTAACCCTAACCTACTCCCGCAGCCTAACTCTAACCTCTTCCCACAGCCTAACCCTAACCTCCTCCCGCAGGCTAACCCTAACCTACTCCCGCAGCCTAACTCTAACCTCTTCCCACAGCCTAACCCTAACCTCCTCCCGCAGCCTAACCCTAACCTCCTCCCGCAGGCTAACCCTAACCTACTCCCACAGCCTAACCCTAACACTCCTGCCCACAGCGTAACCCTAACCTCCTCCCGCAGACTAACCATAACCCTCCCACCCGCAGTCTAACTCTAACCTCCTCACCTCTGCCTAACCTTTCTGCTCGCATCTTAACCCTACTCCTCGCAGCCTAACACAAACTTCCTGCCCGCAGCCTAACCCTAACCCTCCCGCAGCCTAACGATAACCCTCCCACCCGCAGCCTAACCTTAATATTGACATTCTAACAGTGTCGACATTTCACATGCTGGCATTCTGAGAATGGTGACACATTGCCTGTCAACATTTTAACAATATCAACATCATAATTGTCACCTTTGTGGTGTCAACATGACTGTTGACATTGTAAATGACGTTTTGACTAAATCCCCTTGAGGGCTACCTGGCATTATTCCAAAACTTGGACGCTTTATATTTGTAACCCTGACACAATGGAGTACTGGACACACACATCCATCAGTGGGGGTCATTCCGACCCGTTCGCACGCAGCGGTTTGTTGCTGCGGTGCGAACGGGTCTGGACTGCGCATGTGCGGTGGCCGCACGGCGCAGGCATGTCACTGCCCAGCGACAGGGGTCACCGGGTTACGTCGCGTCCAACGAAGAAAGCGGATGCAGAGCCGACCGCAAGAAGATTGACAGAAAGAAGGCGTTCCTGGGCGGATCCGGACCGTTGGCTGGCGTTTTCGGGGATTGGAGAAGAAAACGTAGGCATGTCCAGGAGAATGGAGGGCGGATGTCTGACATCAAAGACGGCCCCAGCATCGCAGAGATCGTCGCACAGGGTAAGTATGTCCAGGGCTAACCAAGTTTTGCTTGAAATTTTTATAGCTTAGCAGGGCTGCACAAGTGATCACAGCCCTGCAAAACTAAAATACACTCCACTATATGTGTGTACTAGTTGATCGCAGCAGCAGCAGCAAAAAGTTGCTGGCTGCGATCAACTCGGAATGACCACCCGTATACTACAGACAGACAAATGTATTGCTCTTGTGGGCAAAAGACCCAGTATAATTTGACCCCAATATCTAGATGTAAAGTTGAGCATATTGGCTATAAAAAGTACAGGGCACATAATTTCTACACTATTTTTTCTCTGTATTATTAATGCTTAGCTTGGGCTAACACTGCTGATTCTACACTGTAACAGGGAGATTTGTGTAATTATAGGTAAGACCACTAGATGTCAGTATGATGCCCTCACTGGAAGTCAGTTGCATTTTTCAGATGCCTCTTGTGTCTTATTTAAAAAAAAAAAAAAAATAACTTAGGGGCATAGTCATCATCCTTTAATTGTCACAATTTCTACAGTCCCCAGGGGATGTAGGAATTGTGACATTCATCAAACTCTGAAAATGCCTTATTGCAAACAACCCCCGAATCTGCAGCAGGGGGAGGGGGGCTACAGCGGACCCCTGCTGCTGGCGGCGGGGGTAAGGGGGGGCGCTTTTAGGTGCCATGGAATGGGGGTGTCCGCAGCAGCAGCAGACCTCTGGTGCTGCCGGGCATGAGAGGGGGAAGGGGGGGGTTGCATCTGCAGTACCACCTGGCAGCACTGCAATAAAGTTCTCGGCTCTCATTCTGCAGAGGGAAAACGATCACTTTCTGAAAATTCTGACTTTGCAAAAAGTCCGGTTTTTCGGAAGTGATCATTTTAAGACACTTCTGAACACTGTGACAAATATAATGAATATAAAACAAAAAATTCTCATTGCACAATTTTTCTTGATGACTATACCCCTTAATCCTCTGCACTCACCTTTAGCAATATACTGTATTACATTAGTACAATAAAATGCGATCTGTGCTAAAAGCAGAGCGCGTTTCGCCAGGGCTGCCAAGAGACTTCTTAGGCCCAGCTGCTAAGGAAGGCCCTGCACCTTCTCGGCACCCATGTTGGATCCATTTATTGGAACGCATTATAAAACATCCAGTTAGAGCTGAATTATTCATTAGCCAAGTTAGTCTGCCACCCAAGGCCCATAGTCAAGTGTCGTGGTGCAAGAGGACCACACACTAAGTCATCAAGGCCCAACCCCCGCCATTCAATGCCCAAATTACCGGTATTGTAAAGTGGATGGGGTGGGGCTTGGAGGATGCGATTCAGTGCAAATCATGTCATCGCCCGTTCTACTTAAGCTCTGCAGAGTAGTGATGGAAGGACTCAGGTAGTGTAGAGTAGTGATATGAGGACTCAGGCAGTGTAGAGTAGTGATGAGAGGACTCAGGTAGTGTAGAGTAGTGATATGAGGACTCAGGCAGTGTAGAGTAGTGATGAGAGGACTCAGGTAGTGAAGAGTAGTGATATGAGGACTCAGGCAGTGTAGAGTAGTGATATGAGGACTCAGGCAGTGTAGAGTAGTGATTTGAGGACTCAGGCAGTGTAGAGTAGTGATGAGAGGACTCAGGTAGTGAAGAGTAGTGATATGAGGACTCAAGCAGTGTAGAGTAGTGATTTGAGGACTCCGGCAGTGTAGAGTAGTGATATGAGGACTCAGGCAGTGTAGAGTAGTGATATTAGGACTCAGGCAGTGTAGAGTAGTGATATGAGGACTCAGGCAGTGTAGAGTAGTGATATGAGGACTCAGGCAGTGTAGAGTAGTGATATGAGGACTCAGGCAGTGTAGAGTAGTGATATGAGGACTCAGGCAGTGTAGAGTAGTGATGAGAGGACTCAGGCAGTGTAGAGTAGTGATATGAGGACTCAGGTAGTGTAGAGTAGTGATATGAGGACTCGAGCAGTGTAGAGTAGTGATTGGAGGACTCAGGCAGTGAAGAGTAGTGATATGAGGACTCAGGCAGTGTAGAGTAGTGATATGAGGACTCGGGCAGTGTAGAGTAGTGATTGGAGGACTCAGGCAGTGTAGAGTAGTGATATGAGGACTCGGGCAGTATAGGGTAGTGATATGAGGACTCAGGCAGTGAAGAGTAGTGATATGAGGACTCAGGCAGTGTAGAGTAGTGATATGAGGACTGCGGCAGTGTAGAGTAGTGATATGAGGACTCAGGCAGTGTAGAGTAGTGATATGAGGACTCAGGCAGTGTAGAGTAGTGATTGGAGGACTCAGGCAGTGAAGAGTAGTGATATGAGGACTCAGGCAGTGTAGAGTAGTGATATGAGGACTCGGGCAGTGTAGAGTAGTGATTGGAGGACTCAGGCAGTGTAGAGTAGTGATATGAGGACTCGGGCAGTATAGGGTAGTGATATGAGGACTCAGGCAGTGAAGAGTAGTGATATGAGGACTCAGGCAGTGTAGAGTAGTGATATGAGGACTCCGGCAGTGTAGAGTAGTGATATGAGGACTCGGGCAGTGTAGAGTAGTGATATGAGGACTCGGGCAGTGTAGAGTAGTGATGGAAGGACTCAGGTAGTGTAGAGTAGTGATATGAGGACTCAGGCAGTGTAGAGTAGTGATGAGAGGACTCGGGCAGTGTAGAGTAGTGATTGGAGGACTCAGGCAGTGTAGAGTAGTGATATGAGGACTCGGGCAGTATAGGGTAGTGATATGAGGACTCAGGCAGTGAAGAGTAGTGATATGAGGACTCAGGCAGTGTAGAGTAGTGATATGAGGACTCGGGCAGTGTAGAGTAGTGATATGAGGACTCGGGCAGTGTAGAGTAGTGATGGAAGGACTCAGGTAGTGTAGAGTAGTGATATGAGGACTCAGGCAGTGTAGAGTAGTGATGAGAGGACTCGGGCAGTGTAGAGTAGTGATTGGAGGACTCAGGCAGTGTAGAGTAGTGATATGAGGACTCGGGCAGTATAGGGTAGTGATATGAGGACTCAGGCAGTGAAGAGTAGTGATATGAGGACTCAGGCAGTGTAGAGTAGTGATATGAGGACTCCGGCAGTGTAGAGTAGTGATATGAGGACTCAGGCAGTGTAGAGTAGTGATATGAGGACTCAGGCAGTGTAGAGTAGTGATATGAGGACTCGGGCAGTGTAGAGTAGTGATGGAAGGACTCAGGTAGTGTAGAGTAGTGATATGAGGACTCAGGCAGTGTAGAGTAGTGATGAGAGGACTCAGGCAGTGTAGAGTAGTGATATGAGGACTCAGGCAGTGTAGAGTAGTGATGAGAGGACTCAGGTAGTGAAGAGTAGTGATATGAGGACTCAGGCAGTGTAGAGTAGTGATATGAGGACTCAGGCAGTGTAGAGTAGTGATTTGAGGACTCAGGCAGTGTAGAGTAGTGATGAGAGGACTCAGGTAGTGAAGAGTAGTGATATGAGGACTCAAGCAGTGTAGAGTAGTGATTTGAGGACTCCGGCAGTGTAGAGTAGTGATATGAGGACTCAGGCAGTGTAGAGTAGTGATATTAGGACTCAGGCAGTGTAGAGTAGTGATATGAGGACTCAGGCAGTGTAGAGTAGTGATATGAGGACTCAGGCAGTGTAGAGTAGTGATATGAGGACTCAGGCAGTGTAGAGTAGTGATATGAGGACTCAGGCAGTGTAGAGTAGTGATGAGAGGACTCAGGCAGTGTAGAGTAGTGATATGAGGACTCAGGTAGTGTAGAGTAGTGATATGAGGACTCGAGCAGTGTAGAGTAGTGATTGGAGGACTCAGGCAGTGAAGAGTAGTGATATGAGGACTCAGGCAGTGTAGAGTAGTGATATGAGGACTCGGGCAGTGTAGAGTAGTGATTGGAGGACTCAGGCAGTGTAGAGTAGTGATATGAGGACTCGGGCAGTATAGGGTAGTGATATGAGGACTCAGGCAGTGAAGAGTAGTGATATGAGGACTCAGGCAGTGTAGAGTAGTGATATGAGGACTGCGGCAGTGTAGAGTAGTGATATGAGGACTCAGGCAGTGTAGAGTAGTGATATGAGGACTCAGGCAGTGTAGAGTAGTGATTGGAGGACTCAGGCAGTGAAGAGTAGTGATATGAGGACTCAGGCAGTGTAGAGTAGTGATATGAGGACTCGGGCAGTGTAGAGTAGTGATTGGAGGACTCAGGCAGTGTAGAGTAGTGATATGAGGACTCGGGCAGTATAGGGTAGTGATATGAGGACTCAGGCAGTGAAGAGTAGTGATATGAGGACTCAGGCAGTGTAGAGTAGTGATATGAGGACTCCGGCAGTGTAGAGTAGTGATATGAGGACTCGGGCAGTGTAGAGTAGTGATATGAGGACTCGGGCAGTGTAGAGTAGTGATGGAAGGACTCAGGTAGTGTAGAGTAGTGATATGAGGACTCAGGCAGTGTAGAGTAGTGATGAGAGGACTCGGGCAGTGTAGAGTAGTGATTGGAGGACTCAGGCAGTGTAGAGTAGTGATATGAGGACTCGGGCAGTATAGGGTAGTGATATGAGGACTCAGGCAGTGAAGAGTAGTGATATGAGGACTCAGGCAGTGTAGAGTAGTGATATGAGGACTCGGGCAGTGTAGAGTAGTGATATGAGGACTCGGGCAGTGTAGAGTAGTGATGGAAGGACTCAGGTAGTGTAGAGTAGTGATATGAGGACTCAGGCAGTGTAGAGTAGTGATGAGAGGACTCGGGCAGTGTAGAGTAGTGATTGGAGGACTCAGGCAGTGTAGAGTAGTGATATGAGGACTCGGGCAGTATAGGGTAGTGATATGAGGACTCAGGCAGTGAAGAGTAGTGATATGAGGACTCAGGCAGTGTAGAGTAGTGATATGAGGACTCCGGCAGTGTAGAGTAGTGATATGAGGACTCAGGCAGTGTAGAGTAGTGATATGAGGACTCAGGCAGTGTAGAGTAGTGATATGAGGACTCGGGCAGTGTAGAGTAGTGATGGAAGGACTCAGGTAGTGTAGAGTAGTGATATGAGGACTCAGGCAGTGTAGAGTAGTGATGAGAGGACTCAGGCAGTGTAGAGTAGTGATATGAGGACTCAGGCAGTGTAGAGTAGTGATGAGAGGACTCAGGTAGTGAAGAGTAGTGATATGAGGACTCAGGCAGTGTAGAGTAGTGATATGAGGACTCAGGCAGTGTAGAGTAGTGATTTGAGGACTCAGGCAGTGTAGAGTAGTGATGAGAGGACTCAGGTAGTGAAAAGTCGTGATATGAGGATTCAGGCAGTGTAGAGTAGTGATATGAGGACTCCGGCAGTGTAGAGTAGTGATATGAGGACTCAGGCAGTGTAGAGTAGTGATATGAGGACTCAGGCAGTGTAGAGTAGTGATATGAGGACTCGGGCAGTGTAGAGTAGTGATGGAAGGACTCAGGTAGTGTAGAGTAGTGATATGAGGACTCAGGCAGTGTAGAGTAGTGATGAGAGGACTCAGGCAGTGTAGAGTAGTGATATGAGGACTCAGGCAGTGTAGAGTAGTGATGAGAGGACTCAGGTAGTGAAGAGTAGTGATATGAGGACTCAGGCAGTGTAGAGTAGTGATATGAGGACTCAGGCAGTGTAGAGTAGTGATTTGAGGACTCAGGCAGTGTAGAGTAGTGATGAGAGGACTCAGGTAGTGAAAAGTCGTGATATGAGGATTCAGGCAGTGTAGAGTAGTGATATGAGGACTCAGGCAGTGTAGAGTAGTGATATGAGGACTCAGGCAGTGTAGAGTAGTGATATGAGGACTCAGGCAGTGTAGAGTAGTGATATGAGGACTCCGGCAGTGTAGAGTAGTGATATGAGGACTCAGGCAGTGTAGAGTAGTGATATGAGGACTCAGGCAGTGTAGAGTAGTGATATGAGGACTCAGGCAGTGTAGAGTAGTGATATGAGGACTCAGGCAGTGTAGAGTAGTGATATGAGGACTCAGGCAGTGTAGAGTAGTGATATGAGGACTCAGGCAGTGTAGAGTAGTGATGAGAGGACTCAGGCAGTGTAGAGTAGTGATATGAGGACTCAGGCAGGGGTTCACTACGGGTGGCCGGCGGTCGGGCTCCCGGCGACCAGCATCCCGGCGCCGGGAGCCCGACCGCCGGCTTACCGACAGCTTGGCGAGCGCAAATGAGCCCCTTGCGGGCTCGCTGCGCTCGCCACGCTACGGGCACGGTGGCGCGCTACGCGCGCCACACTATTTTATTCTTCCTCTATGGGGGTCGTGGACCCCCACGAGGGAAAATAAGTGTCGGTAAGCCGGCGGTCGGGCTCCCGGCGCCGGTATACTGAGCGCCGGGAGCCCGACCGCCGGCAAACAGAAGACCACCCCTCAGGCAGTGTAGAGTAGTGATATGAGGACTCGGGCAGTGTAAAGTAGTGATTGGAGGACTCAGGCAGTGTAGAGTAGTGATATGAGGACTCAGGCAGTGTAGAGTAGTGATATGAGGCCTCGGGCAGTGTAGAGTAGTGATTGGAGGACTCAGGCAGTGTAGAGTAGTGATTGGAGGACTCAGGCAGTGTAGAGTAGTGATATGAGGACTCGGGCAGTATAGGGTAGTGATATGAGGACTCAGGCAGTGAAGAGTAGTAATATGAGGACTCAGGCAGTGTAGAGTAGTGATATGAGGACTCAGGCAGTGTAGAGAAGTGATATGAGGACTCAGGCAGTGTAGAGTAGTGATATGAGGACTCAGGCAGTGTAGAGTAGTGATGAGAGGACTCAGGTAGTGAAGAGTAGTGATGAGAGGACTCAGGCAGTGTAGAGTAGTGATGAGAGGACTCGGGCAGTGTAGAGTAGTGATATGAGGACTCGGGCAGTGTAGAGTAGTGATATGAGGACTCAGGTAGTGAAGAGTAGTGATATGAGGACTCAGGCAGTGTAGAGTAGTGATATGAGGACTCAGGCAGTGTAGAGTAGTGATATGAGGACTCAGGCAGTGTAGAGTAGTGATATGAGGACTCAGGCAGTGTAGAGTAGTGATATGAGGACTCCGGCAGTGTAGAGTAGTGATGAGAGGACTCAGGTAGTGAAGAGTAGTGATGGCAGGACTCATGATTTTTTTCATTAAAACCGACTTGTTCATACTTTACCATCCCAGTGGATCTGGAGGGGGAATATAATAGTGTGCCGAGAGCAGCGAGGCACCGTGTCGGAAGCATGGCGAGCGCAGCGAGCCATGTGAGGGGACACGGTACACTTTATATGGTGTCTATGTTGACTTATGTCGACATACACACACAACAACAACAAAACCCGCATGTCGGTATTTTGACCTGTCGGCATTTTACATGTCGGTATTTTGACCTTGTCGGTATTTTAAATGTCGGTATTTTGTCCATGTCAGGATTTTGACCTTGTCGGGATTTTGACCATCGGTCAATTGGTGTCGGGATTTTGAACGTCGGCATTTTGATTGGAGGTATTTCATACCGATCCCATGTACAGTATTGATACGAGGATTTGGGCAGTGTAGAGTTTTGATGGGAGGACTTGGGCAGTGTAGAGTAGTGAAGGAAGGACTCGGGCAGTGTAGAGTAGTGATGGGTGGACTCGGGCAGTACAGAGTAGTGATGGGAGGACTCGGTCAGCGTAGAGTAGTGATGGGAGGACTCGGGCAGTGTAGAGTAGTGAAGGAAGCACTCGGCAGTGTAGAGTAGTGATGGGAGGACTCTGTCAGCGTAGTGTAGTGATGGGAGGACTCGGGCAGTGTAGAGTAGTGATGGGAGGACTCGGGCAGTGCAGAGTAGACATGGGAGGACTCGGGCAGTGTAGAGTAGTGATGGGAAGACTCGGGCAATGTAGAGTAGTGATGGGAGGACTCATGCAGCGCAGAGTAGTGATTGGAGGACTCGGGCAGTATAGGGTAGTGATTGGAGGACTCGGGCAGTATAGGGTAGTGATTGGAGGACTCAGGCAGTGTAGAGTAGTGATATGAGGACTCAGGCAGTGTAGAGTAGTGATATGAGGACTCAGGCAGTGTAGAGTAGTGATGAGAGGACTCAGGTAGTGAAGAGTAGTGATGGGAGGACTCAGGCAGTGCAGAGTAGTGATTGGAGGACTCGGGCAGTGCAGAGTAATGATTGGAGGACTCAGACACTATAGAGTAGTGATAGGAGGACTCGGCAATGTAGCATAGTGATATGAGGACTCAGCAGTGTAGAGTAGTGATTGGAGGACTCGGGCAGTGTAGAATAGTGATGGGAGAACTCAGGCAATGTAGAGTAGTGATGGGAGGACTAGGGCAGTGTAGAGTAGTGATAGGAGGACTCGGGCAGTGCAGAGTAGTGATAAGAGGACTCGGCCAGTGTAAAATAGTGATGGGAGAACTCAGGCAGTGCAGAGTAGTGATAAGAGGACTTGGGCAGTGTAGAGTAGCGATAAGAGGACTCGGGCAGTGTAGAGTAATGATGGGAGGACTCGGGCAGTGTAGAGTAATGATGGGAGGACTTGGGCAGTGTAGAGTAGTGATAAGAGGACTCAGGCAGTGTAGAGTATTGATTCGAGGATTTGGGCAGTGTAGAGTAATGATGGGAGGACTTGGCCAGCGTAGAGTAGTGATGGGAGGACTCGGCCAGCGTAGAGTAGTGATGGGAGGACTCGGGCAGCGTAGAGTAGTGATGGGAGGACTCGGGCAGTGCAGAGTAGTTATGAGAGGACTCGGGCAGTGTAGAGTAGTGATATGAGGACTCGGGCAATGTAGAGTAGTCATGGGAGGACTCGTGCAGTGTAGATGATTGATGGGAGGACTCAGGCAGTGTATAGTAGTGATGGGAGGACTCGGGCAATGTAGAGTAGTCATGGGAGGACTCATGCAGTGTAGATGATTGATGGGAGGACTCACGCAGTGTAGAGTAGTGATGGGAGGACTCACGCAGTGTAGAGTAGTGATGGGAGGACTCACGCAGTGTAGAGTAGTGATGGGAGGACTCACGCAGTGTAGAGTAGTGATGGGAGGACTCGGGCAGTGTAGAGTAGTGATGGGAGGACTCATGCAGTGTACAGTAGTGATGGGAGGACTCCGGCAGTGTAGAGTAGTGATGGGAGGACTCATGCAGTGTAGAGTAGTGAAGGAAGGACTCGGGCAGTGTAGAGTAGTGATGGGTGGACTCAGGCAGTACAGAGTAGTGATGGGAGGACTTGGTCAGCGTAGAGTAGCGATGGGAGGACTCGGGCAGCGTAGAGTAGTGATGGGAGGACTCGGGCAGTGTAGAGTTGTGATGGGAGGACTAGGGCAGTGTAGAGTAGTGATAAGAGGACTTGGGCAGTGTAGAGTAGTGATAAGAGGACTCGGGCAGTGTAGAGTAGTGATAAGAGGACTCGGGCAGTGTAGAGTAGTGATGGGAGGACTCGGGCAGTGTAGAGTAGTGATAGGAGGACTCGGGCAGTGCAGAGTAGTGATAAGAGGACTTGGGCAGTGTAGAGTAGTGATAAGAGGACTCAGGCAGTGTAGAGTAATGATGGGAGGACTCGGGCAGTGTAGAGTAGTGATAAGAGGACTCAGGCAGTGTAGAGTATTGATACGAGGATTTGGGCAGTGTAGAGTAATGATGGGAGGACTCGGCCAGTGTAGAGTAGTGATGGGAGGACTCGGCCAGCGTAGAGTAGTGATGCAAGGACTCGGGCAGCGTAGAGTAGTGATGGGAGGACTCGGGCAGTGCAGAGTAGTTATGGGAGGACTCGGGCAATGTAGATGATTGATGGGAGGACTCAGGCAGTGTAGAGTAGTGATGGGAGGACTCGGGCAATGTAGAGTAGTCATGGGAGGACTCATGCAGTGTAGAGGATTGATGGGAGGACTCACGCAGTGTAGAGTAGTGATGGGAGTACTCACACAGTGTAGAGTAGTGATGGGAGGACTCGGGCAGGGCAGAGTAGTGATGGGAGGACTCGGGCAGTGTAGAGTAGTGATGGGAGGACTCACGCAGTGTAGAGTAGTGATGGGAGGACTCGGGCAGTGTAGAGTAGTGATGGGAGGACTCATGCAGTGTAGAGTAGTGATGGGAGGACTCGGGCAGTGTAGAGTAGTGATGGGAGGACTCACGCAGTGTAGAGTAGTGATGGGAGGACTCGGGCAGTGTAGAGTAGTGATGGGAGGACTCACGCAGTGTAGAGTAGTGATGGGAGGACTCGGGCAGTGTAGAGTAGTGATGGGAGGACTCATGCAGTGTAGAGTAGTGATGGGAGGACTCGGGCAGTGTAGACTAGTGATGGGAGGACTAATGCAGTGTAGAGTAGTGAAGGAAGGACTCAGGCAGTGTAGAGTAGTGATGGGTGGACTCGGGCAGTGTAGAGTAGTGATGGGAGGACTCGGGCAGTGTAGAGTAGTGATGGGAGGACTCATGCAGTGTAGAGTAGTGATGGGAGGACTCGGGCAGTGTAGACTAGTGATGGGAGGACTAATGCAGTGTAGAGTAGTGAAGGAAGGACTCAGGCAGTGTAGAGTAGTGATGGGAGGACTCACGCAGTGTAGAGTAGTGATGGGAGGACTCACGCAGTGTAGAGTAGTGATGGGAGGACTCACGCAGTGTAGAGTAGTGATGGGAGGACTCACGCAGTGTAGAGTAGTGATGGGAGGACTCGGGCAGGGCAGAGTAGTGATGGGAGGACTCGGGCAGTGTAGAGTAGTGATGGGAGGACTCACGCAGTGTAGAGTAGTGATGGGAGGACTCGGGCAGTGGAGAGTAGTGATGGGAGGACTCATGCAGCGTAGAGTAGTGATGGGAGGACTCGGGCAGCGTAGAGCAGTGATGGGAGGACTCATGCAGTGTAGAGTAGTGAAGGAAGGACTCGGGCAGTGTAGAGTAGTGATGGGTGGACTCAGGCAGAACAGAGTAGTGATGGGAGGACTCGGTCAGCGTAGAGTAGTGATGGGAGGACTCGGGCAGTGCAGAGTAGACATGGGAGGACTCGGGCAGTGTAGAGTAGTGATGGGAGGACTCATGCAGCGCAGAGTAGTGATTGGAGGACTCGGGCAGTATAGGGTAGTGATTGGAGGACTCAGGCAGTGTAGAGTAGTGATATGAGGACTCAGGCAGTGTAGAGTAGTGATATGAGGACTCAGCCAGTGTAGAGTAATGATGAGAGGACTCAGGTAGTGAAGAGTAGTGATGGAAGGACTCGGGCAGTGCAGAGTAGTTATGGGAGGACTCGGGCAGTGTAGAGTAGTGATATGAGGACTCGGGCAATGTAGAGTAGTCATGGGAGGACTCGTACAGTGTAGATGATTGATGGGAGGACTCAGGCAGTGTAGAGTAGTGATGGGAGGACCCGGGCAATGTAGAGTAGACACGGGAGGACTCATGCAGTGTAGAGGATTGATGGGAGGACTCACGCAGTGTAGAGTAGTGATGGGAGGACTCACGCAGTGTAGAGTAGTGATGGGAGGACTCACGCAGTGTAGAGTAGTGATGGGAGGACTCGGGCAGGGCAGAGTAGTGATGGGAGGACTCGGGCAGTGTAGAGTAGTGATGGGAGGACTCACGCAGTGTAGAGTAGTGATGGGAGGACTCGGGCAGTGTAGAGTAGTGATGGGAGGACTCATGCAGTGTACAGTAGTGATGGGAGGACTCGGGCAGTGTAGAGTAGTGATGGGAGGACTCATGCAGTGTAGAGTAGTGAAGGAAGGACTCGGGCAGTGTAGAGTAGTGATGGGTGGACTCAGGCAGTACAGAGTAGTGATGGGAGGACTCGGTCAGCGTAGAGTAGTGATGGGAGGACTCGGGCAGCGTAGAGTAGTGATGGGAGGACTCGGGCAGTGCAGAGTAGACATGGGAGGACTCGGGCAGTGTAGAGTAGTGATGGGATGACTCATGCAGCGCAGAGTAGTGATTGGAGGACTCGGGCAGTATAGGATAGTGATTGGAGGACTCAGGCAGTGTAGAGTAGTGATATGAGGACTCAGGCAGTGTAGAGTAGTGATATGAGGACTCAGCCAGTGTAGGGTAGTGATGAGAGGACTCAGGTAGTGAAGAGTAGTGATGGGAGGACTCAGGCAGTGCAGAGTAGTGATTAGAGGACTCGGGCAGTGCAGAGTAATGATTGGAGGACTCAGACACTATAGAGTAGTGATAGGAGGACTCGGGCAATGTAGCATAGTGATATGAGGACTCAGCAGTGTAGAGTAGTGATTGGAGGACTCGGGCAGTGTAGAATAGTGATGGGAGGACTCGGGCAGTGTAGAGTAGTGATGGGAGGACTCATGCAGTGTAGAGTAGTGAAGGAAGGACTCGGGCAGTGTAGAGTAGTGATGGGTGGACTCAGGCAGTACAGAGTAGTGATGGGAGGACTCGGTCAGCGTAGAGTAGTGATGGGAGGACTCGGGCAGCGTAGAGTAGTGATGGGAGGACTCGGGCAGTGCAGAGTAGACATGGGAGGACTCGGGCAGTGTAGAGTAGTGATGGGAGGACTCATGCAGCGCAGAGTAGTGATTGGAGGACTCGGGCAGTATAGGATAGTGATTGGAGGACTCAGGCAGTGTAGAGTAGTGATATGAGGACTCAGGCAGTGTAGAGTAGTGATATGAGGACTCAGCCAGTGTAGGGTAGTGATGAGAGGACTCAGGTAGTGAAGAGTAGTGATGGGAGGACTCAGGCAGTGCAGAGTAGTGATTAGAGGACTCGGGCAGTGCAGAGTAATGATTGGAGGACTCAGACACTATAGAGTAGTGATAGGAGGACTCGGGCAATGTAGCATAGTGATATGAGGACTCAGCAGTGTAGAGTAGTGATTGGAGGACTCGGGCAGTGTAGAATAGTGATGGGAGGACTAGGGCAGTGTAGAGTAGTGATAGGAGGACTCGGGCAGTGCAGAGTAGTGATAAGAAGACTCGGCCAGTGTAAAATAGTGATGGGAGAACTCAGGCAGTGCAGAGTAGTGATAGGAGGACTAGGGCAGTGTAGAGTAGTGATAAGAGGACTCGGGCAGTGTAGAGTAGTAATGGGAGGACTCGGGCAGTGTAGAGTCGTGATAAGAGGACTCGGGCAGTGCAGAGTAGTGATAGGAGGACTCGGGCAGTGTAGAGTAGTGATAAGAGGACTCGGGCAGTGCAGAGTAGTGATAAGAGGACTCGGGCAGTGTAGAGTAGTGATAAGAGGACTCAGGCAGTGTAGAGTAATGATGGGAGGACTCGGGCAGTGTAGAGTAGTGATGGGAGGACTCACGCAGTGTAGAGTAGTGATGGGAGGACTCATGCAGTGTAGAGTAGTGATGGGAGGACTCGGGCAATGTAGAGTAGTGGTGGGAGGACTCATGCAGTGTAGAGTAGTGATGGGAGGACTCGGGCAATGTAGAGTAGTGATGGGAGGACTCATGCAGTGTAGAGTAGTGATGGGAGGACTCGGGCAGTGTAGAGTAGTGGTGGGAGGACTCATGCAGTGTAAAGTAGTGATGGTAGGACTCGGGCAGTGTAGAGTAGTGATGGGAGGACTCACGCAGCACTGTAGAGTAGTGATGGGAGGACTCATGCAGTGTAAAGTAGTGATGGGAGGACTCGGGCAATGTAGAGTAGTGGTGGGAGGGCTCAGAGAGTATACTACAGAGTAGTGACGTGAGGCTCCTTTCACACTGATTGAGAACAGGTATCAGACATGAAATAAAATTCATGCATCGACCTTATTTGGGGATAGTTCCATATTAAACAATATTACTAGAGCAGTATCCCTGGGCCTGAAGTTTGAGGGCAAAATGTAACCATTTTGGGGAAATAAATGTTTCTAGAGGGACATGACATTGTTCATCCTCCAGAAGGGTTAAACATCTGCATCCCATGCTGTGATCCACCATAGAACTCCATGCAGCTACCAGCATGAATTCCCAGTAGCTTCCTGCTGCTGGGAAGCCTCCTGACACAATGGGATCAAAGACGTAGGAAGCGAAACCTCGCTGAGGGACAGACTCTATATAAGGTGACAGACTTGGAGAAAAACTCTCAAAATAAAGTATTTGGGGCCTGTTTGGTGGACTTATTTGGAGATTGTACAGGGAAAACATCATTTGTACATGACCAATCCCAACTGGTAGAAAGGGGAAATGCTTACAGAGGAATCTCACTAAAACAGGAATCGTTCCTGAATGTATCTCATTGGATACAAAGCTTATAGTAAAGGCCTGCCATTATAGGCCTATGGGCGTCATTCTGACCCGTTCGCTCGCTGCGTTTTAATGCAGCAGAGCGAACGGGTCCCTACTGCGCATGTGCCGGCGCCGTAGTGCGCCGGCGCATACCAGATGGCCGAAGGCCGTAGCAGGGATACGATCGCCTCTGCCTGATTGACAGGTAGAGGCGATTGCCGGGCGGGAGGGGGCGGAATGGCCGTGTTTGGCCGCTGTTTCGTGGGTTTGGTCCGGCCAACGCAGGTGCGGCCGGACCGAACGGGGGGCGGACCGCAGCGGCTGAGTGACATCACAGGCAGCCGCTGCGGGCTGGGGAGCTATGAGTAGCTTCCGGCCAGCACGCTAAAGCTGCGCTGGCCCGGAGCTACTCTTGAAGTGCAAAGGCATCGCCGCTGTGCGATGCCTTTGCACTTCTGCGAGGGGGACCGGACTGACATGCGGGGCGGGCTAGCCCTGTGCTGGGCGTCCCCCCGCATGTCTGGGAAGAAGATTGTAGCTGTGCTAAATTTAGCACAGCTACGATCAACTCGGAATGACACCCAATGTGTGTAAAGATATGTTTCCTTAGCAAACTGTGCCAGAGCCTTTTCACATCTTCTGCGCTATTCACAGCTTTTATTGGCTATTTGCACGACTAGAAGAGAGAAGATCCCTAAGGTGGTGGAAAAATAATGTTTATGTTCTATAAAATAATGCTTGTGAAGATACTACTCTCCCTCGTGTATATGGCACTTTATTGTGGTTGAATAGGGTGGTATGACTTTCTATTTTGTGACTAGTACTTTCTCGCTGTACCTGTATATAAGCAATGGGTGCAGGGGCGTATGTAGTGGTCACTACGCCTCCCCCCAGCTTTGCATCTTACCTTTTCCCCCCTTCATCTCCATATGGTTCCCCAGGGTATGGATCATCAGATTTACATGAAAAAGGTCTGCAGTCATTAGGTCGACCACTAATGCTCGACGTGCATTAAGTAAACAGGACCAAAAGGTTGACACATAAGGTTGACATAACAAAAGGTAGACAGGAGCAAAGGTCGACACATGAAAAGGTTGACATAACAAAAAGTCGGCACAAAAAAGGTTGACACAACATTTTTCGCAGTCAAAGCACGTGAAACCCCAATTAGTGTGCTGTTTCGCTCGCCGTGCTTCGGGCAAGGTTACTATTCCCAATTGTAGTCCACGTGGATGGTAAAGTATGGAAAAAGTTGATTAAAATGGCTAACAAAAAGAAGAAGCTGTGTCGACCATACGGTATGTGTGTCGACCATGTCTGCTGACCTTTTGTACCTGTTGGCATAAGCACTGTCGACCTTTTACATGTCAACCTATTGACCATGTCCACCTAATGCATGTTGACTATTAGTGGTTGACCTAATGACTGTCGACCTTATGGTCGACCTAGAGGCGGGATACTGTTCCCCAGATGTTCGATTGGCTGCAGTACTGCAACAGCTTTGCAGTAATGAATTTATGGTAATAGTGTCGCAGCGACTGCATCAATGTCCACCGCTGAATCAGGCCCGTCATTATTGTGTAGCAGCTAATGAATTGACATTGGGATCATTCCGAGTTGATCGCTCGCTAGCTATTTTTTGCAGCGCTGTGATCAGATAGTCGCCGCCTATGGGGGAGTGTATTTTCGCTTTGCAAGAGTGCGAACGCCTGTGCAGCCGAGCGGTACAAAAAAGTTTTGTGCAGTTTCTGAGTAGCTCTGGACTTACTCAGCCGCTGCGATCACTTCAGCCTGTCCGGTCCCGGAATTGACGTCAGACACCCGCCCTGCAAACGCTTGGACACGCCTGCGTTTTTCCAACCACTCCCAGAAAATGGTCAGTTGACACCCACAAACGCCCTCTTCCTGTCAATCACCTTGCGATCGGCTTTGCGAATGGTTTCTTCGTTAAATCCTTCGCCCAGCACCAATCCGCTTTGTACCCATACGATGCGCCTGCGCATTGCGGTGCATACGCATGCGCAGTTTTGCCGAGTTTTGACCTGATCGCAGCGCTGCAAAAAATAGCTAGCGCACAATCAGGTCTGAAAGACCCCCATTGTAATGTTCTACTGCACTTGACAACATGGAGGGTTTAGAGAGAGGGCTAATTTGCAATGCAGATAGCTTAATTACATGCATAGACTTTACATAGCTGGAAACAGGTGTTGCTGGTATGACTGTGCATGTGAATAGGTGATGCCGCTGTGAGTACTAAGCCATGGAAGTCTGATTGAGCAGCTTACTGATGTACACATCAGGGACAAGCACAGTGTACAGTGACTTGAAAGAATTGCTGGGCCAGGAATGGGAGAAATTAGTTGAATCGGTTCTGGAAAACTGTCATTTCTTCCACTTGTTTTTTTTGTCTGTGGATAGGGAGGTTGAGTACTTAGAGCACAGATATTGCTACCCTCCGCAAAATGTCTGCCTCCTCTGAGCACAGGCTTGCACTCTGACGAACATTGTTACCACCCACTAAATGGCCACATCCACCGATAGCAGGCTTGCATTCTCACAAACATTGATACCACCCACAAAATGGCTGCCTCCACTGGGCGTAGGCTTCCATTTGCGCAATCATTGGTACCAGCCACAAAATGGCCAGCTCCACTGGGTGCAGATTTGCATTCTCACTGGCATTGGTACCACCCACAAAATGGCTGCCTCCACTGAGAGCAGGCTTGCATTCTCACGAACATTGGTTACACCTATAAAATGGCCACCTGCTCTGGGCGAAGGTTTGCATTCTCACTAACCTTGGTACCACCCACAAAATGTCTGCCTCCACTCGGCGCAGGCCTGCAGTCCCACGAACATTGATACCACCTACAAAATTGCTGCCTCCACTGGGCGTAGGCTACCATTCGCACAATCATTGGTACCAGACACAAAACGGGCACCTCCACTGGGCCTAGGCTACCATTCGCACAATCATTGGTACCAGACACAAAACGGGCACCTCCACTGGGTGCGATATTCATTCTCACTAACATTGGTACCACCCACAAAATGGCTACCTCCACTGACAGCAGGCCTGCATTCTCACGAACATTGGTACCGCCCATAAAATAGTCACCTACACTGGGCGAAGGTTTGCATTCTCACTAACATTGGTACCACCCACAAAATGGCCGCCTCCACTTGGCGCAGGCTTGCAGTCTCACGAACACTGGTACCACCCATAAAACGTCCGCCTCCACTCGTTGCTGGCAACCGATACACTTTAAAGCAATGCCATTACCTTTACTCCCATTTCCACTCATTATGCCATAACTGGAGATTCATTTTACATTAAAAATAAATAGAACAGTGGGAGATGAAATGAGCCAAATAAAATGGTCTTGTGGTTTTCTATTTTTCTGTCCCTTGCGGATATGGGCGGCTGCCAATGTACTCAGAATCCCAGAATCCCTTGTGGGGGAGGGATTTAGCCATGCTATAGAGCAGATTCCTGGCCGAAGGGGGTTAATTCCACTCTGCGTGCTTAATATAAGCAGAAAAACTGACCGGCAGGGAGAAAACAAGACAGCCTCACATCCGCTGCACACAACGCATTACTTCATTAGCAGCTACTGTACTGTTTTCCAACTATCTCTAACTTCCTGCGGTTAAACCAGTGTCTGCTGTATTCACCGCCACCAGGAAAAATCATGTGCGCAGTAAGGAGGGGCTTCACGTCGGCTTAATAGAAAACATTTAATATATGACTGGCCTGCCATAGGGCATTTCTCTTTGTCCTCATCGCAACAGACAAAAGACAAACTTGGACCGCCATACATACCACTGTGGTTACCGTGCAGCCTGCCAGTGTGCCTTGCATTTCATTTCTGTGTATCCCTATGGCATAAGCGTTTAAATGTTTACCCTGCTTTAACCCCGTCAGGACCAGAGGAGTTCTATACCACAGGAACTATTTTCATATTATCTCCATACTGTACTGTTACTGTATGGTGCTTTCACCTTCGAAGGATGTGTGTGCCCCCACAAAAGGGGGTACGGGCTTGTGGGAAATGCCGTAGATGCCCCCCTTCTATTTTCATCAGCTCTCTGGTAGCTGCTGGGCACGCCACCAGTCCTTCACGCCAGTGAATAGACGCCACGCACACGTGTAGTCTATTCACAGTGTCTATTCGCCACTTGCTCTGCTTCGTGCTTGCCTTCTCTCCATGAAGTTGCGGGAGACCCCCTGAATTTGCGGGCAGTCCCCCACACCCCTGGAAGAGTAGGATGTCCTCCCGCATCCTGACCACTTACCAAGGAAGTGGCCTACTGGCATACAGGGGAAATTCCCAGTGGGTCCCACCTTTTTCTCTAGGGGTCAGATTCCAAACCGTGCGCTCAAATTATACACGGTTACTCAACAAGCGGATCAGTAGCTTGGTGGAGCAGGACCATGGATGAACTTGGGTGCTTGGTTCGTTTCTATGGAAACCGTCGACATCAGTGCTCCTGCCAAGTGGGCGGACCTGACACACTCCTTCCCCCTTCTTTATAAAGGGGTCCTGTTGGTTGAAGGCTGACTATGTCTTCTCTAATGGTTGGCCTAGTCCCCTGTGGTGGTTGACAACACCCCTTAAGCTTTGGACCCTACTACTACACTCCCTAGGGGCCCTTCAATATCCCAGTATGACACTGTCTATATTAGATATTGTCAAACCCTGGATAGCGAGAAAAAAGTACCAACCAATCTGCTCCTAGCTGTCATTTTACTGGCTGTGTTTAAAAAAAAAATGAGAGATACTGATTGGTTGGTACTTTGTCTCTCTCTACCTTATCTCTCTCTCCAAACTTTTATAAATCTCACCCAGTGTTTTCTAATACAGTTCCTGACGGGATCAGTATAAAATCCCGGTGCACGGGATCCCGCTGGTGAAAAAGCCAAGAGGGGTGAGTAAGGGGTGCTATCCCCTCTCCTCACCCGCTAACCCTAACTCTCCCTACCCGCAGCCTAACCCTAACTTCCCCTCTTGGTACTTAACCCTAAACACCCCCCTGAGGTGCCTAAACCTAACCCTCTGTCTCCGCTGCCTAAACCTAACCCTCACCCCCTGCAGCCTAACTCTCCGAGAGGGGCTGCCTAACCCAAACCCTAACCTCCCTCCTCGCAGCCTAACCCTAACCCTCTGGGACGCAGCCTAACCCTAACGCCCCGAAGTGTAACCTAAACCTAAACTCCCCCCCCCCCCCCCCCCATCCCCACGGTTTACCTCTCTAGCGCCGCTGTGTGTCTTCGTTCCGCATCCCAGCTGTTGGGATTCCGGCAGCTGGATTGTACACCCATTCTGGATGCCGACATTCCAAAGTCGGTATTCTGACTGCTGGGTTCCCAACAGTTGGGATCTTGACCGCTTCCCGTCCTGGGGGTAAATTTACTAAGGTGGGAGATTTTTAGAACTGGTGATGTTGCCCATGGCAACCAATCAGATTATATCTATTATCTGCTAGAAGCAGCTAGAGAAATGGTAAGTAGAATCTGATTGGTTGCCATGGGCAACATCACCAGTTCTAAAAATCTCCCACCTTAGTAAATTTACCCCCTGATGTGTGTATTCCTCCACTTTTCATACATTTTTGTTTCTTTTTTGTCAACCTCCTAAGGGCAGACATTTAATTTGTACTTGTAATAGAAACAGCGTGTGTTTAATCTTCGTCTTCCAGTAAGGCAGGGCACAGCGCGTGGCATGCATGGTGCTGTCTATCACAGTAGCTGTAGGCAATGCTGCTATAATGCAACTAAGCTGTGATCTGGGCGCAGCTGCTACTTACTGGGCATAATATGTGCCCTGACAATGTAACGTGGACCCTGCTGGTATATACTTCAGTAGGCACAACTGCCATTGTTGGCATAATGAGGGCAATGTTGGTATAATCTCGGTATTATAAGCATTAACATTAACATTTGTTTATATAGCGCCGGCTTATTTAATTGCACTTTACAATTGTGAAAACAGTACCAAAAAGAGACTGGGTAATAACAGGCAGATATACAGGTAAGAGGGCCCTGCTCGCCAGCTCACACTCTATAGGGAGAAGGGTACTGGAGAACGGGGGTCATTCTGACCCGTTCGCTCGCTGCGTTTTAACGCAGCAGAGCGAACGGGTCCCTGCTGCGCATGCGCTGGCGCCGTAGCAGGGATGCGATCGCCTCTGCCTGATTGACAGGCAGAGGCGATCGCTGGGCGGGAGGGGGCAGAACGGCGGCATTTGGCCGCCGTTTCGTGGGTTTGGTCCGGCCAACGCAGGTGTGGCCGGACCGAACGGGGGGGGGGGGGGGCCCGCAGCGGGGGCCCACACGCAGCTGCTGCAGGCCGGGGAGCGATGAGTAGCTCCCGGCCAGCACGCTAAAGCTGCGCTGGCTGGCAGCTACTCTTGAAGTGCAATGGCATCGCCGCTGTGCGATGCCTTTGCACTTTTGCGAGGGGGGCCGGACTGACATGCGGGGCGGGCTAGCCCTGTGCTGGGCATCCCCCCGCATGTCAGTGTGAATGATCGTAGCTGTGCTAAATTTAGCACAGCTACGATCAACTCGGAATGACCCCCAATATACACAAGGATAAGTGTTACGTATTGTATATTGGTCCAGCCAGATTGCAGAACTTTTTGGTATGAGCCAGTCACTTGGAAGTGGTGGCCTGGGGTCAGCAGGTTGTGTGCTTTTAGAAAGAGAACACATGTAAGTTTTGTGTGAACTGTGTTAGGGGGTAGAATTGTTAATTGACAGAAACATTTGCAATGCAGACCAACACATAAGAAGACACTCCCACACGACCTATAAGCTCCGTACACCTATATCATCGCTGACCAGTGACACAAGTGAGTGACAGGCAGGGACCGTTTGTGGGAGGTAACGGGGAGTGTCGACTCAAACGCAGGCATGTCGGGGCCTTGTAGCTGCGATCCTGTACCCAGTAACCATGCCTCCGGCATCTTACTTCTGACGGCCATGCCGGGTGATCCTAGTGTTAGATAGGCGGTCGATGATCTGCCGATGTGTGCCCTATGGTTGCGTACTCTTGCACAGGCGTCGGACTTGAGGTCCCTCCAGTGGGTGTCTCAATACAAATCCCATCAGCTGCTGCATTTGTATAATTTTGCGCATTCTCTGCATGTGCGTTCGCAGCCGTGACGGCATTTGCTCCATCTCCAAATCAATCAGGCCTACAGTCTAGTGCCCATCAGAGTTCTAATGCCTGTCACAGAGTCCCAGTGCTCTGCATATACAGTTCCATAGCTAACATGAGAATCTGGAGCCAGCGGAGGAAGGAAAGGAGCCTGGAGGTGAGAAAGACTGCAGCACTCTGTTTCACTGCTCAGTGAGGCTGCCCACCAGTGGGACAGTAGGTGCCGGGATCGGGAGGTGGGATAGGAGGTGCCGGGAACTGGAAGGAGGCCGCTGGGGAAACTGACATTGTGTTCAAATTTCAAATAAACTACAGCTCCCGACAGCTCTTGCTGCTGGGAGCTCGCGGAAGCAAGGGCTGCTGGGAACTATAGTTTATTTTGAGTTTGAACAGTGTAGTGCGGTGTCGGACACCAGTGCCAGTAACCGTGTCTCCTTCACAGACTTAGCCCTGTTGGCGGGCCCCTGGGACCCGCCGGGCCCTATGCGACCACTTTGGTTACATAGTGGTAAATTAGCTACTGCTTAATACTTATAGCCACTGTGATATCATAGTAATCTCTTGATGTCCACATATACTGTAAGGCCAAGGTGTTTAGTGGCTGAGGCCAGTGCTATAACCTACCGGCCTATTTATCACAGGCAGAATCACATTTCTCTCTATTTACTAAGCTCCTCCGGCCGGTGCTTGCTATTGCTGATAATGGCTTCCCCATGCAAAGCCAGCTGTCCTCATATTGCTGTCGCTGTCAATTGCAGAGCGTCAGGGCAGGACAATAATACTTTATTAATACATAGAAAAATAATAAAAGTTTCTTATTTACTATTTTTATTATTATATTTTTTTTTATTGAAAGTGGTACAGGAGGCGCAAGTACAGAATTACAGTCGTGCGAACCAACTTCTAGGCTTTATATCAGATGAGAGTGACAACCCTGGGTTCACTGTGAGAGGGTCACCTCTGCACGTGCATATCTCTGAGAAAATTGCACCACTGTGCGTGCGCATATCTCTGAGAAAACAGGCGTGCGCATATCTCTGAGGAAAAGGCGCAACTGTGCGTATGCATATCTCAGACAATGCACCACTGTGCACTCGCATACCTAAGAAAATGGCACCACTGTGTGTGCATATATCTCTGAGAAAATGGCACCACTGCATGTGCATATGTCTCTGAGAAAATGGCACCACTGCATGTGCATATGTCTCTGAGAAAATGGCACCACTGCATGTGCATATGTCTCTGAGAAAATGGCACCACTGCATGTGCATATGTCTCTGAGAAAATGGCACCACTGCATGTGCATATGTCTCTGAGAAAATGGCACCACTGCATGTGCATATGCCTGTGAGAAAATGGCACCACTGCATGTGCATATGTCTCTGAGAAAATGGCACCACTGCATGTGCATATGTCTCTGAGAAAATGGCACCACTGCATGTGCATATGTCTCTGAGAAAATGGCACCACTGCATGTGCATATGCCTGTGAGAAAATGGCACCACTGCATGTGCATATGTCTCTGAGAAAATGGCACCACTGCATGTGCATATGCCTCTGAGAAAATGGAACCACTGCATGTGCATGTCTCTGAGAAAATGGCACCACTGCATGTGCATAAGTCTCTGAGAAAATGGCACCACTGCATGTGCATATGTCTCTGAGAAAATTAAAACCACTGCGTGTGCATATGTCTCCTAGAAAATGGCACCACTGTGTGTGCGTATATGTCTCTGAGAAAATGGCACCACTGCGCGTGCACATATCTCTGAAAAAAGGCACCACTTTGTGCACTCACATCTCTGACAAAATGGCGCCACTGTGCGTGCACATATCTCTAAGAAAATGGCGTCACTGTGCATGCGCATATCTCTCAAAGACCAGAGTCCTATTGGAGAAAGAGCGCTATATAAATAAAATTATTATATCTCATATTTTTTCTGGTGTTTTTTTCAGCGGCAGCCACAAGGTGTATACAGTATATTCAATGGGTACAAGGGCTCGTGTGCACCACACTGCGCCCTATTATAGATTTGGCAGTGGCGCAAAAGCTTCCTGTGGCGCTCTAGTATTGAGTTGCTGTATAGGGCAGATATAGATTAGATATTGCTGCTATAAGCTCAGTCTTAGTTAATAGGCTCCTAAGTATTAACAAAATAATGAGCAGGATAATTAATATTTTTCCATATCTACTTTATTTTTATTATTTTTTTAACCCATCATTGTACTAACTGGCAGTTGTTATTTACTTAAGGTTACCACATTAGCGAAGTACATAATGATTACCATTTATATATCATCATACTAGGTATCACTGTATACTCACGGGATGTGTAAAGGATAAAATGCGAGCATCGGCAAACAGACGGCAGCGTCCATGCCAGCTTGTAATCTGTATGGGCACATATAAAATAACACCCGCAGTACAATTAGCCGTAGATTTGGACTGATGCAGAGATGTGCATATATCACACAGCCGCTAAGTCTTTGTTGGCAGAGGCTGTGCGATAATATACTATTGCCGCAGGTGATGTCTTATGTAAATAGACGCCCCCTGCCGGCTTCTCTGACCCGCTGCTGCCTCAGAAGACGCAGCATCGTATCATCTGCGTGAACATCGCTCATCTCAGTAAAGCTGAGTAGACATCAGACGATATATCGTCCAATATATCGTTCCGTCTTCAATTGGAACGATATATCGCCCACATCGTCTAATGGGCCTAATTCAGACCTGATCGCTCGCTAGGGTTTTTTGCACTGCTGCGAGCAGATAGTCGCCGCCCACAGGGGGAGTGTATTTTTGCTTTGCAAGTGTGCTAACGCATGTGCAGCCGAGCGGTACAAAAAAATATTTGTGCAGTTTCTGAGTAGCTCACAAATTACTCAGCCCTTGCGATCACTTCAGCCTGTCTGGTCCCGGAATTGACGTCAGACACCCGCCCTGCTAACGCTTGGCCACGCCTGCGTTTTTTCCAAACACTCCCAGAAAACGGTCAGTTGCCACCCACAAACGCCTTCTTCCTGTCAATCTCCTTGCGATCGGCTGTGCGAATGGATTCTTCGTAAAACCCATCGCACAGCAACGATCTTCTTTGTACCCGTGCAACGCGCCTGCGCATTGCGGTGCATACTCATGCGCAGTTCAGGCCTGATCGCTGCGCAGTGGAAAAAAAATAGCGTGCAATCAGGTCTGATTGACCCCCAATGTGTACCCCCAATTACGCAGGATGCAGCTGAATGCGACCATGAACGATATATTGCGTGATTGTGCAATATATCGTTCAGTGTCTACGGGATGGCCAGTGTATCGTAACATCAGTCGTCCCATTGGCCGGGAACCACGTGTGTACCCAGCTTCAAGTTATTCTGGATGGCCGAGACATTCACGCCCCTGCTTTTTGTACCGCTGCCTGTCGCCACACTTAAACACCAGCAGTGTGCCATGCTGCAGCGTTTGGGGTACTCTGAGTAACATGGCAGCCCCGCATCCGCACATATAAGTCCGATCTGCATTGAAACATGCACATGTGATCTCACTGCAGTACACGTGACGTCATATACTGTTATATGTACCCCTGTATGTTTAGGCAGCATGGTGCAGACCTGCTAAATGAGAAGGTGGATATTAATACATTGGCTCAGTGCATTACACCTGTGTGTGGTGTATATACATACATGCATGCATATATTATGTGTACAATATGTCCTGTGTGTTCCCAGTCACTGTGAGAGCAGCATGGGGAGGAAGGGAGTGAGAGAGGAGGGGAGGGAGTACACTAGCAGCCCTTGCCCAGCCCAGCCTCCAGCAGTCAGGGGGGAGGGGAACTCCACTGCCTGGTCTCTGTGACTGTGTTTATTGCAGCAGCTTCTGCCTGTATTTATGCAGAAGGGGGGAGGGCAGTGAAAGAAAGAAGAGGAGAGAGAAAAAAAAAGCAAAAAGGAAAAGAAAGGAAGGAGGGAGGAGACAGAAAATAACTGATCTCTCCTACCTCTCCCTATCACTGCTGCACTGGGGGATTTAATCTGTGCCTTGGATTTTTTTTTTTTTTTTTGCAATATCATTACATACAGATATTTTCGCATGTCCCTTCCTGCTGGATGTGGAGCCGGAGAGAGGGCTGCAGTGGAGGGGGGGAAGAGGATGCAGCATGCTGGGCATGGGGCTTCAGGAAAGCCTGGTGATCTAACAGGCCTCTTGGATTTGCCAACAGAGCTGGATCTGCTGTAAGGAAGAAACAGTGGAGGAGAAGAAGAAGAAAGAACCAGAATGGAAGGATCTCATTGAAAATATCTGCTTCATAGGCTTCCTGGCTGCACAAAACTCAATTGGTGCACAGCAAAGAAAAAAAAAATCAGATCCCAAACCACTGCTTATTTGTCGTGCTGTGGATACCTAGAGAAATTGTGAAAATTCTTTAGTTTTTGATTGTTTGTTTGTTTTTTTTTTTGTTTTTTTTATTTGCCATCAATTATTTTTTTTGTAGTCATTTTAAAGTTATTTTCCTGAATGCAAAAACAAGCTTTTAGGAATTTTTTTTTTTTTTTAAACAGTCAAAAAAACCGAATATGATAATTTATTTTGGACAATCCGCACAGAGGACTATAATATTTTATTTATAAAAATGCTGCAGGTTATTGTTGTGGACGCTTAGGGTTAGAACTTTGCCTTGTCAACGGAACAACAGCTGTTAAAACAAAATCTTGATGGATTTTTTTTATTTTGTGTTTTGCAACTCTGCCGTCATGTTTAGGCAAAGACGTGGGACTGTAAACTTGAAGTTTAAATTGAATTTTTAGATATTTTTTTTCCTCTTTATTTGCACGCTAGGACGAAAGAGCCAGTATTTGTTTGGGTTGGAGCAGGAAGGAGGGCCAATGCAAGATGACTTTGCCTGCTCCTTTAAGAATTCATTGTTGCATTTGTCTGCAGTGATAAACCCTATACATTTAATTTTCAATTTTCCTGCATTTTCTTCCAATTTGGTGTCGAAACGCTGGATTTTGGGATATCCTTTGCAAAAATGAGCATCAGTTCACCTCCGACAGCTATTGACAGGTATAAAATTATCCGTGTGCTGTAATTATGTTAAATATTTAATGGTTGGATGACAGCTTCTGTATAAGGGCTGTCAATTGTTTTGCTTATTATAACAAAATTCTCATGGTTTATCTGTATTTTATTGAACAACTTTTCATTGCATGCAAAAACCGGTTTGTGGGCTATAATTGGCATTTTGTTTTTAAAAGCTTATTATATATTTTACGTATATTTATGTACGTTTGTGCCAGTCAAATTGGGGGAAACGCTATTGAATTGCAGATGTGAATACTTTCAATTTGGTTCAAGAAACAATATATATGTTATTCTTAAAATTGTATATATTGGTTTATTATAGGTGACAGGTTAATCCCCTCCCTCAGCCTTCCTCTCTTTCTTGTCCTTCAACAATACCCTATTCTTGTCTCCCCCTCCTTTACCATTGAGAAGGACCGTTGGAGAACCATTAAAGCAATATAATCTACATAATAATTTGCACCGAGAATAAATCTAATTGTTAACGAGTGGTTCCATTTTGTGGAATGATAAATCTTATATATACTTTATGTTCTGTTTTTGTGTTGACTGGTGAAAGTGGCCGATGTTGAAGTTCTGGATGTAGAGGTGACTTTATCTTTTGTGTAATTATAATATTATTGGCTTTTTTGCTGCATAGAAGAGAATGGCTGAGATTTTTGCTTTGTGTGGTTTTGTAGGTGACAGATTAGCAATATTTAAATTTTGTTCTCTGCCTGAGCTAACCTTGCAGTTCATACAGACCATTTCCATGGGTGTTCTGAGATCATGGTTTAAATATGCAAGAAAAGTTTCGCTGGATGCTAGGATAGGTGAATTAATGGCCATTATTATTATTTGTATTCCAATTTTATTAGCTTTCCTCTTCTCTTTTTTTTTTTTAATCTGCTGAAAGTATCCGGGCCTATTTTTTTTTTTTTTTTCAATTGTTGTTATTTCTATTGTAAAAGACGTCCTAGGCCTTGAACAGACATGGCGCCTTACCAGCTGAAATTGGTACAGACCTACTTGGCAAATTCCCCCTGCAGCACAGAATTAGGTTCTGCAGGCACTCAGAATCCCTTTGAACCAAGCGAATGAAGGTGAATGGATGGGTGGTGAAGTCTGTGCACCACTGCGGAAAAGTCAAACATGGCAGGTCCATCACATTTTCTGTGTGCATATTATGCTAATGGAAGGGACACTGAAAGCAATAGCTTCTGCTATTGAGGTGGCTGATGCACTTCAAGACCACAGCCTGCTTTAATCTTGTATGTGAGGACCGTATGCATTAGTGGAAAGAATTGGGTCCTGGCTCGTTTTAAACGGAGTCTGACCTCTCCTTATTTCACATTTGCAATATCTGTCCAGTTGCTGAAGAGGGTTGAGGCCTACCTGAGGGTTGTTTGGTGTACATCCCGCACGGTAAAGCCTGCTGAGACACGTCCACCTGCACAAAACACCGGCCTAGACTCTGTAGTTGTCATTTTCTTTTTAGCAGACTAGGGGGTAGATTTACTAAAACTTATAAAAAGGAAAAGGGGAGCTGTTGACCATAGCAACCAATGAAATTCTAGCTTTCATTTTCCAGGTTGTATTAGATAAATGAAAGCTAGAATCGCATTGGATGCGACGAGCAACACCTTCAATCTTGGTTCTTCTCTTCCTGATGTTTTGGTGGCCGTGTTTCAGGGATGGACATCAGAAATCCGCCATGGAATGATGGCTGGGCTTCCACCATCAAAACATTTGATGCAGTGGTAAATAAGTTTGCCTTGGTTCCCGCATAAGCAAAAAAAACATAACAAGTATGTGCAATAGCAACCCGTGGCCGTTCTTTAAGTTGAACAACTGTATTCCGCTGTGTTTTAACTTTGTATAGCCATCGCTTCCACATAATTCGTCTGCGGCTTGCATCAGAAAGCCACCATCTATTGATGAAACCACTACCAAAGCAAGATAAAAATTTATGGTGATAAAAACATCGGCCATCGATGTCAAACCCGGTTTCTAGGTTTCTGTCGGCACAGTAGCAGTATTCTCATGCCCTCCCTTGGGGGGAATAGTGCTGCTGTTTGCTTTGAGAATGATTTGCTTCAATGCTCTCAACTAAACCCAAGTTGTTTGTATTTCACCTTCGGATATAGAACTTCAAGTAAAGAGAGCGCTATTGCTTTTAATGTGTGTTTCGATGTATCAAGCCATCTGAAGAGTGTGGAAGTTGCCCATAGCAACCATTTGTCTTCCAGCCAGCGTTTATGAAGCACATTCTGGAAAATGATAGGTAGAAGAAACATACAACAGCATGCACAGTTCCATGGGATTATATGTGCCGGGTTCACTACGGCTGGCCGGCGGTCGGGCTCCCGGCGACCAGCATACCGGCGCCGGGAGCCCGACCGCCGGCTTACCGACAGTGTGGCGAGCGCAAATGAGCCCCTTGCGGGCTCGCTGCGCTCGCCACGCTACGGGCACGGTGGCGCGCTACGCGCGCCACACTATTTTATTCTCCCTCTATGGGGGTCGTGGACCCCCACGAGGGAAAATAAGTGTCGGTATGCCGGCGGTCGGGCTCCCGGCGCCGGTATACTGAGCGCCGGGAGCCCGACCGCCGGCATACAGAAGACCACCCTATGTGCCGGTATACTGCTGCTGAAGACAGCACTCGTTCCCACAAGTCGGTCTTGGAAGACGCTCAGTTTTTCGGAGCTTGATACATAAGACATGCTGCTATGCGGCTATGGCATGACATTGCGCCACGAGGCTGACATTAGCGCAGGAGATATTGGGGCAGATGTATTAAGCCTGGAGAAGTGATAAAGCAGTGATAAGTGCAAGGTGATAACGTACCAGCCAATCAGCTCCTAACTGTCAATTTACACATTTGAGCTGATTGGCTGGTGCGCTATCACCTTACACTTATCACTGCTTTATCACTTCTCCAGGCTTAATACATCTGCTCCACAGTTTAAGTTTAGCAAGCTTGGGGTACTTCATACACACAGTGGGGGAGATGTATCAAACCTTGGAGAGAGGTAAGGTGCAGAGAGATAAAGTATCAATCAGCTCCTAACTGCCGTTTTACAGTCTGTGTTTGAAAAAGGACAGCTTGGAGTTGATTGGTTGGTACTTTATCTCTCCATTTTTTTATAAATCTCCCCCACTGGAGTATGTCTCTATCAGTAAAGTGCCTACCAGTGGTTGAACTCCAGGTTTGTTCAATCTGCTGAGGGAAAGTTAATAAATGGATTTTTGGCCAGAACATTATTCGGGAAAATCAGTCCCCCCCCCCCCTCCCCCCTTCCGGTCTCTAGGTCGACCACTATTGGTTGACAGTAATTAAGTAGACCCGGTTTCTAGGTCGACATGTTCTAGATCGACAGGTCAAAAAGTCGACATGAGTTTTTCACGATTTTTTTTCTTTTTGTGAACCTTTTCATACTTAACGTTCCACGTGGACTACGATTGGAACGGTAATCTGTGCCGGGCGAAGCGGTAGCGGAGCGAGGCACCTTGCCCAAGCATGGCGAGCGGACACGGTGCACTAATTGGGGTTCCCGGTCACTCTGCGAAGAGAACAACACCAAAAAAACATGAAAAAATCATGTCGACCTTTTGACCTGTCGACCTAGACCCTATCGACCTAAAGACCCTGTTGACTTAGAGACCCTGTCGACCTAGTTACTGACGAACAATAGTGGTCGACCTAGACACTGTCGACTTAGTTACTATCTACCTTCCATACCACACCCCTCAGGCCTAGGCAGGTGGATCACTCACTACTATTATGGCTTCTGCGTTGGAGACTATGGCCCAGATTTATCAAGCCTTGGAGAGTGATTAATTGCATGGTGATAGTCCCAGACAATCGGCTTCTAACTGTCATTTTGCAAACACAGCCTGTGACATGACAGTTAGGAGCTGATTGGCTGGTACAATTCTGTCGGGACCTCGCAGGATATCTGGGCATGGAAATCTCGCTCGTTCTTGCTTGCAGCCTACTGAGGTGTGAGCAAAAAATGAGCAAAATTTTCATACCATAATGACTGGAATTCTCCACAGCTAGTGGCGGCGCGCGGTTCCAAATTGAATTGACTCCTATGTGTTCAAAGACCTACAACCTGCATCTTTCTGAATGTTAATGATCTCTATTTTGTACATATCCTTCTAAGGAATTGTTTGGCGCGACGGTCTGATCGGAAACTGTATTCCGACTAGGTGCTGTATGGTTGTTGATAAACATTTTGAAGAATGTGTCCTTACACCTGACCTGCGTCTAGTATTTGCATTTCCTTATCAAACGGAGCTCTTGTACTTTGCACTTGACTTAAGATAATTGTTCACTGTTTGTTCATATTACCCATCAAGGAAGTCATTTTAAGGGACATTTATGAAAACTGGTCTGTGGATTTTTCAGTGGTGATAGGGGTCGGTATGTACTAAACGAAAAATGTGGTAAAAACTAATGTTTTTTTTTTTTTTTACAGCAGTGTCTAATGTACTAACCCCCAGTCGCCTGCTTAACAGTGCAGAGGGTAACGCCGTCTTTTTATTGCCTCCGCTCAGCACCGCTCACTTTGGCCCCCCTTAGCTGTTTGCTGCCAGCATCCCAGCGCGCTCCCGGCTGGTGCGTTTTACGTTCCTGCAGACCCCCGGCCGTATAAAAATTAAAAATTATGGTATGTTTGGGGTTATGTTTTATCCGGCTTCCCCTCCCCCTGCTTATTTTGGTTTGCTCTGCAGTTCCACGGTAGCAACCGCCACTGGGGTCATCCATGCTGGCTGTGGCACTGATTGGCCCATATACAGTACCCGCGGGTTGGGTATGTGTGACCGCCGGTCACAATACAGGCGGCGGGATGCCGGCAATTAGATGCCCGGAGGGGAGGGGGTCGAGCGCAACAAAGCCCCTTGCAGGCTTGCTGCGCCTGCCACATGTTCTATTTCCACTCTATGGGTGTCGTGGATACCCACGAGTGGGAATAGTCCCTGTTGGTCGGCATGCCATCCGTTGGGATAGTGAGGGGCCGGGATGTAAGTTCCGGTATTGTGACTGGCAGTCTCCTGACCGCCGGCCACGTAACTACATCCCATACCCGCTGCATCTGTGTGCAGCAATATAATGCAGTAACAGGGCAGCGAGTGCTGATGCCAGGTGTTGGTGCCAGAGCTGACTCCTGGGTGTGTGACTCACGTTGTGGCTACACCCCCTGGTTTTCTGTGAAGGGGTTCTCCCTAGTCCGCCCGTATTGCAGTTCTATGTGCAGTTAGTGCCTTTGTTTTGCTCGGTAGCAGATTGCAGACGGCTTCAGGTCATTGCTGTGCAGAAGCAGCCGTGGAACGGGTGGTGAGATCCATCCTCCTGGAACAATAACATTATCTTTAGGAAATAGACGTGTGGGAATAGGTGCCAACTCCAGCGATACGTGGCCTCGGGCTGAAGAGTTCCACCTTGTCTCGTGTCTCGTTTTATAGAGCTATGAAATCTTTATTAGGGAAAAATAATAGGAGAATGTGGTGCGGCTGTGGGAGCGAAACGATATGTATTGGGATTGGCTGCAGGGTACCAATATACAGTATTGCCCGCTCATACGGCAGATCCAAAAAGTGGAAGGGTTGCCTTTTATCAATCGTAAAAATATAGACTCCTTTTTTGTACCCTTAGATGGCATTGTATGACAGTAATGTAAATGGTGTCCTCCTCTGTCATCTTTTTGTAGAGCGTTTTGATCTGAAGTCGCATTTTGAATGCGATACATCCCGCCAGTTATCGTGCGAATAGCAGTTTTAATAATACACGTGCAATTGCAATTAACATCGCAAAGAGACGCTTTTCTGAACAGAGCTGTCCTTTGCGATGAGAGGACTTCCGGGTTTATGACCAGAGAGTCCCCCTTCTGCGCATGTGCTGACACCGCGGAGGTACACTGGGAGGGATGCGTAAAGAAGTCCATAGGCTTCTACTGAGCAACGCCATCTAAGGATGGTGCTGCCTACCGGGTACAAGCTCTGGAGAGTTTTGCTTTCTGCAGCTTTGTACATCTGGGGAATGTGGTCAAAACCTTTTACCTCATTTTAGCCTCGGTGCACCCTGCATGTGTTACTTGTGGGGGCATCTTCTTGTCAAGGTACTGGACACTTAAAAGCGCTCTGCCCTCAACCTACTGCGTAGTATAGGAAATGGACATCCCGTTCTTCTGGTCATATGCAAACTGAAAACATGTTGTCCCACAGTGCATTTGATTATGTACCTATGCATCGGTCCTTTGCTTACAGCTTACGTAGTTGCACGCCCATTTCCTGGTTGGGGGATTGTCCAGGTGCAAGGAGTTGAGTGACCATTTTGCAGGTTTGTGGACACACGTGGAAGTGTGCTGGGTTGACAAAATTCCACAAACGTTTACCTGTCTCGCATTCATCGGAGAACCCCGCGAACCACCATTTCTCAGCCTGACTGTTCCATCCGATTATGCCAACTCCCATCCGATCATGCCAAGATGGCGGCAGATGGCGCCATCTTGAGATGTTAACCCATGCACTTCCTGTACAAACTGGACCACATTTTTTTTTTTTTACCGCTTATTATATAGCCTTTAACCTCCAACTTTTGAACAAATGGTCTCTCAGATGGCAGATGAATGTACCCTTGTTTTATTCAGTGAGAAGAACTTCTGCTTGCGGTCTTAAGCCTAGCTTATTAGGATCATTGCAAAAATGAGATTTTATCTGTGTCCAGACAACGGGTCCAATTTCTCTGAGACAGAGTGCAAAAACATCATTTACTTTTTTTATTTTGCTTTTGTTATTCTCCTGTGTTCAGCAGATGCCTTTTTGATAAAGTTATTCATATCCCCTTGAATTATATTATCACTACTAGTAAAGTGACCTGGGTCTCCTCAGTCTGCCACCGTCAATGACCCACCTTTGCGCTGTCTGGCCATGCCCCTTTATCTGCTGCTCCGCCCCCTCTATGCTGCGCTCTCTTGAATGAACTCTGTGGCTTGAGTCGCCTTACTTGTTGACGCAAAGGTCCCATAAGCTTGCTTCTGTATAGCTGAAGGCCTGTTAACATTAGAGTACCTAAAAACAGAACAGGAACCCACTCCCTGCGTCCTTACTGTAGTCGGAAGCGGTCATCCTCCATTTTAACATCCCGGAATGCGCGGTGTTCAGAAAAATGAAGCCATTCGGAAGCACTTGCAGGAAAAAGTCGTTGTAGGAAGCGGTAATTAAGAAAAGAAGAGTGATTGTTGAAGGGACTTGTAACACTGAGAAGGTGGATAATTAGGCTTGGAGCTTACAGCTTCTCCACAAGTTCCATTAAAGATGTTTCCATATTGCGTCTCTCTCTTCCTGTTTATTCCGGTGCTTCCTGAGAAACTAGAAAACAGGGGGTGCCTTAAAAATAGCTCCCAGTGGGTAATCTCCTTTACATGTTTCCATTCTTCCTCTTCACATTGGCCCGGAAAATGTATACTTCTACATTACAGAGCTGCAATATATAATAGCCGTCTCTTATCTACACAAGCATCAGAAATGAGCCCCAAGACCACTGCATTTTGTGCTGCCGGACTTACTAAGGTCCAGATTTATCAAGCCTTGGAGAGTGATAAAGTACACAGTGATAAAGTGCCAACCAATCAGCTCCTAACGGCTATGTTACAGGCTGTGTTTGAAAAATGACAGTAAGGAGCTGATTGGTCGGTACTTTATCACCATACAGTTTATCACTCTCCAATGTTTGATAAATCTGGGCCTTAGGGGGACATTTACTAAGCAGTGAAAAGAGCGGAGAAGTGAGCCAGTGAAGAAGTAGGCCATGGCAACCAATGAGCACTGAAGTAACATCTATAATTTGCATACTATAAAATGATACAGAGCTGCTGATTGGTTGATGAGGCAACTTCTCCACTGGCTCACTTCTCCACTCTTATCACTGCTTAGTAAATGTCCCCCAAAATCAGATATACCCATATCCTACGCTGTTATCTGGCTTAATCTAATGGCACAGGCAATGAATTTAAGAGAAGAACCTATAGGAGAATTCTGTCACTTTGATAGGATTAAGTGGCCTCAATTGGGGCACCATGGGGAAGTATCTTCCGGGTTAATTGATCGGAGCTGTTCAATTAACGGCATCGCGCCTGGCACTTGACACGGGAGGTACACCATACATGCTTACACCCTAAAGATGGAGCGAGCAGAAATACACGTGAAGGGCTAGTTACGGGATTGCCGTGGGATTAATTGAATAGCTCCAGGCACTTAACCCGGGAACTACATCCCTGCGGTGCTAATTGAATCGCCCCAATGAGAGCGCATATGATTAGTGATAATTTTCTAAGGGAAATATTTGAAGTTGTGTTTTGTATTTAAACCTATTAAAAAACGGAGATACGTTTCTGTTATTTGGAGGAAGATATTTTTGTATGCACAGCAGGTTTCCTGTAGAGTGAAGGACATTAATGAGTTGTGGAAACTTCCAAGACACCATAGTTTGCATGGTTTTATATGTATTTTAAACATCAGGGTTAAGCAGGTTCTGTCTATTGTGAAACTACAAGTCCCAGCATAACTGTCAGGGCAGCAACTGGAGAGCTACAGGCAGTCAACCTCTACCATTCAGAAACCGTTAAATAGGCCGAGGTTCCAATGCGCACAAGAAGCTGTAACTGCGCAACTCATGCCACAATGTCTGAATATCTTTACACATGGGAAAGTTGCACAGCTTGTACTGCCATATCTAGGTGAAAGTTCATCCCACATCCCAAGTCAGTGATTCCACACATGGGGCGGGATGTACTAAGCGGAAAATGCGGTAAACTCCCTGTTTACCGCATTTTCCTGATGTACTAACCCCCGGCCGGCAGGACAGCGCCACGGCGGGGTACGCCAGCTTTAGCTGGCGATAGTCCATAGAAGCCTATGGGCTTCTCTCCGCGGCGCTGTGTGAGGGATCCGATCGGATCCCTCCCAGCATGCCCTGCGGCCACCCTTATCACCCCGCGCATGCGCAGACTGACTCCTGGGGCCGAATCCCGGAAGTCAGGCTGCCGCTGCGCATCGCGGAGGACAGCTCTTATCGGAAGAGCTGTCCTCCGCAATGCTGATCGCATATGTTAGTACATATGCGATCAGCATCGTGGCGCAGGGCGGCGATGTACATTAGTACATCACGCCCATGAAAAGAGAGATCTGTTGGCATTAGAGTACTGTATGTGGTACACTTTATCTGATTGCATACCGTACAGAAAAAAAAAGGAGATTCATCCAGTACAGGCCAATGTCTTGGTTTACTGGCTCTTCAAACTATGGGAGAGATTTACTAAGCCTTGTTGAGTGATAAAGTACTAGCCAATCAGCTCATAACTGCCATTTTTCAAACACCGCCTGTAACATGGCAGCTATGAGCTGATTGGTTGCTACTTTATCCCTCTCAACCTTATCTCTCGCCACGGCTAAATTCATCTGCCCCTATCTTTACAGCCGCTTCCAATCCCACTAGTGCAAAACTGGTTTAATTCATTATAAACCATCACATATATTAATAGGTGTGTTATTAGTTTTGTTTTTGTTTTTTTAAACCAAGATTTCATATTAGTAGATTTACTTTATTCTGTCAGTATGGCAGTCTCCTCCTAGCTGGGGTACGCTAATATGTAATTACAGCGGATCAGCGTTTTTTCTCTCTCTCGGCAGATGGAAAATCGTCTGACTTCTAACCCACTCGGGGAAAATGAACTGTAATCTTGAGTTATAATTTTCCTTTTACTTGTCAGTGCTGCAGTATTCTGAGGACACTGGGCCTCAATCTCATAATCCCTGCTCCCATTTTAGCATTGTGTGGCCTGTCCTGAGAGGGGATCTGATTTCAGACTATAGGCTCTCCCGATATACCTGATCAGGTAATTACTCTGGAGTATAGGTTTCCCTTCAAGTCTGTGTGCCCGTATACGCTGCTTTCTACAATTGAGACTTGAATAAGCATTTGAACGAATATAATGTTTTGTGCTGAATTGCGAAGGTATATTGGGGGTCATTCCGAGTTGATCGCACGCTGACGATTTTCGCAGCGCAGCGATCAGGTGAAAAAATGGCATTTCTGCGCATGCGTATGCCCCACAATGCGCACGCGCGACGTACGGGTACAAAGCTCTTTGTGGTTGTGCTCAGGTTTTAGCGAAGTTTTCCTACATGCTGGCGGCCGCAAGAAGATTGACAGGAAGGGGGCGTTACTGGGTGTCAACTGACCGTTTTCAGGGAGTGTTTGCAAAAACGCAGGCGTGTCTGAAAAAACGCAGGCGTGGCTGGGCGTTCGCTGGGCAGGTGTATGACGTCAAATCCGGACACGAATAGGCTGAAGTGATCGCAAGCGCTGAGTAGGTTCAGAGCTACTCTGAAATTACACAAACTATTTTTGTAGAGCTCGGCTGCACAAGCGTTCGCACTTCTGCTAAGATAAAATACACTCCCCAGTGGGCGGCGGCATAGCGTTTGCACGGCTGCTAAAACCAGCTAGCGAGCGATCAACTCGGCATGACCCCCATAGCGTAGTCTTCTTTGCGTTTGCTAGCTCATGCTTGCAGAACCAAGTGATAGAGGAAGCTTAGTGGTTAATTGCTCGGACGGAATATCATTTGGCACTAATGGATTCACAGGAAATCCTAATTTGGTTCCCAGTGTCAGAATTAGATTTTAAATTGGATTGAACAGCGTCTGGAGAAAAATGATGCACACAATAAAAATCCGCCACTGTACATTCTAACAATATTAGGAATTGTAGAGTAGTTTCTAGAACATATAATGGCATAAACATGTAAAAGTAAGTAGCTTCTGTTTTCTGCAGTAGCAATAATACAGTATTCCTTTATAATAATTCCTAAAGAGCGCAAAGTTATTCACCATTTATATTGATAGTATATACTTTTAATTTATACGTCATAGCCGGTTTATTATGATAAAACAATACAATACATTGTCTAGGTATCTACAGAGAACATCACTTTCCTTTTTTATGTTATGCTCAAAGGGGCTGATTTAGTGGATACTAATTACACTGCAGCTGAGAATTTGTAGGCCGCGGCGATGTGACAAGACGCCCGTTAAGAGCTTCTGTGATCCAATGATGTACCGGAAGTTGCAGTATCTGATCAACTACGGGCATCTGAATTGTGGTGTTCTAGCACCCTGCACCTGTCGCAACCCGTGCAGTTCCTCTTTCCTGCCTGGGTTGTCGCACTCTGCTCTGGTGCTTCTAGCACACTCTGAGATACAGACCAGAGTGTGCTAGAAGCACCAGAGCAAAGAGAAACACCCCAGGTATGAAAGCGGAACTGCACGGGTTGCGATAGGTGCAGGGTGCTTGAATGAACGCTTGAGTTACTCAGGGTGCTCGGTGAAATCGCCTGCTGGAGACTCAGCATCTGTGGACGCAGCCACTAGTTCAGCATGCCCAAAAATTGGGCTAATGCCACTTGCTGTGGCCCACAAACACCTGCAGCATATCAGTCATTCTGCAGTGTTTGTGGCACTTCGAACGATATATGCAAAGATCTCTAAAGGTCGGAGATGTGCGTAAACATCGGGTTTATGTACATCTAGGAAATGGGTCCAAAGACCGTTGTGGTGAGTACAGTAGGCCGGATACAGGCTATTTGACTGGGTGATTGGACATGGATTTCTGAATGACTGAGAGAGGGTATAATTGTAGTCTAATACTGCCAGGCTGGAGTTTGCTGAAATTGTGCCCGTTTCATGGAATAACATGCGTGTAGAAGTGGCATGGTACAGCGCTGGCAGCCATTGTGCTCTAATACCTCATGAGCATTCAGCGAGTCGCTGAGCCAGACTGCAGCCATTTTTATTTCACACTAATGTTCATGCAGTGGAGGTTTTGCATGTTTTATTGTTAGAGTGTTACACCTCTGATGCTCGCGGTGTGACAATATGGATGCCACCTGTAAATGTGGTGTTATTGGCATTTTTTTTTACCTGGGATTTTTAAATGAAAAGTGACTACTTTTAAAGAAAAAGAAGCATTCAGCCGTGATACATTACAGCAGTGTCTGCTGTCTGACTGGGCCAAGGAAGGCTGCAGACCGGGGAATGTAATCTGGTTTTTATAGGTCCGGTGAGTCAGAGGTCTCATTTACACTATTTATCTGGTGCTTGTGGGAATGACCACACATACTTTCGTAGGAATGTGTACATGTGCCAAAGGAGCTTACAATCTTAGTAGGTAAATGTGAATTCAAGCAGAGGGTAAATGAGCATGTTGTGTATAGACCAGGCCTGGCCAACCTGTGTTGTGAAACTACAAGTCCCAGCATACGTTCCCACAGATCAGCTGGTAAAGCATGCTAGGACAGCTAGATAACCACAGGTTGGCCAGGCCTGCTGTAGACCTTCCACACACAAGCTGTGTCACCCTAATGTGCAGTTGAGATCTCCTTTTAAAATGGGGGTAAAGGTCTGTGCACTAGTGTATAGTGAACGTTCTGTTGTGCGAGAACACAGTACAGTCTTCTACGTCTGGGATCACCCTCTTTTAACCATATCGCCTGCCACTTCCTGTCCGTGTCACAGATGCCTTCCCATCTATGGATCCTGTCATGGTCCCAGTACATGACCAACATGGCGGCTCATGGCGAGGCACAAATTGCGCGTGCGTATGCACCGCAATGCGCAGGCACGTCACACGGGTACAAAGCGGATCGCTGCTCAGCGATGGGTTTGTGCGACGGATCCGTTCGCACGGGCAGTCGCAAGGAGATTGACAGGAAGAGGGCGTTTCTGGGTGTCAACTGCCCGTTTTCTGGGGGTGTCTGGAAAAACGCAGGCGTGTCCAAGCGTTTGCAGGGAGGGTTCCTGACATCAATTCCGGTCCTGGACAGGCTGATGTGATCGCAGCGGCTGAGTAAGTTCTGGGCTGCGCAGAGACTGCACAAAATCAGTTTGTGCGGCTCTGCTACACATGCGATCGCACACTTACACAGCTAAAATACACTCCTCTATGGGCGGCAACTATCTGATCGCAGCAGTGCAAAAATCGCCTGCTAGCGATCAGGTCTGAATTAGGCCCTCGGTTGGACACGGGAAAGACCCATGTGATGGGGCAGTATAAACTGGTCCCGTTAAAACATAGGGAGAACTGGCTCTTTTTTTTTTTTTTGCATGAACATTTTTCAGTTTTTGCATAAAAATAGCGATGCATCTCGCCCTCTTTTACATTTATACCGGCATCTGTGATTGCCGGTATGCAGGTACATGTGCCTGCAGGGACAGTTCTCTTATCGGGGCGGGTTATACTAAAAGGAAAAAATGTGGCTAAAAGTCCAAAAACGGGAGTTTTCTGAGTTTTGGCGGCATTGATAAATCATCTGTTCGTAAATCCCTACGTCGGTGTCAGCAGATTATGTCCCCCACACCCGTTTCCCTTGTTGTGCCATCTCTTCATCTGACCAAATCTGTCACCAGACAGGCCTGTGATGTCAAGGACCTCCTACTTTTATCAGTCCCCACCCTGCGGTTCACTCTTGCTCTGACGCCATGTCTGTAGGCCTCTTGATGCTTTCTGATCCTAAAAATCTCTCTGCTCTTAGGGGTGATTCAGACCTGATCGTAGCCGTGCTAAATTTAGCACATCTACAATCAGTTACTCAGACATGCGGGGGGACGCCCAGCACAGGGCTAGTCCGCCCCGCTTATCAGGCCCGGCCCCACCGCACAAGTACAGTGGCGATGATTTTGTACTTACATAGTTACATAGTTAGTGAGGTTGAAAAGAGGCAAAATGTACATCGGGTTCAACCTGTATCCGTATTAAGCAGTGCGCAATTATAATGCACCAGCCAAAATAATGGTTTCATACCTATTGACAACTATATTTCGTATCGCTCCTATATACATAATGTCAATATATTAAATGCTATAGCCTTGGATGCCTTTTTCAGCTAGAAAACTGTCCAATCCGTATTTAAATGCATTTACAGAGTCCGCCATTATTATCTTCTCCGGCAGGGAGTTCCAAATCCTTATTGCCTTTACCGTGAAGAACCCTTTCCTATGTTGTGTACGGAATTTCCTTTCCTCTAGCCTCAGTGAGTGCCCACGTGTACTATACATTGTTTTATTAATAAACAAATCCCCTGCTAACTCTTTGTATTGACCCTTTACATATTTGAAGATATTAATAATGTCTCCTCATAGTCTCCTCTTTTCTAGTGTATACATATTTAACCTAGTAAGCCTTTCCTCATACTCCAGTGTCTCTAACCCTTTATTCAGTTTAGTAGCTCGCCTTTGAACTCTTTCGAGCTCCCCAATATCTTTTTTATAATATGGTGCCCAAAATTGAACACACTATTCCAGATGCGAACGTACCAATGATTTATACAGAGGCAGGATTACATCCTCGTCCTTGACTCTACCCCGTTTTATGCACGCAAGGACTTTACTTGCCTTCTTTGCTGCATTTTGACATTGTGTAATGTTATTAAGCCTATTATCTATGAGCACACCCAAATCTTTTCCCACTACTGCTACCCGTATATTTTCCCCATTAAAAGTATAGGATGCAAGTTTGTTTCTAATCCGAAAGTGCATAAATTTGAATTTTTCAATATTGATTCTCATTCTCCATTTAGACGCCCAAGTTTCAAGTTTAAATAAGTCATTGTGTAGAGACTCCACATCGATTTCTGAATTAATTACCTTACACAGTTTCTATCAAATGCAAAAATTGACACTGTGCTTCCCAGGCCCATTCCTAGATCATTAATAAATATATTGAAAAGTAGCGGGCCAAGTACGGACCCTTGTGGTATTCCGCTGACTACTGGTGCCCAGCTGGAGAACATCCCATTAACCACTACTCGTTGTACCCTGTTATCCAGGCAATTTCTTCTCCATGTACAAATAGTATTTCCTAGTCCAAGTTCCCTTAATTTGATGATCAGCCTCCTATGAGGCACTGTATCGAAGGCTTTTGCAAAATCTAAAAAGACCACATCCACTGCTTCACCCTGGTCGAGATTATCGCTCACTTCCTCGTAGAAGCTAATTAAGTTAGTTTGTCATGATCAGTCCCTCACAAACCCATGCTGACTATTGCTAATAAACTTAGAATTCTACAGATAATCCTCTATGCTATCCCTCAAAATTCCTTCCAATATTTTACCTACTATAGAGGTTATACTAACTGGTCTATAGTTCCCAGGATGATTTTTAGATCCCTTTTTAAATAATGGCACTACCTCAGCTATATGCCAATCCCTCGGTACCATACCTGATCAAATTGAACTATAGAAAATCAAGTATAAAGGTTTTGCTAGCTGAGCCCTAAGCTCCATAATAACCCTCGGGTGAAAGCTATCTGGGCCCGGTGATTTATTAATCTTTATGTTGCTTAGTCTCTCCAGGACTAATTCCTCACTAAAACAAGTATCTAGCCACAAATCATTATCGTCACTGTCGTTATGCACTACTGTCACCGTCTGATCCTCCCTAGTAAATACTGATGAAAAAAAATTGGTCAGTAGTATACCTGCTTTTATTTTGTCATCGTTTATCAAGGCTCCCAGTTCATCTTTTAATGGACCTACATTCTCCTTTTTTACCCTTTTTACTGTTTATGTATTTATACTTGAGTAACTCCCAGCCAGCGCAGCTCCTGCGTGCTGGCCGGGAGTTACTCGTAGTTGTGATGGTCGCAGCGGCTGTGTGTGACTTCATGCAGCCGCTGCGGCCTGCCCGCCGCACAGTCCGGCCACGCCTGCATTTGCCGGACTGTGCCCACAAAACGGCGGCCAAACGCCGCCATGCCGCCCCGTCCCGACCAGCGACCGCCTCTGCCTGTCAATAAGGCAGAGACTATCGCTGGGCTATGACAGCCGTCGGCTGTCTGGCATGCGTCGGCGCATGCACACTTCTCACCTGATCGCTGCGCAGCGATGAAAGCAGCGTGCGATCAGGTCAGAATGACCCCCTTAGTCCTGGCTTGTTGGGGTCAGCTATTAAACCACAAATATGTGCTTGCCAACGACTCAAGGCATGGACCCATCTACCGTCATGATACAAAGCCCATTATTAGCCCTGGTTTTGAAGACCTCCATGAATACTTCATTTTAGCAGTTTATTTCTGCAAGTAATCTTGTGTAAGGATTATATTTTATGTAATAAATGTAATATGGAGGATTACTTTCCGCCGCCTGTTATGAGGCAAACAAAATGGAAGCTTTTCCTGTTTTTTTTTTTTTTTTAAAGATTTATCAATGTACATATATCGAAGGCCTGTAAAATGTAGTAAAAATTTTTTCATCATAATCTTTACTATCTTTGACAAAAAAAGGGCCATTACAGATGTGTCCACACTGACCTATATTCTACCGCACCAAATAGTCCCGTTTGGCGCATTGCAGATTACGTGACTAAGCTGCGCCATGCATCCTGACACATTGTTTTGTACTGATTATACGAGTTATTAATATTGCTAATGCAACAAAAGTGCAGGAGATTGGTGCGATGTCGGCTCCTGTTTATCAGTAAAATATATATTGTGTACTGGAGTATTGTCACCTCAGGTTAGTCCACTCGTTGTTTAGTGTCACCGAGCCTGAGAAACGAGCGGGAAATAAAAGCGTTCTTTACCCGATGGCCTTTATTTAAAGAGACAGTTTGATGTACTGGACCATGTTTATCTGGGCTAAGCTTGGTCTCCAGGCAAATGGTTGCTATTCTCCAGTACGCAATAGATACTTGCTGGCGGTTGTGATTACTTTACATCTCCGTACAGATGCGTGCACAGAAAGCCATGTTTATTCTATAGATTTGTGTGGTAATGAGCATGGTGCGGAACTATCCACAGCCGGCGGTTGACTAGTATTCCCGTGTTTATGTGTAAATGCATATATACAAGTCACTTCTAGCAAACATTACAAGCCCCTGACACGATTATATCATGCTTATAAATGACACACGGCCACTATAAATCTGAATTTCTACATTATACATGAAAACTACATGCAGAATACAGGGCGGGATGTACTAAGAGCCATCGCCGCCGATTGTCACGATGCTAATCGCATATGTTCTTACATCTATCATCTTTAGACCATGCTAACTCGCAGCCAGTATTTATCATGCACGGAAACAATATAACCCACCCAAATCTAACTCTCTCTGCACATGTTACATCTGCCCCACCTACAGCGCAACATGGTTTTGACCAATTGCTAGTTTCTTTTGGTTTGCGAACAACTCTGAATAACCCCCTATAGCCAGAAGTAAGGTTATGGGCCCCATACACTAGAACAATAATGCCCGATTTAATCTAATTTCGGGCATTCGGGACGATATATCGGGTGAAATCGGGCATTTTGGAGGTGTTTCCGATCCGATCCAATGCGCGTTCCCGTGAGGGTCGGATCGGCTCCCCTAGATTGTTAGTGCTGCGCTTGTGATATGTCGGTTCCCGCAGGCATGACTGGGATCGCATACGATATATCGCATGCAAAATGTACCAAATCGTATGGAACCACTCCCGAGAGAGTTTGAGGGAAATCGCCTCCGACTTCAGCCTCAGACATATCGTTGCAGTGTATGGGGCCCTTTAAAAAGAGATAACGAGAAGCATACTGAACTGGAAGTAGAAATGTGCAAGCTCGGATTTACTCGGTTCTTAACTCCAAATTATTGCAAGTTTGGATTTATCCGGATTTTTCTAATTGGCTATCCAAAACACGTGACAGCCGGATAGCCAATAAGATTCCGTTTTGAGATCCGAGTAAATTCAAACCTGAACTCTTAACTGGAAGTGGTACTGTGCGTTTGTGTTACACAATACAGACACCAGGACCGCCGTATAATTGAGGTTAAAATGCAAAAACACTGTGCTCATTTAATTGGATAAGACTTTTTGTGTCCCAGCCGTCAAATACGGAATCAGCGTCGGAAAAATACAGTCTACAGCCCTGTTTGAAAATAAATTGAAATGAAAATGAATAAAAACAATTATTTATTTTTTTCTCAGAAAGACTTATTAATTGCATTACACAGAATGAGCGTGTTTCTTCATGTTAGTGATAGATCATTTGTTACGGTGCGTGCAAATCGTGTTGCTTGCACATGGCGAATGGTGCATTTAGCAATAAGGTGTGGAGAAATTAGCACATGCTCTGCGTTTTGGGGGTTGTACGTCACGCCCTGTATCCCACAGTGTGGTCCATCTGTATACTAGACTACAAAAAAAAAAAAGTCTTTTATGGGTCACTTTAGTCATGATTTTGCAGAATAATCAACGAGGAGACCCTACTTTTGGAGTCGTTAAATCCCCCCCCATCTCTTCCTACACCCTGACACGTAGGGGCAGGCTGGGTTAAGCTGTGGTCAGTGCAAGCCAGGCTTTATTCGCACTTCTCTGTAGATCTGCCTCCCTGTGTACAATGCTGGCTATTCTAGTGGTGGAGAGACTCGGAGTTGGTGCATTAAGTCACTGCAGTCATCGCATTGAGAGCCTCAATGGTTTTCTTGTATGAGCTGGGAACATGGACTGTCTGATAGAACGAGAAGATTATGGGAAACGTTTGGGTGGCGATATTGAATTCAAAGCACATTCTTACTTGGTATCCTGTGTTTTGAAGTTTTTACTGCCTGAGGGGGCTATAACCAGCGTGCCAGCCCCCCAGTGAACAGTCAGTGGGTAGCTTAAAGGAGGTTACTGTACAATGTTGTATGTTTTTTTTATTTCCCTTCTGCTTTATCCCTCCCTCATTATAAAACAAATAAACTCCCTCTGGTGCCTGATTTACTTCAATTTCAGGGGACTCTGGGTGCCATTTTGTTTTTGTACCAGTCTACGTAAGAGTTCATTCTTTCAGAATCTTTTTCTTTCCATTAATAAAATATAAATTTTTAAGAAGGGATTTTATATTTTAGTTCGGTGCCTCTCTGAGAAGGCATATTGGGAAACGCAGGTTCCTGGTACAAAGCGTGTTCTTGCCACCGGTGCCAGTGTGCTGAGGGTGCCCAAACGCAGCATGCCCAGTATAGCGCAGCATATTCCATTGCGCTTTACAATTGGAACAACAGTAATAGAACAAAACTGGGTAATAACAGACAGACACAGAGGTAGGAAGGCCCTGCTCGCAAGTTGACAATCTATAGGGAAATAGGCATTGATACACAAGGATAGGTGCTACCTATTGCGTAATGGTCCTGCCGGATTAAAAAGGTTCTTAATTAGTGTTCATGCTAGGCTGTTTTAGCAGGGCGCCGCTACCTGCCCGATTTTTAGAGGGCAAAATGCGCCCTGCTAAAACATCCTGCCCGGTGCTGCCATGTGAATAGCTGCCAGACGCACGGCATTTATTTACATTCAAGGGAGAGTTTTGAGGCCTGCTCCCATGAGTGACGCGACTGGCTGGGCACGCCCCCACTAATGATATCGAGGGTGGCAGCCCGGCCCCAATAGTGACTCCAGCAGGGCTGCGCCACGCCCCCTTTACGAAGTGACCCCGCAGCACCGGCACCCTGCCCTCAAAAAAAATCCTGGGGGACGACGACACTATTAATGGTAACCCTGGCCGGGGGTCAGGAGAATGTGAAAGTGAAGAAAGACAAAATAGGTGAGGTTATATGTAGATTGTACAGATCTGTCTTTCAACAGCTAGACGACTGGTGACCCTAAAGGTGCATACACACTAGGCGATTTTCAAAGTAGCTAATTTTTTTAGCTCAAAATTGTCTAGTATGTATGACCGGGCGATGAGCGCTAATGCGCGCTCCCGCATCATTGCTGGCCACCGCTGTCCGTCAGTCTGTTTTACCGGCCGAGTGAACCACTTTCCACAGTCTCCTACTGTGGAAAGTGGTTCACCCCCCGTGAAAATCGGTGGCACAGGGAAAATAACTCAGTGCGTATGCACTGTGCGATTTTCCGGCCAGCGATTTTCACATCGTCGCTCTGCATACACGCCCAGTGTGTATCCACCTTTAGGCTGGTTAGCCACTGGCATAATAAAAAAGGCCTTGAAACCACATGTCACTTGCTCAAACAGTGCATTTTGACAGAGTGAGCTAATGGCATGTTTTGGCTTTTTTTTTTTTTTTTTAAGATAACACTATACTTTTATATAAATATCGAAACATTTGTTTATTTGTATTCCTTTTGGAATTATATTAACCAAAAAAATTAAGGTCTCACTAAAATAGTATTTCATGTGTTTTTTTGTTGTTGTTTGAAGGGGGCAGGGCCATGCTACCGGATTTGGCCACTCCCCCTCAGTACCTTGTGGTGCCCCACTCATGCCCCTACAGTCCAGTCAGGGAGAGTGGGGTGAGATGATCCAGTTTTACTTATGTTCTCCCCTAGGCAAGCCAAAAGGAGACAGAAGTAAATAAAGTTTATCATTCACCAATTAAACCATTACCATACATCATCTGTTCAGCATTTCAACGACTATTCCGCATTCCATCCCTCCTTGCTGTTCTTGCAGCCTTTTGAGGTTGAGGCACCTTCTTCACCAAATCACTTTTGGGGGGAGATAAATAAAAATTTGGAGAGAGATAAAGTGGAGAACGAGAGAAAGTTCCAGCCAATCAGCTCCTAGCTGTCATGTTACAGGCTGTGTTTGAAAAATGTCACTTAGGTGCAGATCGGTTGGTAATTTATCTCTCTCCAAGCTTTGATACATCTCCCCCTTTGTGGAAAAAATGGCACATAATTTTCCTTGTATGCAATAGTGCTTCCCCGGATTCTTCTGAGAAATCTTGCACTCCGTCGCCCTCAATTTCAAAAACTGACGCAGTTTACCTCACAACAACCATTTTCCGTTTACCAGACGCTTCTCTCCGTCTCAGCCTTGTAGAAATGACGGGTGCATCTTAAATTTATGGTCACATGACAACAACAGTGTACAGTAGCGTGATAATACAGGGTTCCGGTATGAATGGTCGACCATGTTATGGTCGACAGTCATTAGGTCGACCGCTATTGGTCGACATTGACATGGTCGACATGGACACATGGTCGACACATGAAAATGGTCGACACATGAAAAGGTCGACGTGAGTTTTTTTTACTTTTTTTGGTGTCGTTTTTTGCGTAAAGTGACTGGGAACCCCAATTAGTGCACCGCGTCCCCTCGCATGGTGCCTTCGCTCCGCTACCGATTTGCTCGGCACAGATTACCGTTCCAATCGTAGTCCACGTGGATCGTAAAGTATGGAAAAGTTCCCCAAAAGAAAAAAAAAAGTTAAAAAACTCATGTCGACCTTTTCATGTGTCGACCTTTCATGTGTCGACCATGTGTCCATGTCGACCATGTCAATGTCAACCTAATGACTGTCGACCATAACATGGTCGACCATCTGAACGGATATAATACAGTGGGTGGGTCAACTTACACCCACTGGCTCATCTTACCCCACTCTCCCCTATACATAGGTGTGACTGAAAAAAATAAAATAAAAACTGTATTTTAAATTCAGCATGAAATCGAATTCCTTCTTGAATGTAGAATATTACCCTGAGAGCCATTTAGTCATCGTTAGGCCTTCCTGCTGGCTTCCTGTGTGTCCTACACGTAATGTGGTTACCGTCGGGCTGATAGGTTCATTCATAAGCCAGGTAGATGTATAATTGTACATAATTTAGGCAGTGTGGTCTCCTCGGAGTCTGTGGCCTCTAAACGACCTGCTTTTTTGTCTGGGTTAAGGGGTCCTTATGTTCTAGAATTTCCATCATAGTCCCAGCAATCTTATCAGCTGTCATTATAACTGCAAATGATCAGAGGTTTTCTAGCAGGAGGTAAAAAAAAACACTGGCTAGCCTACAGTACTTAATGCTTTTAATTTTTGATTGTGTGTGTGTATAACATTATCTATCTATCTATCTATCTATCTATCTATCTATCTATCTATCTATCTATCTATCTATCTATCTATCTATCTATCTATCTATCTATCTATCTATCTAATAGCCCAGATCTGTGACTTTGTGCTTCATTTGCTAACGCTGGGCGGAGTCACAACACTGGGCGGAGTTAGTCAAATGAGTCACAGATCTGGGCAAATCTACAGGAGACTTGGAGCAGGCGCAGCTGGTATGGGCATGGCACAGGCAGGGGTGCATACCTCCCAGCTTTCTTCAGGCAGGAGGGACACACGCACAGCAAAAAGGGGGCATGTCCAATGGGAAAGGGGGCGTGGCTTCGTGGGTGGACCCGCGATCGCGAGCCACGCCAATGTTTTCGTCAGTGAGGGGGCATGCCCAGCGCTCTGAGCTGCTGGCATGCCCCCAGCGGCGGATTATGAGTCCGGGGGGCCCAGGGCACTTGAGACAGGAACCCTATCTCATTGCTGTGCCTGCTGTGGGTTTGAGGGCGTGACCTAATTGTGGGCCTTGTGGCCACGCCCCATTATGCAAATTCCGGGATTTTTTGTTTTTTTACGGGATTTTGGCCCCTCAGCTAGGGGTAAATCCAGAGGGGGTGGTTGCTCCCCCCTACACACCCGCACAGGCAGAAGACAGCAGGGAGGCTGCTGCCTCCCTGCAACACCACAGACCTGCCAACACGCAGCAGCGTATGCTGACTGTAGCACAATGCTGCTGCTGTTGCTGGCAGGACGGGGGAGCTTCAGAGCTGGGGCAGAGCTACTCCAGCCGTGGGGCCCCCTAAAACTGTGAGGCCCGGGGTACGTACCCCCTGGGCCCACCCTTAATCCGTACCCCCTGATGCCCCCTCTCCCTCTGTCTCCACTAAATAGACGCTGTGTGCATGCTAAGCAGAACAGTGAGTACAGGAGCTTCCCAACTGCCCCCCCCTTCCCCACCGCAGGACACTGCGGCCCGCGGGTGGGACAGTGGGACAGACCCCAAAAAATGGGACTGTCCCGCGAAAATCGGGACAGTTGGGAGGTATGGCGGTGTGTGAGGGGGTATGCCATACAGACAGATGGGCACCGGCTCACTGTGTACTTGACCCCCCACATCAGCATACTCAGCAGGGTCTCTCTGACGCGGAGGAGCGTCACTTTCTGGCACACTCCACGCTTCTTAGCTGCAGTTTTGTGGGGCACCTGCGGCTGTGCAGGTTCCGTACTGCCTCTGTTATCTCCAGCCCCGGCAACCCCACCGCTAGCTGCAGCGCTGCCGCCCGCAGTGAGGTGCGCCCAGCTCCTTCACACACTTTAGCCGTCGGCAGCGCTGCAGAAGTCCGCGCTGCTTGCAGGCTCCGACCCCCTCCTCCCTCCAGCTGCAGCGTCTCCTTGGGGCTAACCAGTCACTCCCAGTCTCCCCTTACCACAGTGTCCGGCAGCCGCGCGAGGTCCGCGGTGTGTGACTGAGGAGGGGGAGGGGGGGGGGGGGGGGATGCGGACGGGCAGAGGAAGCAGGACTCCAGCCTGAGTCAACCATGCCAAGTCTCCACCAGCAGCAGATCCAAACAGGTTGGAGTGGAACAGCAGCAGCCAGCAGCAGTGACTCCGGTAAGACACATCTGTCTGTCACCACTGTTTTGTCCCTAATACCAATCTCTCCCGTGCCCTGTGTTCTGTCATGTCCCTGTCACCCCTATCCTGGCCCTGTCAACCAAATCCTGGTCCTGCCGCCCCTATCCTGGCCCCGTCGCCCCTGTCCTGGCCCCGTCGCCCCTGTCCTGGCCCCGTCGCCCCTGTCCTGGCCCCGTCACCCCTGTCCTGGCCCCGTCACCCCTATCCTGGCCCTGTTACTGCATACTCTCCAACTACCTTATTGGCAGGTACAGTACCCGCAGCGCCTCCAGACCCTTCCCCAATGCACCACACCTCCGTACCTTCCCCTCCACCACATGCGACACTCCACCCCTCCCCCACACGCTGTGCCTCCAGACCCCCTGCACCACCAGCGGCTCCCACTCCCCCACCACCCACAGCACCTCCAGACCCCCTCCACCATCTATGTCTTCCCCCACACCTGTCCCCCTCCACCCACAACATCTGCAGACACCCTCCTCCATTCGCGGTCCCCCCCTCACCCACCCACGGCACCTCCGCACCTGCCCCTCCACCATCTGCAGCGCCTCCGGACCCCCTTCCCCGTCCGCCGCACCTGCCTCTCCCCCACCGCGGTGCCTCCGGACCCCCTACCCCACCCCCGGCACCCCCACCCCTTCCCATCCCACAGCACCTCCGGAACCCTTCACCCATCCGCAACATCCCTGCACCTGCCCCTCCCCCGTGGCACCCCTGCCCCTCCCCTACCTGCAGTGCCTCCGGACCCCTCCCTCATCTACAGCCCCCACTCTTCTGTCTCTCCCCCACCCGCAGCACGTCCCAACCCTTCCCCATCTGCCCCACCTCCACCTGCAGCATCTACAGACACCCTCCCCCATCCGCAGTCCCCGCCGCACCCACTCATTCTGTACATCGTGCCCTGCAGGTGCTGTTCACGCCGTCGCAAGGGGCTGCGCCTCCTTCACCATCGCACACCCTTTCATTGTGCAATATTTAACCACTAACAAAGGAATGCAGGTAATACTCCATATAATACAAATATTGAACCCCATATAGGCATGCAAGGGTTAAAGGGGCGTAGCCCCTTTGCGACGGTGTGAAGAGCGCCCGCAGGGCGCGATGAAGCACCTAGTGTATGTATATGTGTGTGTAACAAAGAATATCCTTCTACTTTGCTACGGCTTGGCGTGAACAAAATAATATATGCTGTATCAGAGTTGAATTATTAATGTGCTTGTTTATCTTGCACATTGTAACCGTTGCAGTGCACCCAAGATGGCTGCCTCACCAGTGGCGTCTTAAGCGAGCAGGGGGCCCGTGTGCAGACTCCGGATAGGCCCCCTCCTCACCATGGCGCTGTAGGCTCAGACACTGCGCCGGAGCCTACTGCGCATGCGCAGGTCTCTGGAAACATGGCGCCCGCCATATTCCGGAGACAAAATGTAAAGTGCGCATGCGCGGCGGCCATTTTTGAGTGGATTTTGTGCTCGACGGAGGCGGCTGAGGCGTCCGACGCTGGACTCTGAAGAGATGAGTACTAAAATATGGGTGCAATGTGTGCGGTGTGGGGCACCCACTAAACCCAGGGGCTCGTGTGCACCGCATACATTGCAGCCATTACAGAAATGCCAATGTGTCTCACCCGGTATAGCTGTGGGGTAGAAGAGAAATACTTGGAACTGATTGTTATGTCAGGACTCTGGTTTTAGCTTTACTACACTGCAACTTTCCCATTTTCCGTAATCTCTTTAAGGTGTTGCTTATTCCACCCAGGGAAACCTATGCAGCGCGCCTAAAATGGCTGCCTCGTCTGGTTCCTTTTCATGGGTGGGTTATGTAACTGGTGGATTTTATGACACAAAATGGCTGCACCAACCCTGCATTAAGGTCATTGTGCCCATTATGTGCATCACAGGTTTTCCGTTTCACATTACAGCGAGAAGAAAACAAACCTCTGTGCTATGTTTTTTTGATGATTGTAAAGCGCCTTTGAGTCCTGCTGGAGAAAAGCACTATATAAATAAAATGATTATTATTACACACACGTTAAACGCATTTACCTTGTATTTTGCCACCACTTCCCATTTCCTTTCCCAAAATGGCCGCTTTCTGTCAGTTACTAGCGAATAACTCCTCACTTCGAGTGTAATCGCAAATAAAACGCTGCGCATTGCAGCATTCTTTTAAGAAGACCTGCGCTCTGTGAATGTAATCTTATTTGTGCATGCATACCGGTGTTATTAACACCGCTATGCATGTGATAATTGGCGAGATGTATTGTATCCAAAATGTGATGTTTGATACATCCCACCTGTTGTCAGATAGGCATGTACATGTAATTTTCATGTACGACTGCCTGATCATTGCTGACCGGTCTCGACCATACACTATGCAGTTATTGGCCCGCTCCGCTGATAAATTGCGTAATGTATGCCTGGCTTATTACATAGGGCAGGATGTGCATTGCATGCGGTACATCCCGCCACTTATTGCATGCATAACTGTTCATTAGTGCAATATTTATGAATAAATGCGAATATAAATGCAAAGGACTGCTCTTCCGATAAGAGCAGTCCGTTACCGTTGGGAAGACTTGTGTCTATGACCCGGGAGTCCTGCTGCGCTTATGGCGACTGCCCAATGCCAACGCATTTTGTGCACAGTATTTTAGCGTATCCAGCCAGATACCCTCCATCTCATATCCTCCTATTGGTCCCGCTTGCTGAGAGGCCCCGTGATCTTCTCTAGTCTCTCCGGGAGTTTGGTAACGGAACTCTGCTTGAAAGCCTGTGTAAATTTGACATCTCGGATTTCAGACAAATGCGGTAATTAAAAGGAATTTCATCTTCAGTGTCCAAGACTATAATGAAATCTGAAAACCGCAGACAATACAAACAGAAAAAAAAAAGAAGCATTGACTGAGGAACAGAAAATTGCCTTTGTTCCGTGGAATGCGTGGCTGCAGTCGTTCGAACTCCCAAGAGGCTCTGACAGGTGAATGGGCCAAAAATTACCCTATCCTGAGTCAACCTCAATGTCAGCTTTTCTGATACCCTTCTCGTCTAGAGGGATAGTTTCAATATTGTAAATATGATGGGGGCTTTTTGACCATTGTTTGTTAAATAGGATGATAAAAAAAAAATGGTTAAGCAACCTATGTCGCTTTGGTTGCTGTGGAACTAAAAGTCCCAGCATAAGTCCACCAGCTCCCCCCCCCCCATATATATAAAAAATAAATAAATACATTCTCATTGTATTATTTTTAAGGGGGCTTCCAAAGTGAATTCAACCAAAACAATGACTGACTATATCCAATAGGGCCGAGATTTTGGCGGGATAGCAGTCCAATTGAAAGCGCCAACGTTTAGTGAGGTAAAACCTTGCTAATACCCCTTTTACACCACCTGAAATATCCCGGGATTTTGTACAGGAGTGCGCAAAATCCCGGGACTGCAGGCAGTGTTAAAGGGTCCTTCTCCTAAACCCCGGGTTCACTTTCCCGGGAATCCAACCCGTCTTGTACACAGGGTTGGACACAGGTAAGACCCGGGTAGGAGGCGGTGTAAATGGGTAAGCCGGGTATGCCGACCCGGCACCCATTTATAGCATGGCAAACCTCCCGTACCGCTGTGTCCGGCGGGCTGTCGGTAGGTTTGGGGTCACGGAGCATGCTGTCTATGCAGACAGCGGCTCCGCGCTGGTTGCCATGCTGCGTCTGGGGACATGGCACATGCTGTCTATGCAGACAGCAGTGACATGTCTGGTGCCTGGAAGCGCTGGAGGCTGGGGGCAGCACAGCAGCTTCCAGATTGCTAGGCTTGCCTCCGGCGAGACGCTCCGGAGCACCATTCTGCAGTGTTTCCCGGCGCTTGGAGATGACATCATCTGTAAGCGCCGGCGCACAAGACACTGCACCCTGGTGCACTGTAAACGGTGCCGAACCGGGAATATCCCGGATTGGCACTGTGGTATAAATGGGGGGAGTCCCGGGTCTGACCCGGCTTGGAACAGTGTTCCAAATCCTGGGTCAGACACAGGACTTTGGTGTAAAAGTGGTATAAGGGATCTATTAATGAATCCGTGAAAACAGTGGAGAAACAGACCAGTGATGAAGTTGCCCATAGCAACCAATCAGCTTTGAAGGAAGCCTTTATCAAATACATTCTGTAAAATGTAAGGGAGATGCTCATTGGTTGCCATGGCCACCTTCTCCACTGGTCTGTTTCTCCACTTTTCACAGGTGTGGTTCATAGGGTTGACCACTATTGGTCGACAGTAACTAAGTTGACACCCAAAATAGGTTGACACATGCATTAGGTCAACATGAACAAGGTTGACATGACAAAAGGTCGACATGAGGGTTTAAAAAAAAAAAAAAATTAGTGTCGTTTTCATCATAAAGTACCGGGAACCCCAATTAGTGCTTCGGGCAAGGTGCCTCGCTCCGCTACTGCTGCGCTCTTCACAGGTTACCGTTCCTAATTGTAGTCCACATGGATCGTGAAGTATGAAAAAGTTAAAAAAAATTGTGAAAAACTCATGTCGACCTAGTGACCATGTCGACATATAAACCCTGTCTACCTAATGCGTGTCGACCAATAGTGGTCGACCTAGAGACTGGATACCGTTTTCACTGCTTCATGAATGGATCCCAAATCCTGCGCGCTATTACGTTTGGTCCATAGACTGGGGGTAGGAAAAGTCGTGCAGCAGAAGTTTTATTGTACATCAATCTCTTAATAATCCTATTAGTAAAATAGTGAATACGAATGACTTATGCATATCTTCTGATATAGGGATTCCTTCTGCTCCGGCTGATATGTGGCCGCTGCTTGATATAGCTCGAGGTGGGGAGGTCCTTTTTCACTGGGAGAAGACGTGGCGAGATTGTGCACTTCATAGAACACCTGGAACGTTGGGGGAATTCCACAAACATTACTGCATAGTTTACACAGACTGTAGGTCAGATATTGCTGAAGATAGTCTGTTTGGTGGTTTCAGGGCTCAATACATGCGCAAGCTGATTGATAATTGTCTTTTCTTACATATTTTACTTCGCAGCATTCCTATGAAAACGCCGGTCGGAACAGATCATGCGATAAAGGCGTGTTCCGATGAGGAGAAAACGGAACTGCTGTGACTTTTTGCGCAGAGAAGGCAGAAAGAGAAATGTCTCTTCCCTGTTATTCTCCAGTGACGACTAATATGCCGTTATGTTTCAGAGAGCAGCATCACCCAGCTATATAAATTGCGCCTGTGCGCAGCCCCCTTTGAAACCTATGGCGGCTGCACAAGCAAATAAGCGATTTCTCCACACCTTTCTTTACTAAAAATTATATTTCTCTATTCAGATAAAATGCTGGAGAAAAGCCTCTCTTTTTAAAGCTGGGTACACACTTCAGGGATGTTGGGCTGATTTGCCGTTTCGTAGGAACAAATCGTCTACATCGCTCAGTGCGTACGGGTGATTGCGCGCTCCCGAGGTCACTATTGACGGACGCTAGGTTTGATGTGCTGCATATTTGTGCTAATGGAGGACGGAACATGATCGTTCCTTCATTAAAGTCATCCTAGTGTGTTCTCTGAATTTGGACTCAATGGCATTAATTCTGGTGGTGGAACGAATGCCCGTCGATCCACTGTGTACCTGTACTAAATAGACCCCTTAGAGATTATCAGATGTCATGTGATCTAGTAAGATTCACCTCGTTTGTGCCTCCAAATTAATGACACAGCTTAAAAAAGACAAAAAAAAGACAAAGTTGTGTGAAAAATCTAGAGGCCTATAGGCCTAATTCAGGCCTGATCGCAGTAGCAAAATTTGTTCTCTAATGGGCAAAACCATGTGGACTGCATGGGGGGGGGGGGGGGGGGGGGGCAGATATAACATGTGCAGAGAGAGTTAGATTTGGGTAGGTTAAATTGTTTCCGTGCAGGGTACATACTGGCTGCTTTATTTTTACACTGCAATTTAGATTTCGGTTTGATCTCTCTCCAAGGCAAAAGCTGGATGCATGATCCATTGGATGTTTTGAGCCGAATTGGGACAACAAATCGTCTATATATCATCCAGTTTGTACGCACTATTGGCCATTTGAAGTATTGCACAGTGTTTAGTGTTCAGTATGAATTACCGGCGGTCAGGATGCCGTTTGGTTTTGTGTGCCCAAGCTGCTGTTTGGTCGTGATAACTGTCTAAACCCGGTATTTTTGAGCGCGACAAGCATGAAAAAACCCCAGTTGAATATCCGGGGATAAGGCACGCAGAATCAGTTGAATCGTCCTCTTTGTGAGCAAATTATTATATTAGGTTTATCGGATGGTCTGTCTTCCTGGTATGCTGACTGAAAGCTAGTAGCTGATTGGATAAGTACCATGACCCACGTGCCCGCTATCACTTAAGTGTGTGCTAGCAACATATAATAGAGGCACAGCGTTAAGGGGGAAAAAAGTACTAAATATATGTTGTTTGTCTAATCGTATCCAATGACAACCGAAATAATAATTAAAAATAATCCTTTTGCATTGACTACATAAAGGCATTGTTGGAAGTTGTTGTATGACATAAAGGCGTTGTTGGATGATATAAAGGCATTGTTGAAAGTTGGTGGAAGGTAGACAACACCCTTTTTTGCATGTGCAATTTTGCACTATGCTATTACAACAGTGTTTATGCTGTTGTGATGATAATAAATGTAACAAGCTACATTTTATCTGTTCAGTTGAGGAGGGGGTATCGGTTGGGAGCCGTGGTGAACTACATGTGTAAACATTCATATTACCCCTTTTACACCTACGAGCACGGGTCGCAGCCGGGAGCCTGACACGGGAGCTGCCCCCTGCTGCGACCCGTGCTCGGTCCCTTTCCCATTAGCAGTCACAACCCGGCATATGCCGGGTTGGTGACGCTTCTAGCTACACGGCAGGGGCGGCGCAGGGAGATCACATGATCTCCCAGCGCCGCCCATCCATACAGTGTAAACGGGAGCCGTGTCGCATCGACACGGCTCCCGTTTACACTACACCCTACCCGGATCATTCCCGTGTCCTACCCAGGTAAATAGCCGGGTAGGATTCACGGGTCACTTGATCCGGGTTTACCCTTTTCCACTTGCCAAAAACACGGGTAAATGCGCGCCCCCGTGCATTTACCCGTGTTTTTTGAGCTAGTGGAAAAGGGGTAATACAGAATGAGGAAGAATGTTATCGCAGCTTCTGCAAGTCTAACGTGCCAAATTGGACACATTAATTAGTCAACATGGTTGACTAAAAATATCTATATGATGACTGCGCTATATGTATTGCTTGTGGAAAAAAAAAAAAAAAAAAAGATTCATGAAGCAGTGAAAAGTGTGGAGAAGCGAGCCTATGGAGAAGTTGCCCATGTCAACCAATCAGCTACTACGTATAATTTTATAGAGTGCACTTTATAAATGTTACATCAACACTGATTGGTTGCTATTAGCAACTTCTCCACTGGCTCACTTCACACTTTTTTTCACTGCTTCATGAATAGACCCCATAGCCTTTAGTACTTTTTTTTTATATTTTGAAGAGACCAATCAGGTTTTATGTGGGGGCGACACCTACTGTATATTAACATACAGATAAGTTTAATTGGCAATCACTATTTATTTCCTCATACATTATAAATAAGGATTGCATTGTACAATAGTTCCTCACAAAATTTTTTAGGGCACTGACTACATCTTGTTTTTATGTTTACTGCTGTATCCTGTACTTGAGTTTACATGTCCATGTACCCTACAAACAGTGGGGGCAGCCATATTGAATATTTATAAGCATTTAGCCAATCAACTTGGCCAGCATCACCTCATGAATTTAAGTAGTCAGCTCCCATCAATCTTGATGAGGTAGTGTGTCCGTGATGTCACTAGCCCCCAGCAAATTGGATAACTTCAGTGTGTGGCAGGGAACGTATACATTTTGGTTTACATTTGTGTTATCTTTGGTATCCGGACTCCAGCTCGACAGCACAAAGGTCGACACACTTTAGGTCGACGCCAATTGGTCGACATGGGCAAAATGTCGACATGGACAAAAGGTCGACAGGAACAAGGTCGACATGGAAAAAGGTCGACATGAGTTTTTCACAATTTTTTTCTATTTTTTTTTACCTTTTCATACTTAACGATCCACGTGGACTACGATTGGAACGGTAAAGTGTGACGAGCGAAGCGGTAGCGGAGCGAAGGCACCATGCGAGGGGACGCGGTGCACTAATTGGGGTTCCCGGTCACTCTACGAAGAAAACGTCACAAAAAAAACATAAACGCATGTCGACCTTTTGTCCATGTCGACCTTGTTCCTGTCGACCTTTTGTCCATGTCGACCCTTTGTCCATGTCGACCTAAGGTGTGTCGACCAATTGGCGTCGACCTAAAGTGTGTCGACCTTTGTGCTGTCGACCCTCAGTCCCAGACCCGTTATCTTTGTCTTCCTGAAGAAAATCTCTGCTTTTGTGGACACCTAAAAGGCGGATCAATTGTTTTTTTTCACCTGCACTCGCGACTGATCTCCCGTCACTTTTTTAGCTGGTGGGTGCGAGTACTGAGCGCCCATTACTCTTTGCCCATGTCGCACCCAAATGGACCGTTTTCTAGAGGCAAAAAGTGGCTAAACCTGTCTAAACAATAGTACCTGCTTATACAGTGGTGAGGCGGCCATTTTGTGGTCAGTCAGCTTAATAAGGCCTACTTCCTTTCCCGGTAACCCTGGAACTCCTCTAAATTTCAAGCTGCAAGTTGGGTAAAACAGAAATGCGTTCGGGACTCTGCGCCATTTTCTGTAGCGACACATACGATGCATCACAGTTACAGTTCCCTTTGTAGCCTAGTATTAAATCGGGAAGTAGGTTTAAATGTTTGCTAGCGTCTATTAATGCCTTTTGCTGCTTAATGGTCTGTATTATGTGCCATGATCCGTTAACTTCTATCTGTGGCTAACTAACTCTGCCACAAATTGATATTGACGTCTCTCTCCACAGCGGAGTGTGTAATCATTTCCCATAATGTGTTTCATTTCCAACAGTGTATTGGAACTCTCCACCAATAGAGCTTACAATCTATATTCCCTACTACATGCGCGCACACACTCACTCAATATGGTTGATTTAGTTTTGTCCAGAACCAAATAACCTGCAGTATGTTTTTGGCTCGTGGTAAGACCCACGCAGACATGAGGGAAACATATAAACTCCACACATATGAGGACTTGGTGGAAATTGAACCCAAGACCCCAGTGCTGTGAGGTGGTAATGCTTACCACTATGCATATTGTGTTGCCCATATGTTTAATTATATGTAACATTATGGTCATCATTACTTCAAAGCCATGTTACAGGCTGTGTTAGGAAAATTACAGGAGCTGATAAGTTGTTAGTTTATCTCTCTCCACTTCCTCTCTAATGCTTGCCATAGGTTAGTACGACCAGCATAAGATCTGATTCCACAGCTGATTTCCCTTCAATTCCCCTGGGAGCCCCTGTCACATGGTTTGGTTTTTATTTTACATCACACTTACCTACTTTGCTGCCCCCTCCTCCGGGAGGAGGCAGCGTTGTAGGTGCATGTTGGGCGTGGCCAGCAGCAGGATGGGCGGTCCGGGGGCGTGACCGACAAGGAAGTGGCCCGTCTGGGGGCGTGGCATCAAGATCGCGTCATCGTGGCCCCACCCCCCGCTATGCAGTGCTGAGAAAATAGTCGATGTATAGCGGCGGGCGGAGCTACGATGACTTGATTCAGCGCGAATCGCGTCATTGGACCCCCTCTGACACCCACTTGTTCTCTGCTGCGGGCGGCCGAGGTGGGTCGTGGAGGGGCTACAGGGAAAGCGGGAAGCTTGGCCACCTTTCCGGGGGGGGGGGCGGGAAGGCCACACGATTTTTGGGAGCCTCCCGGCCATTCCGGGAGGGTAGGCAAGTATGTTTTACATACAATGAGGCATACGATCTATTGTACGATCGTATGCCTCACCTTAGCACTACAAAAAAAGTACAAAAAGTAATTTAAAAGGACGCCGATCGTATGCACCATCGTACAATGCATTATATGTGCCCTACAATTACGACGGATAATATGGCATGCACATATGATCTGAGGATGCGACATTCAACCCACGGGGCCGCGCATCGTAATCGTATGCAGAAACAGGAACCCCTGCAAGATGTATTCAGGGCATTTCAAGGGGATTTCACCTCTGCGTCCGCCGTTAAATCTCCCGAGTCTGATAATTCAGTCCAATTATTGGCCTTAAATTTAAAATTAAAAGCAATTGATTTGTGTGCGTTTGTGTTAAAATTGTATTTTGCTGTAATTGCACAGAAACTAGATTCTTCTTTACTAAATGGATGTGAAACATGACCATTATATATACATTCATGTGACCCCTGAATCAACGTCAGGTGCATTGCTGCTCAGGATCTAATTAGTTGGCTGCGACTGCAGCTCAGTTGCTTGTTATTGTCCTATGTAAAGACTCTCATCTTTGGATATATAAAAACGATTGCATTAAAGCCTAGGATTACATGATGAGCTGGGTATGACATATTTTGTTGGCATGTAGAATGCCAACATACGCATTCTGTACATGCAACGTGCAATAGCTAAAATCCATGTTACATGTCAGTAAGCCAATTGCAATGAAGCCTTGCTGCATATATGTGTCGGAAGTCACATGTCCGGCCTAGTGTCTCGGCGTATACCAGCTGTTGAGATTTGCTGTCCCGCTCTGCACTGTTGGCGTGCGTGCACAGAACCAGCGTGATGCTTTTACATTGTACGTACTACTTCGCGACATCTGGCTCTCGTTTCTCTCTACAATGAGGCCTATTTTTAGTCTGCCATCCTTAACATCTGGTGCAAAAATCAGCATAGTTTTATGATGTCACTGAAACACATGACTGCGACGGAAGGCGCTGACCTGACCCGATTCGACCTTCCTTTCTTACCTACTCCCTAACGTTGCTTAACCTTCGACCTTTTGCATGTTCTCGTGTAAGCCTGAAAACAAGAGTTGTGCTACAGCTTTGTGTGCGGACAAATTACACCGAAAACTGGGAAGGCTTCCGTGGATTCAGTGGATAGTCCGGATATCCTTGGAGATGTTGTTCTGTAATACTTATTAATAGAAGGATGCTTTTCCCCATGTGATCATATTAGGATTATCTGCTGAATTGATTCTTGGCTACCTGATTCGGTGCTGTGTACGGTGCGGTGAGGGAGGCTGTTACAAAGCAAATGTTTGCCAGATGTCCCTATTTTACGATTACAGTACTGCGATTATAACTAATATTGCTGTTTATTTAGACTGCACAGTGCCGGCTTCTGTGATCTGCAGCACCGGTTCATCTGCGCGACCGTCTGAGTAACCCTTACGCTTCTCAGGATTGCCGGCGGTTTTAAACAGCTGTGGCCAGTGAGGTTGCATTCAAGGATGCGGTCACTGCCCATGGCACGCCCAGAAAACAGTGCACACATGCCGCTGTTTCTGGAACTTCAGCAAACCCCGCGGCACAGGGTTCTTCACGTAACCGCAGGGTTTTGCTATTCACTTAGAGGACTGAAAATGAGACACAGTCATTTCAAAATCGTTAATTTTTGGAAAAATTAGGATTTGCTCAGGGTCTCCCGGCAGCACTCCCGCCCCCTTGCCCTCGGGAACTAATTAAACAATTGGAAGTTTCCAATTAGCTTAATTGGTCTGTAATTACTCTCCTTCCGAATCGGTGTCTTCTCCTCCAGAAGCGGTGAGTATAATAGTGTGACCCCCCACCCCCCTTAATATACTGTCAGCCCCCACCCAGAGGCAGTAGCTTGCAGAACTACATCTCCCAGCAATCCCCAAGCCCCCCAGCAGCCCCCTCACCAGTGGGAAGATGGAGGGGAGACCACTAGAGAGTTATCCATGGTTTCAGCTATATTTATGAGATGAGGCAACGGGCCCTATAAATGGAGTCCTCCTATGGATGGAGCAGAGAGATGCACCAAATCTGCACCGTAGCCCAAATAAACAAAGGGGGACATTTACTAAGCAGTGATAAGAGCGGAGAAGTGAACCAGTGGAGAAGTTGCCCATGGCGACCAATCAGCATTTTAGTAATATCTATAATTTGCATACTATAAAATTATACAGAGCTGCTGATTGGTTGATGGCTCACTTCTCAGCTCTTATCACTGCTTAGTAAATGTCCCCCTAAATTACTACAACTTTCATGAATATTAACAAGCCTCCATGTAAACTGGGTTCTGTGAGGTGTTCTGTCCCTACTTTATTATGATTTTTTGCTTCTGGTGAGATGTATGAGTTCATCTCTCAGACTTTCATCATTAGATTTGTACGGTTACTGATATCCTGGCCGGGGTTGCCATGGTAATTTGTGTGTCCGATGGGCTATGTGTCAGTTTACTTGGAAACATTAAGTAATATTTCACTACTAGAACAAGGAGTCAAACTTGATTGGTTGTTATAGTTACAAACCCTGTTTCCTGTGCATCAGTTTTCCTGAATGTCACCCATTGGGGGAATTCATTTGTTTAATGCGCTGCACTAAGTAATGGGCGCCCAACGGTTCAATTAAATTGTAGCTCACATCAGGCGCACGCGTTTCTGCTTGCAGCCTCTTGAGGTGGCGAGCAGAAACGTGTGAAACGGGTGCCCTGATTGCTGTTTGGCCTTGCTAATTGGAGCTTAAGACGAGTTTAGCTGCTTTATAAAGATAAACCTGGTCTATTTAGGCACGATAAGAGGGATTTTAATTAATGGGTGACCAAAACAATTGAATTGCTCCATAAGTTGCCTATTAATAAAACAATTGAACCCCCCACACCACCACTGAGTATTAGGTGAAACGAGCCTATTGACGCACATGATGGTAGCCAGTGTCTGTTTTCCGCCTAGCAATTTCTCAAACAATATAATAATAATAATAATAATAATAATATAACAATATAAGAACAATGTAAAATGAATATAACAATATAAGAACAATGTAATAATAATAATTATAATAATAATGTAACAATATAAGAAGAATGTAGTAATAATAATCATAAATTAACAATATAAGATTGATAATGTAATAATAATAACCTAACAATATAAGAACAATAATGTAATAATACAATAATTATTTTGACCTCCCCTCATGTTGTAGCATCAGAATACACTCCGGCTGTTGCACGGCTTTCTAGTCCTGCAGTGTCCCACGTCTGTACTTGTCCACATTATAATTCCGCAGGTGCAATAAATTCCTGTCTGGGATAACATTATTGTCTGATTTATACATGCGGGGAAAATGACTTGCCTGGGGAGAAGGAATATTGTACTGTGTGCTGCACTCGCCCACTTCAAAGGCCGACCAAGTCAGCAAAAACATCTCTGTTTTTCTAGGTCTCCGGGTTGTGGTTCATGAAGTCTGCTCCCTGTACGCAGGTTAGCAGTTATCTGTCGGCTGTTCCTTGTGTTCTGTGTCTAGTTACTATTTATGGGGTGTAGAACTTGCACAGCCCATCTGCAGTCTCCCATTTGCACATATTTCCATGGATAACACAGACTGAGTGCTTCTCACCTTTCACATGGTTACAGGGAATGAGAGAACGTGATTCTACAAAGGTTTACAGAAGGTCCAAGCTTTCAGATGCAGTGCAGTTCCGGCGGTCTCTGCTGCAGGTGCGATTCTGACTTGGGAGCAAAGCGAAACAGAGCAAGTAACTGTGCACCTTGGTAACACCATGCTGCACTGTAGGTGGGGCAGTTGTAACATGTGCAGAGAGAGTTAGATGTCAGAGGGGCGTGTCCTAGCTCAGAGTGAGTAACTGTGCACCTTGGTAACACTATGCTGCACTGTAGGTGGGGCAGATGGGGCGTTTCCTAGCTTAACTGACATACCCCTTTTCCACTAGCTTTTAAAACGCGGGTAAATGCGCGGGGCGCGCATTTACCCGTGTTTTCCCCTAGTGGAAAAGGGTTCCCCTGCAAATTCCCGGATCAAGTGGTCCGGGAATCCTACCCGGGTAGCTTGCTGGGTTGAACACATGTTCAACCCGGTAAGCTGTGTAGTGTGAATGGGAGCCGTGTCGATGCGACATGGCTCCCGTTCACAGTGTATGGGGAGGGCGGCGCTGGGAGATCATGTGATCTCCCAGCGCCGCTCCTGAAGCATCACTAGCAGTGTCACCAACCCGGCAAAATGCCGGGTTGGTGAGCGCTGTGGGAAAGGGGGCTGTAGCACGGGTCGCAGCCGTGTCAGGCGACGCGGCTGCGACCCGTGCTACAGTGGAAACGGGGTATAAATTGCAGTGTAAAAGTAAATCCATGATTTGTGAGATACTTGCAGCAACAGCCCTGCATGCAAAAATAGTAAATGCATTTGCACCCCTTGTATTGCAGCATGGTCTGTCTAGGTGCACAGTTATTATCATTTTTTATTTTCTCTCTCCCACTTCGGAATCAGGTTCTCGAAGCGACTATAATTTAAAAGTCCAAAACATCATCACGCATTACTACCCAATAACGCTACAGTACATTCACTGACTCTTTCATTTTATCTATCTATCTATCTATCTATCTATCTATCTATCTATCTATCTATCTATCTATCTATCTATCTATCTATCTATCTATCTATATTTCAAAATCACACATTTTTGGTTTCCCTACTGAGATGATGACACATATGGGCGGGATGTACTAAGCGGAAAATGCGGTAAACTCCCTGTTTACCGCATTTTCCGAATGTACTAACCCTCGGCCGGCAGGACAGCGCCGCGGCGGGGTAGCCTATGGGCTTCTCTCCGCGGCGCTGTGTGAGGGATCCGATCGGATCCCTCCCAGCATGCCCTGCGGCCGCCCCCGTCACCCCGCGCATGCGCAGACTGACTCCTGGGGCCGAATCCCGGAAGTCAGGCTGCCGCTGCGCATCGCGGAGGACAGCTCTTATCGGAAGAACTGTCCTCCGCAATGCTGATCGCATATGTTAGTACATATGCGATCAGCATCGTGGCGCAGGGCGGCGATGTACATTAGTACATCCCGCCCATATATGTGTATATTCTATCCTATGTCTATGTAACATATATATGTCATTATCTCCGTAGGGGACCCAAAAATGTGGGATTCTGGATAAGGGATACTCCACCTGTATATATAATATTTTTAGATATCACTTTGAATTCAATTCACATATTCTATTTTAGATTAACGTGCACAAGTAAGGGGACATCAGGTCTTTAGCAACCCTATATCACCACCATAACATTGAACAAATGCTCCCTGTGCTGGCCTGCCCCACCTGAGCATCCGACGTCATGATGTCATGCTATGACATCATTACATTGCGCAGAGGAGGTGTAGTCGGCAGTACAGGTAAGTATAGCACAGGTCAGTGTGTTCCAAAGGACGAAGGTGTCGCACAACAAAATAATTATTATAAGTCAGTAAAATGCTAAAGGGGGGAAAGAAAAGACACTTTGCACAGAAGTACCATCTCTTCTTGAAGATAAGGGGAGCTGGATTGGTCCTGTAGCTACGGCACACAGGAAGTGGCACCAGGATCGGAGGCCCCGCTCTGGCCTGTTGCTTAGCTGGCTGCAGCCTAGCAGCGGGATAAGCCTTCACAATGCTGAGTACACGGAACACAAGCCTGCCTCCCTTTCCCCTCTGTAATTATGGTCTGTGCAGGGCTTACAGCGATGCGGTTGTGGAAACTACGACACAGTATTTTTATTGGGTTTTCTCTGAGTTTAGGTATTGTGCAAATCATCACAAATGGCTGGAGAATATTAAAGCAATAGCCGTACTCCTCCTCCCCCATCATGCAACCATTACTAAAAGTATCTTTATAGGGTAACCACTGAATTAACACCTGGACTTCCAGTAGGTTGTGATCTGATCTGGTGTCACGTGTCCAAACTAACCGTGATCTACCACACCTTCCCACCACCATTCATAGGTAGAGATGTATCAAACCTTGGAGAGAAAGAAAGATTCCGTGTACAGATTCCGGGTGGGCCCACTCCTCTCCACAGAGCAGTGGCCTCCAGTATTGTGCCGGAGTCTACTGTGCATGTCTCTGGAAAACATGGCGCCTGCCATGTTCCGGAGACCAATTTCACTACTGCACATGCGCTGCGGCCATTTTGGCTTCAGCGTCCGACACGGGACTCCGGAAAGGTAAGTGTAACATGGGTGTGGAGTGGGCCCGCCTTTGACCCAGCGGCCCATGTGCACCACACACATTGCACCCATGACAGAAACACCAATGACTTCGCTCCTGCAAGCCACAGAGCCCCCTATCATACCCTCTTAATATGCCAGCCTTGTAGTCCCCCCACCCTGTGATATGCCAGTCACAGAGCCCACCTCAAGTCTTACTTACCTTCTCAAGTCTTACTTACCTTCTCCAATTGCCAGCAGGCACTGTCCCCACTCTCGCACTCTGGTCACTTTTCATACCGGTAGCCAGAAGGAAGCTGCCTCCGGTGGGCTTGAGCAGGGGAGAGCCTAGTCACAGTGCCAGTGACATTAATGCCAGTGTGTGACCGGTGCTGTGGTCCACCTTGCTGTGCTATTCCCGAACACCACCCATACAGGATTAGGCATCCTCCAGACTTGTCCGGAGGAATCCCGGAAGGGGGTGATCTACAGCCAAGCGTTCTGCAATCAACCAGTCGATTGCGATTGATGCATTGTACTTACCTGGTTTATGATGAACTTTACCTTAAGCAGATTTTTCTCAGTAATGACCGTCACGGATATTTTACAGAAACCCCCTCCTCTGCATATTTAGGATTGTTCGCACACTATCTTGCTTTTCCTGTCATATCAGAACCCAGCAGTTGCTTAGTGCATGCTGCCATTTCTCTGTGCAAGTCTGCCACACGGTAATGAGCTGACTTGGATTTAATTAGGGGCTATGTGCTACACCAGGCTTGTCTTATACCCTGTGTGTCTAGTGGGGGTCATTCCGACCCGTTCGCACGCATCGGTTCTTCGCTGCGGTGCGAACGGGTCGGAACTGCGCATGCGTGCCGGGTGCAATGTACACGCGCTTCGTTGTCGTCACTGGGCAGCGGCTAGAACAAAGAAGAAAGTGATCGCTAGCGCGATCGCAAGAAGATTGACAGCGAGGAGGTGTTCCGGGGGCGTCTACTCACCGTTTTCTGGGCGTGGAAATCCGAACGCAGGCGTGTCCAGGCGTTTGGAGTGCAGATGTCTGACGTCAATCCCAGGACCTTCGTCGCTGGATCCGTCGCACAGGGCAAGTAGATCAGACCCTGGTTTGGTTTTGCAGGAAACTTTTTTAGCATAGGAGGGCTGCACAAGCGATCGTAGTCCTGCTATGCTAAAATACACTCCCCCATAGGCGGCGTCTAGTTGATCGCACGAGCAGCAAAAAGTTGCTACGTGCGATCAACTCGGAATGACCACCAATGCTGGAAGGAGGAGTTGAGAATCCAAACCTCATTCCTGTACAGGACAGAGTGATGGGTGTTAGCCGGTTACCTAGGTATCGCCGCTGACAGGAGGGTCTCGCTTTGTGACATTGTCCTGTGAGACCCTGCTTAGCATGCCTGTGTGTTGGGCAAACATACATTTTTAACCCCTGCCTTGTCTGCACAACTTTATTGACACAGCTGGGCTTGTGTGCAGTTCCACCGAGTCTTTCATTCTTCTATCAGGAATGGATTCTTTCTGGAGTCATTGACTTTACTGTCACAACCTTTGGAAAACAAAACTGCATTAAGTCAAACGTCCCAAAGTCGTTTCCATTAGTTTCAGTGCTAACTGTAGGTGGCACCGCCAGTCTTTCCCATGTGCACAGTCCTATCTGAGGCTTCATTAATGCCCAATTTGACAAAGCTGAGGCATGAGGCACTGAGAGGTAGGTATAAGTCTAACTCAAAGGTATCGAGTCGGTTGCGGGTGATACCCATGATCAGGGCTGCCGTCAGGGGGTTGCTGAGGGTACCACAGTCCCGGGCCCAGCCTCTCTGACAGAGAAGGGAGGGTCCAGGCTGCTAATGCCGCCATCCGCCCGCCGCGGCTGTCCTGTCCGTACGCCTGATACAGCGCTGTATTGAAAATGTCTCTTCCAAAATGGCCGCCGCCTCACAGGAGACAGTTATAATTACTGTGTGGGGCATAATATGATGACAAGGGCATTAATGTGGGGGCATAATATGGTGTCAGAGGCATTACTGTGTGTGGCATAATATGGTGTCAGGGCATAACTGTGGGGGCATAATATGGTGTCAGGGGTATTACTGTGTGGGGCATAATATGGTGACAGGGGCATAACTGTGGGGGCATAAAATGGTGTCAGGGGTATTACTGTGGAGGCTTATTATGGTGCATGGGGTCCAGTATGGTGGCGCTTCATATGTGTTTAGGATTTTAACAGAGAAAATCTCCTATATATTTGACGAGGCTGAAGTTAGCTTCTTATTCGGCCAGCTTCTTATTCACTTCTTATTCAAGCTCCAGCTTCTTATTCACTTCTTATTCGAACTCCAGCTTCTTATTCAGATCATTCAGTTTCGCAAGGGTTAATAAGTCTTCTGTCACAAATTTGACACCTGAAATCAACAGAGTAGGGTCCCTTGCATGTGACCCACTTGTATTTTGCCTGGCCCAACACTGTTTTGGGCATGAAATACACTGGCAAAGTGGGCACACACACCATATTTTGCCATTTTGAATAAGTAGCTGTAGTTTTGCAAGGGTTAACTAGTCTTGGGCCACAAATTTGACACCTGAAATCAACAGAGAGTGGTCACTTGCATGTGACCCACTTGTATTTTGCCTGGCCCAACGCTGTTTTGGGCATGAAATACACTGGCAAAGTGGGCACACACACCATATTTTACCATTTTGAATAAGTAGCTGTAGTTTTGCAAGGGTTAACCAGTCTTGGGCCACAAATCTGACAGCTGAAATCAACAGAGGGTGGTCACTTACATGTGACGCAGTTGTATTTTGCTTGGCCCAACGCTGTTTTGGGCATGAAATACTCTGGCAAAGTGGGCACACACACCATATTTTGCCATTTTGAATAAGTAGCTGTAGTTTAGCAAGGGTTAACTAGTCTTGGGCCACAAATTTGACCCCCATAAACAACAGAGGGTGGTCACTTACATATGACGCAGTTGTATTTTGCCTGGCCCAACGCTGTTTTGAGCATGAAATATACTGGCAAAGTGGGCACACACCATATTTTACCATTTTGAATAAGTAGCTGTAGTTTTGCAAGGGTTAACCAGTCTTGGGCCACAAATTTGACACCTGAAATCAACAGAGGGTGGTCAGTTACATATGACCCACTTGTATTTTGCTTGGCCCAATGCGGTTTTGGGCATGAAATACACTGGCAAAGTGGGCACATACACCATTTTATAAATTGCCATTTTGAATAAGTAGCTGTAGTTTTGCAAGGGTTAATTAGTCTTGGGCCACAAATTTGACACCTGAAATCAACAAAGCGTAGTCACTTACATATGACCCACTTGTATTTTGCTTGGCCCAACGCTGTTTTGGGCATGAAATACACTGGCATAGTGGGCACACACACCATATTTTCCATTTTGAATAAGTAGCTGTAGTTTTGCAAGGGTTAACCAGTCTTGGGCCACAAATTTGACACCTGAAATCAACAGAGGGTGGTCAGTTACATATGACCCACTTGTATTTTGTTTGGCCCAACACTGTTTTGGGCATGAAATACACTGGCAAAGCGGGCACACACACCATATTTTCCATTTTGAATAAGTAGCTGTAGTTTTGCAAGGGTTAACCAGTCTTGGGCCACAAATTTGACACCTGAAATCAACAAAGGGTGGTCAGTTACATATGACCCACTTGTATTTTGCTTGGCCCAACGCTGTTTTGGGCATGAAATACACTGGCAAAGTGGGCACACACACCATATTTTGCCATTTTCAATAAGTAGCTGTAGTTTTGCAAGGGTTAACTAGTCTTGGGCCACAAATTTGACACCTGAAATCAACAAAGGGTGGTCAGTTACATATGACCCACTTGTATTTTGCTTGGCCCAACGCTGTTTTGGGCATGAAATACACTGGCAAAGTGGGCACACACACCATGATTTGCTATTTTGAATAAGTAGCTGTAGTTTTGCAAGGGTTAACCAGTCTTGGGCCACAAATTTGACACCTGAAATCAACAGAGGGTGGTCACTTACATATGACCCACTTGTATTTTGCTTGGCCCAACACTGTTTTTGGCATGAAATACACTGGCAAAGTGGGCACAGACACCATTTTATAAATTGCCATTTTGAATAAGTAGCTGTAGTTTTGCAAGGGTTAACTAGTCTTGGGCCACAAATTTGACCCCTGAAATCAACAGAGGGTGGTCACTTACATATGACCCACTTGTATTTTGCTTGGCCCAACGCTGTTTTTGGCATGAAATACACTGGCAAAGTGGGCACAAACACCATTTTATAAATTGCCATTTTGAATAAGTAGCTGTAGTTTTGCAAGGGTTAACTAGTCTTGGGCCACAAATTTGACCCCTGAAATCAACAGAGAGTGGTCACTTGCATGTGACCCACTTGTATTTTGCCTGGCCCAATGCTGTTTTGGGCATGAAATACACTGGCAAAGTGGGCACACACACCATGTTTTGCTATTTTGAATAAGTAGCTGTAGTTTTGCAAGGGTTAACTAATCTTGGGCCACAAATTTGACCCCTGAAATCAACAGAGAGTGGTCACTTGCATGTGACCCACTTGTATTTTGCCTGGCCCAACGCTGTTTTGGGCATGAAATACACTGGCAAAGTGGGCACACACACCATATTTTCCATTTTGAATAAGTAGCTGTAGTTTTGCAAGGGTTAACCAGTCTTGGGCCACAAATTTGACACCTGAAATCAACAGAGGGTGGTCAGTTACATATGACCCACTTGTATTTTGTTTGGCCCAACACTGTTTTGGGCATGAAATACACTGGCAAAGTGGGCACAAACACCATTTTATAAATTGCCATTTTGAATAAGTAGCTGTAGTTTTGCAAGGGTTAATTAGTCTTGGGCCACAAATTTGACCCCTGAAATCAACAGAGAGTGGTCACTTGCATGTGACCCACTTGTATTTTGCCTGGCCCAACGCTGTTTTGGGCATGAAATACACTGGCATAGTGGGCACACACACCATATTTTCCATTTTGAATAAGTAGCTGTAGTTTTGCAAGGGTTAATCAGTCTTGGGCCACAAATTTGACACCTGAAATCAACAGAGGGTGGTCAGTTACATATGACCCACTTGTATTTTGCTTGGCCCAATGCGGTTTTGGGCATGAAATACACTGGCAAAGTGGGCACAAACACCATTTTATAAATTGCCATTTTGAATAAGTAGCTGTAGTTTTGCAAGGGTTAATTAGTCTTGGGCCACAAATTTGACCCCTGAAATCAACAGAGAGTGGTCACTTGCATGTGACCCACTTGTATTTTGCCTGGCCCAACGCTGTTTTGGGCATGAAATACACTGGCATAGTGGGCACACACACCATATTTTCCATTTTGAATAAGTAGCTGTAGTTTTGCAAGGGTTAACCAGTCTTGGGCCACAAATTTGACACCTGAAATCAACAGAGGGTGGTCAGTTACATATGACCCACTTGTATTTTGTTTGGCCCAACACTGTTTTGGGCATGAAATACACTGGCAAAGCGGGCACACACACCCTATTTTCCATTTTGAATAAGTAGCTGTAGTTTTGCAAGGGTTAACCAGTCTTGGGCCACAAATTTGACCCCTGAAATCAACAGAGAGTGGTCACTTGCATGTGACCCACTTGTATTTTGCCTGGCCCAACGCTGTTTTGGGCATGAAATACACTGGCATAGTGGGCACACACACCATATTTTCCATTTTGAATAAGTAGCTGTAGTTTTGCAAGGGTTAACCAGTCTTGGGCCACAAATTTGACACCTGAAATCAACAGAGGGTGGTCAGTTACATATGACCCACTTGTATTTTGCTTGGCCCAATGCGGTTTTGGGCATGAAATACACTGGCAAAGTGGGCACAAACACCATTTTATAAATTGCCATTTTGAATAAGTAGCTGTAGTTTTGCAAGGGTTAATTAGTCTTGGGCCACAAATTTGACCCCTGAAATCAACAGAGAGTGGTCACTTGCATGTGACCCACTTGTATTTTGCCTGGCCCAACGCTGTTTTGGGCATGAAATACACTGGCATAGTGGGCACACACACCATATTTTCCATTTTGAATAAGTAGCTGTAGTTTTGCAAGGGTTAACCAGTCTTGGGCCACAAATTTGACACCTGAAATCAACAGAGGGTGGTCACTTACATATGACCCACTTGTATTTTGCTTGGCCCAATGCGGTTTTGGGCATGAAATACACTGGCAAAGTGGGCACAAACACCATTTTATAAATTGCCATTTTGAATAAGTAGCTGTAGTTTTGCAAGGGTTAATTAGTCTTGGGCCACAAATTTGACCCCTGAAATCAACAGAGAGTGGTCACTTGCATGTGACCCACTTGTATTTTGCCTGGCCCAACGCTGTTTTGGGCATGAAATACACTGGCATAGTGGGCACACACACCATATTTTCCATTTTGAATAAGTAGCTGTAGTTTTGCAAGGGTTAACCAGTCTTGGGCCACAAATTTGACACCTGAAATCAACAGAGGGTGGTCAGTTACATATGACCCACTTGTATTTTGTTTGGCCCAACACTGTTTTGGGCATGAAATACACTGGCAAAGCGGGCACACACACCCTATTTTCCATTTTGAATAAGTAGCTGTAGTTTTGCAAGGGTTAACCAGTCTTGGGCCACAAATTTGACCCCTGAAATCAACAGAGAGTGGTCACTTGCATGTGACCCACTTGTATTTTGCCTGGCCCAACGCTGTTTTGGGCATGAAATACACTGGCATAGTGGGCACACACACCATATTTTCCATTTTGAATAAGTAGCTGTAGTTTTGCAAGGGTTAACCAGTCTTGGGCCACAAATTTGACACCTGAAATCAACAGAGGGTGGTCAGTTACATATGACCCACTTGTATTTTGCTTGGCCCAATGCGGTTTTGGGCATGAAATACACTGGCAAAGTGGGCACAAACACCATTTTATAAATTGCCATTTTGAATAAGTAGCTGTAGTTTTGCAAGGGTTAATTAGTCTTGGGCCACAAATTTGACCCCTGAAATCAACAGAGAGTGGTCACTTGCATGTGACCCACTTGTATTTTGCCTGGCCCAACGCTGTTTTGGGCATGAAATACACTGGCATAGTGGGCACACACACCATATTTTCCATTTTGAATAAGTAGCTGTAGTTTTGCAAGGGTTAACCAGTCTTGGGCCACAAATTTGACACCTGAAATCAACAGAGGGTGGTCAGTTACATATGACCCACTTGTATTTTGCTTGGCCCAATGCGGTTTTGGGCATGAAGTACACTGGCAAAGTGGGCACAAACACCATTTTATAAATTGCCATTTTGAATAAGTAGCTGTAGTTTTGCAAGGGTTAATTAGTCTTGGGCCACAAATTTGACACCTGAAATCAACAAAGCGTAGTCACTTACATATGACCCACTTGTATTTTGCTTGGCCCAACGCTGTTTTGGGCATGAAATACACTGGCAAAGTGTGCCCACACACCATATTTTACCATTTTGAATAAGTAGCTATAGTTTTGCAAGAGTTAACTAGTCTTGGGACACAATTGTGAGACCTGCAATCAACAGAATGTGGTCACTTACATATCACCCACTTGTATTCTGCTTGGCCCAACATTGATTTGTGAATGAATTACGCTGGGAAAGTAGGCACAACCACCATATTATGATTTACCATTTTGAATATGTAGCTGTAGTTTTGCAAGGGTTAACTAGTCTTGGGCGACATATTTGATACCAGAAATCAAGGGTTAGATTAGCTCCTTATCGCACAGGGGAGTCATAGAGAGTCTATGTTGCGTTAAAGTTGTCTGAAGTCAGCTCTTATCCTTGCTTGAAGGAAGCTATACTCAGCAGGATTGGGGTGACGGGTCCCAGCAAAGCCCAAGAATATTATGAGTTGCAGCTGAACCCATCTGAGCCTCCAGTGGTCAAACTGGCATAATTGGCCAAACTGAGTAAAACCTGGTTACAGATAAAAACTCTTCTCAGTGGGTAGTGGAAGTGATGGCTCTAGACCAGGCTATACGGGTATCAGACCGTGGTGTAAAACACTGGGCCTTTGCAGGCTGACCCCAGACAATTGAGGAGCTAGCAGTGGTGATTGAGAGGTACCTGACCCTGGGAAATTTTAATAAAGCCAAGCAAGGGTTACAGCCAGTACATAAGCCCAATACCCAGATCCCCATTGTTAAACCAAACAGCCCGTCTCCAGTCATATGTTTTGAGTGCAGAGAGCCCAGTCATGCACAGCGGTACTTCCTAAAGCAGGGTGAGCTAGTGGATTGCAGCTCAGGGAAAACAGTACAACCTGTATTCAGTATGGCGCCTGGAATTATTTCCCCAGCTGAAACTACCATTTCATCTGATGGTACAGATTGAAGGCTGGGATATCTGGGCCTTGGTTGATACTGGCAATGAATTATCTATCATCTCTGCTAACCTGGTTCTTCCCGGGTCTGGCCAGGTTGTGCTTCTGGTAAAGATGCTATGTATACTTGGTGACATAGAAGAATGCCCATGAGTGCACCTGCCGGTGGTGATTAAAGTAAGACCAGTAAAAATGGTAGTCACAGTAGCTTCCAAACCTCTTTATCCACTAATCCTGGGCCAGGACTTCCCACTGTTGCAGGAGTTTGTTACCTGGCATGACATTGGCAGACAGACAAAGGTTAAGCTGTCGCAGGGGCCAAGATCTACTGGAAGCCAAGGTTGTATGACTGTAAACCCCTCTCTTGCCAGTGAGATTGAGACACATTAGTCCCCCATTTGCGAAAGAGTGTCTTTGCAGGACTTTAGGCGAGATCAACATAACGATGGCAACTTGTCTAATACTTTTTAAAATGTGGTAGTGGTAAATGGTAAGGTAAACTCTGCTTTACCACCTGAAGGTGTACCTTACTTTATGTGAAAAACATTTTTTTTTTACCTTGTAACTTATTTGCAAGGTAAAAGGGTAGACCAGTTGCTGATTCCCCGAAAACACGAGCAGCTGGTACTGAGGGCGGCTCACATGCATTTATGGGGTGGCCATTTAGGGGAGAGGAAAACTCTCCAGCTATGTTTCTCCTGGCCAGGCATTCATGCTGCAGTAAAAGAATATTGTCAGGAATGCCCAGTGTACTAAAAGAATGCACCCCAGACAGAATTTAGGGCGACCTTGGTTTTCCTGACTATAATTTCCATGCCTATTCAGCCAATTTTTATAGATCTGATAGGGCCAGTAGAAAAATCGGATCATGGGCATCAGTATATATTGGTGACGGTGGACTACTCCACCGGGTACCCGGAGGCCATACCACTATGTAACATGAAATCTAGCACTATTGTCCTGGAGTTCTTGATGCTGTATACCCGTCTAGGAATACCAATAGAGGTCCTGACCGACTAAGGTACCCCTTTTGTGTCTAAATTAATGAAATACCTGTGTCGCCTGTTAAAGGTGGATAGAATTACCATTTCGGTTTACCACCCGCAGACAGACGGCTTGGTTGAATGCTTTAACAGAACCCTTATGCAGATGATGAAAAGGGCAGTGTCACAGGAGAAGCGAGATTAGGACCTACTCTTACCTTAGCTAATGTTGGCAGTTTGAGAGGTACCCCAAGCCTCTTTTTTTATTATTATTATTATTATTATTATTATCCTTTATTTATATAGAGACTTTATATAGAGACTGTATGGGGTTTAGACCCTTCAAACTCCTCTATGGTAGACAACGCAGAGGGATACTAGATCTATTAAAAGATGGGTGGGAGCAGCAATTGTCCCAAGGGGATGCGGTTAAGATCCCGCCGGACGGAATCCCGGCGGTTGAAATACTGACGCCGGAACCCCGACCGGCACAATCCCCGACATATTCTGCCTCCGTGGGTGTCCACGACACCCATAGAGGGAGAATATAAAAGTGTGCTGAGCATAGCAAAGCACCGTGCCTGCAGCGTGGCGAGCAAAGCGAGCCCACAATGGGCTGCGTTCTGCTCGCCACCCCTGTCGGGATTGTGTGGTCGAAATTCCGGCGTCAGTATTTCGACCGCCGGGATCCCATCCTGCGGGATTTAGTACTGATCCCGTCCCAAGAGCCTAACATCGTTCAGTTTGTGTCCCAATTATATGGCTGTCTAAGGCAAATTGCGCCACTTCTGACCAAGCATATGGCAAGAGCTCAACAGGATCAAAAACGCAGTCATGGCGTTACTGCTGTCAACCGGACTCTCAATAGGGGCAACAAGGTACTGATACTTGTGTCTAGGTACGGCAGGAAGGTAGAAGGAAAGAGGTAAAAGTCTACCATGTGAATTTGTTGAAGCCTTGGAAAGTGCCAGTCATCCCTCTTTAGTGGCCATGAAAACCCCAGAATGTCAGGTGCCTACTGAAGTAACTGAGTCCTAGCCAGAAACAAGAAGTGGTAAACTTAGTAGCACAGTACCAGGTTGTGTTCTCTGCCCTCCTGGGGAAAACTCAAATCATACAGCATGACAATGTTACTCCACCCAGGGGGGTGATAAAACAAAGGCAATATTGTATATCTGAGGCCCAACAGGCAGCAGTAAAACGGGAACTGGAAGTGATGCGGCGCTTGGGGGTCACAGAGTAGTCAAACAGTGAATGGAATAATCCCATTTTTTTTTAGAGCCCAAGCTTTTTGGAGCTTTGAGATTCTGTAATGACTTCAGAAAGTTAAATAAAGTTCCTCGGTTTGATTCCTATCCTATGCCCCGGGTTTATGAACTTAGCAATAAGCCTGTATCTAACTACGCTAGATCTACTGAAGGGGTACTGGCAAATTCCTCTGATGGAAGCTGCCAAAGCAACAACAGCCTTCTCTACCACAGTGGGTTTGTTCCAGTCGCACCTTCCAAAGTTGGATGCAGTGTTACAGTCTCTACAGGCACAAGGGTTCACAGCTAACCTGGAGAAGTGTGCCATCATATCTGTGGAGGCAAAGTATCTGGGGTATATTGTATGCCAAGGGTAAGTTAAACCTCAACCTGGCAAGGTGGAAGCAGTCTTCACATGGCCTAAGCTAAAATGTATGTCGCAACTCAGGATATTCTTTGGTCTGGTGGGCTATTATCGTAGGTTCAGGGGTGGAACTTGCAGCGGTGCAACCGGCAGGGCCCCTCCACGATGAAGGGGCCCACAGCCGGAGGCACTACAATGAGTGAGACTGACTCATTACATGCCACCTGCCGGCGCGCTGCAAGCCGCCGCTTCCCCTTAACAGAATGAGGCTGAGCTGCAGTCTGGCCAGAGGGGGAGGAGGATGCAGTGGAGGAGTCTGGAGAAGGAGAAGGGGCCATCTTCCCCTCTCATTCACGGGCAGCCCAGCTGTTTCTTTTTGCTACCGGAGCCGGAGCATCACGTGACCATGCGGCTAAACTGTAGAGTTAGTGCAGCAGCATTCCTTGTAAAGGCGGTAAGGCAGCTGTGTGTTTATTTATTTTTATTTTATTATACATTTTTCTAATTGTACATTTCATCCTGCAAACTCAGAATCGCGGACCTCGAAGAGGCGGAGCCTACATTGAGGGGGCGGAGATTGGGAGGTGGTGGTCTCTCTGCAAATAGTAATGGTGACTGTGCAGTGACATATAACATACAGCACAGCATAGAGTGACCCCACTAAGGCAGCCAGGCACAGGGTCATGTGTTGTCACCCAGGGTGCATGTGCTGCTGCTGGCTGCATGATGCATAGTGTGGACATCTGTCTCCATGGGCCTTGTGTATCCTTGTACAAAGGAATTGACCCATTTTTATACAGTGAGAAGTCTTCTGAGTTTTTGTGGGAGTTGGATACAATTGGCCGACAGTTATCATATTGATATTCATTATGTCGACATAAAGAACTGTCAACAAACAGTCCCTTGTGATATAGCAGTTTCGTACTTTATACCGGTGACAGCAGTGCCTTTTTCTGGATCACATTGCATTGGCGATGTCTCAGCAGTGTTCTGGTGAGTATTTTCCCCATTATCCCTAATCCCTAAACCTTTCCCTAGTAGCTAACCTTAACCTTTACCCCTCCCCACAGCCTAACCCTAGCCACCACCCCAGTGCCTCACCCCTCCCCCCCCAGCAGCCTAACCCTAAAACTTTACCGTAGTGCCTACTATATTGGCGTTATGTGTAAAAGAAGCTCTACTGTGTGGCGTAATGTGTATAAGGAGCTCTACTGTGTGGCTTAACCTGTATAAGGGGTATTACTGTGTGGTGTAACGTCTATAAGAAGCACCACTGTGTGGCGTAACGTGTATAAGGAGCACTATTGTGTGGCGTAAAGTGTATAAGGACCATTACAGTGTGTTGTAACGTGTATAAGGAGCTCTACTGTGTTGCGTAACATGTATAAGGAACAGTACTGGGTGGAGTAACGTGTATCAGGAGCACTACTGTGTGGTATAACGTATATTAAGATACTACTGTGTGGTATAACGTATATTAAGATACTACTGTGTGGCGTAACATGTATAAGAGGCACTACTGTGTGTTGTAATGTGTATAAGAACTACTGTGTGGCGTAACGTGTAGAAGGAGCTCTACTATGTGGCGTAATGCGTATAAGAAGCAGTACTGTGTGGCATAACGTGTTTCAGGAGCACTACTGTGTGGCGTAACGTGTAGAAGGAGCTCTACTATGTGGCGTAATGCGTATAAGAAGCAGTACTGTGTGGCATAACGTGTTTCAGGAGCACTACTGTGTGGCGTAACGTGTAGAAGGAGCTCTACTATGTGGCGTAATGCGTATAAGAAGCAATACTGTGTGGCATAACGTGTTTCAGGAGCAGTACTGTGTAGCGTAATGTATATAAGGAGTACTACTGTTCAGTGTAATGTAATGTAAATCAGTGTAATGTAATGAGGTTGCACTACTGTGTGGCATAATTTGAATTGGTGGTACTATTGTGTGCCCACACCCCTTTTCAATGAGACCATGCCCTATTTTTTGACACACGTTTTGGATCTTGGGTGGGCTGGGGCAACGCATTTTGTTGCACCTCGGCCCACCATGGTCTTGTTCCGCCACTGCGTAGGTGCATGCGCGAATTTGCCACAGGGCAGCATCATTCACTGAATGTCTGAGGAAACAGTCCCCAGACAAGATCTAATCACAGATGTGCTAAATGTAGCACATCTACAATCATGTACTCTGACATGCGGGTGGATGCCCAGCACAGGGCTGGTCCGCCCTGCATGACTGGCCCTAGCCCCCCCCATCCCCCTCGCACAGGTACAAAACCATTGCACGGTGTCGATGATTTTGTACCTGATGAGTAACTCCCTGCAAACGAAGCTCCTGCACGCTGGCAGTCCGCTACTCGCCACATCCCGGCTCGCAGAGTCTGTGTGTAACACCACGCAGCTGCCTCGGGCCACCCCCCAACGGTCCAGACAGGCCTCCGTTGTCCGGACCGTGGTTCTAAAGCCGGTGGCATGCCCCTTCCCACCACATGACCGCCTCTGCCTGTCAATCAGGCAGAGGCGATCGAAGCCCTGAGATGCTGATAGAATCTCACTGGGCTCCCGGATTGCGCACTCCACAAAGTAATTCAGACTGCGATCGCTGCTGCTGCAATGATGCAGTCTGAATTACCCCCTAGGCCCGCAGAGACTACATTGCAGAATTTAAGAAAAGCTTTATACGCAGAGACTGTATTGATAGGCTCCTGATTCCAGGTGTCAAATTTGTGGCCCAAGACTAGTTAACCCTTGCAAAACCACAGCTACTTATTCAAAATAGCAATTTATAAAATGGTGTTTATGCCCACTTTGCCAGTGTATTTCATGCCCAAAACCGCATTGGGCCAAGCAAAATACAAGTGGGTGATATGTAAGTGACCACCCTCTGCTGATTTCAGGGGTCAAATTTGTGGCCCAAGACTAATTAACCCTTGCAAAACTACAGCTACTTATTCAAAATGGCAAAATATGCTGTGTGTGCCCACTTTGCCAGTGTATTTCATGCCCAAAACAGCGTTGGGCCAGGCAAAATACAAGTGGGTCACATGCAAGTGACCACCCTCTGTTGATTTCAGGTGTCAAATTTGTGGCCCAAGACTAGTTAACCCTTGCAAAACTACAGCTACTTATTCAAAATAGCAATTTATAAAATGGTGTTTATGCCCACTTTGCCAGTGTATTTCATGCCCAAAACCGCATTGGGCCAAGCAAAATACAAGTGGGTGATATGTAAGTGACCACCCTCTGTTGATTTCAGGGGTAAAATTTGTGGCCCAAGACTAGTTAACCCTTGCAAAACTACAGCTACTTATTCAAAATGGTAAAATATGCTGTGTGTGCCCATTTTGCCAGTGTATTTCATGCCCAAAACAGCGTTGGGCCAAACAAAATACAAGTGGGTGATATGTAAGTGACCACCCTCTGCTGATTTCAGGGGTCAAATTTGTGGCCCAAGACTAGTTAACCCTTGCAAAACTACAGCTACTTATTCAAAATGGTAAAATATGGTGTGTGTGCCCACTTTGCCAGTGTATTTCATGCCCAAAACAGCGTTGGGCCAAACAAAATACAAGTGGGTGATATGTAAGTGACCACCCTCTGCTGATTTCAGGGGTCAAATTTGTGGCCCAAGACTAGTTAACCCTTGCAAAACTACAGCTACTTATTCAAAATGGCAAAATATGGTGTGTGTGCCCACTTTGCCAGTGTATTTCATGCCCAAAACAGCATTGGGCCAGGCAAAATACAAGTGGGTCACATGCAAGTGACCACTCTCTGTTGATTTCAGGGGTAAAATTTGTGGCCCAAGACTAGTTAACCCTTGCAAAACTACAGCTACTTATTCAAAATAGCAATTTATAAAATGGTGTTTATGCCCACTTTGCCAGTGTATTTCATGCCCAAAACAGCATTGGGCCAAGCAAAATACAAGTGGGTGATATGTAAGTGACCACCCTCTGTTGATTTCAGGGGTAAAATTTGTGGCCCAAGACTAGTTAACCCTTGCAAAACTACAGCTACTTATTCAAAATGGCAAAATATGGTGTGTGTGCCCATTTTGCCAGTGTATTTCATGCCCAAAACAGCGTTGGGCCAAACAAAATACAAGTGGGTGATATGTAAGTGACCACCCTCTGCTGATTTCAGGGGTCAAATTTGTGGCCCAAGACTAGTTAACCCTTGCAAAACTACAGCTACTTATTCAAAATGGCAAAATATGCTGTGTGTGCCCACTTTGCCAGTGTATTTCATGCCCAAAACAGCGTTGGGCCAAACAAAATACAAGTGGGTGATATGTAAGTGACCACCCTCTGCTGATTTCATGTGTCAAATTTGTGGCCCAAGACTAGTTAACCCTTGCAAAACCACAGCTACTTATTTAAAATAGCAATTTATAAAATGGTGTTTATGCCCACTTTGCCAGTGTATTTCATGCCCAAAACAGCATTGGGCCAAACAAAATACAAGTGGGTGATATGTAAGTGACCACCCTCTGCTGATTTCAGGGGTCAAATTTGTGGCCCAAGACTAGTTAACCCTTGCAAAACTACAGCTACTTATTCAAAATGGCAAAATATGGTGTGTGTGCCCATTTTGCCAGTGTATTTCATGCCCAAAACAGCGTTGGGCCAAACAAAATACAAGTGGGTGATATGTAAGTGACCACCCTCTGCTGATTTCAGGGGTCAAATTTGTGGCCCAAGACTAGTTAACCCTTGCAAAACTACAGCTACTTATTCAAAATGGCAAAATATGCTGTGTGTGCCCACTTTGCCAGTGTATTTCATGCCCAAAACAGCGTTGGGCCAAACAAAATACAAGTGGGTGATATGTAAGTGACCACCCTCTGCTGATTTCATGTGTCAAATTTGTGGCCCAAGACTAGTTAACCCTTGCAAAACCACAGCTACTTATTCAAAATAGCAATTTATAAAATGGTGTTTATGCCCACTTTGCCAGTGTATTTCATGCCCAAAACAGCATTGGGTCAAGCAAAATACAAGTGGGTGATATGTAAGTGACCACCCTCTGTTGATTTCAGGGGTAAAATTTGTGGCCCAAAACTATTTAACCCTTGCAAAACTACAGCTACTTATTCAAAATAGCAAAATATGGTGTGTGCCCACTTTGCCAGTGTATTTCATGCCCAAAACAGCGTTGGGCCAAACAAAATACAAATGAGTGATATGTAAGTGACCACCCTCTATTGATTTCAGGTGTCAAATTTGTGGCCCAAGACTAGTTAACCCTTGCAAAACTACAGCTACTTATTCAAAATGGCAAAATATGGTGTGTGTGCCCACTTTGCCAGTGTATTTCATGCCCAAAACAGCGTTGGGCCAAACAAAATACAAGTGGGTGATATGTAAGTGACCACCCTCTGCTGATTTCAGGGGTCAAATTTGTGGCCCAAGACTAGTTAACCCTTGCAAAACTACAGCTACTTATTCAAAATGGCAAAATATGGTGTGTGTGCCCACTTTGCCAGTGTATTTCATGCCCAAAACAGCATTGGGCCAGGCAAAATACAAGTGGGTCACATGCAAGTGACCACTCTCTGTTGATTTCAGGGGTAAAATTTGTGGCCCAAGACTAGTTAACCCTTGCAAAACTACAGCTACTTATTCAAAATGGCAAAATATGGTGTGTGTGCCCACTTTGCCAGTGTATTGTATGCCCAAAACAGCGTTGGGCCAAGCAAAATACAAGTGGGTCATATGTAAGTGACCACCCTCTGTTGATTTCAGGGGTAAAATTTGTGGCCCAAGACTAGTTAACCCTTGCAAAACTACAGCTACTTATTCAAAATGGCAATTTATAAAATGGTGTCTGTGCCCACTTTGCCAGTGTATTTCATGCCCAAAACAGCGTTGGGCCAAGCAAAATACAAGTGGGTCATATGTAAGTGACCACCCTCTGTTGATTTCAGTTGTCAAATTTGTGGCCCAAGACTGGTTAACCCTTGCAAAACTACAGCTACTTATTCAAAATAGCAAATCATGGTGTGTGTGCCCACTTTGCCAGTGTATTTCATGCCCAAAACAGCGTTGAGCCAGGAAAAATACAAGTGGATCACATGCAAGTGACCACCCTCTGTTGTTTTTGCGGGGCAAATGTGTGGCCCAAGACTGGTTAACCCTTGCAAAACTACAGCTACTTATTCAAAATGGTAAAATATGGTGTGTGTGCCCACTTTGCCAGTGTACTGTATTTCATGCCCAAAACAGCGTTGGGCCAAGCAAAATACAACTGCGTCATATGTAAGTGACCACCCTCTGTTGATTTCAGGTGTCAGATTTGTGGCCCAAGACTGGTTAACCCTTGCAAAACTACAGCTACTTATTCAAAATGGTAAAATATGGTGTGTGTGCCCACTTTGCCAGTGTATTTCATGCCCAAAACAGCGTTGGGCCAGGCAAAATACAACTGCGTCATATGTAAGTGACCACCCTCTGTTGTTTTTGGGGGTCAAATTTGTGGCCCAAGACTAGTTAACCCTTGCTAAACTACAGCTACTTATTCAAAATGGCAAAATATGGTGTGTGTGCCCACTTTGCCAGTGTATTTCATGCCCAAAACAGCGTTGGGCCAAGCAAAATACAACTGCGTCATATGTAAGTGACCACCCTCTGTTGATTTCAGGTGTCAGATTTGTGGCCCAAGACTGGTTAACCCTTGAAAAACTACAGCTACTTATTCAAAATGGTAAAATATGGTGTGTGTGCCCACTTTGCCAGTGTATTTCATGCCCAAAACAGCGTTGGGCCAAGCAAAATACAACTGCGTCATATGTAAGTGACCACCCTCTGTTGTTTTTGGGGGTCAAATTTGTGGCCCAAGACTAGTTAACCCTTGCTAAACTACAGCTACTTATTCAAAATGGCAAAATATGGTGTGTGCCCACTTTGCCAGTATATTTCATGCTCAAAACAGCGTTGGGCCAGGCAAAATACAACTGCGTCATATATAAGTGACCACCCTCTGTTGTTTTTGGGGGTCAAATTTGTGGCCCAAGACTAGTTAACCCTTGCTAAACTACAGCTACTTATTCAAAATGGCAAAATATGGTGTGTGTGCCCACTTTGCCAGTATATTTCATGCCCAAAACAGCGTTGGGCCAAGCAAAATACAACTGCGTCACATGTAAGTGACCACCCTCTGTTGATTTCAGGTGTCAGATTTGTGGCCCAAGACTGGTTAATCCTTGCAAAACTACAGCTACTTATTCAAAATGGTAAAATATGGTGTGTGTGCCCACTTTGCCAGTGTATTTCATGCCCAAAACAGCGTTGGGCCAAGCAAAATACAAGTGGGTCATATGTAAGTGACCACCCTCTGTTGATTTCAGGTGTCAAATTTGTGGCCCAAGACTGGTTAACCCTTGCAAAACTACAGCTACTTATTCAAAATGGTAAAATATGGTGTGTGTGCCCACTTTGCCAGTGTATTTCGTGGCCAAAACAGCGTTGGGCCAGGCAAAATACAACTGCGTCATATGTAAGTGACCACCCTCTGTTGTTTTTGGGGGTCAAATTTGTGGCCCAAGACTAGTTAACCCTTGCTAAACTACAGCTACTTATTCAAAATGGCAAAATATGGTGTGTGTGCCCGCTTTGCCAGTGTATTTCATGCCCAAAACAGCGTTGGGCCAAGCAAAATACAACTGCGTCATATGTAAGTGACCACCCTCTGTTGTTTTTGGGGGTCAAATTTGTGGCCCAAGACTAGTTAACCCTTGCTAAACTACAGCTACTTATTCAAAATGGCAAAATATGGTGTGTGTGCCCACTTTGCCAGTGTATTTCATGCCCAAAACAGCGTTGGGCCAAGCAAAATACAAGTGGGTCATATGTAACTGATCACCCTTTGTTGATTTCAGGTGTCAAATTTGTGGCCCAAGACTAGTTAACCCTTGCAAAACTACAGCTACTTATTGAAAATGGCAAAATATGGTGTGTGTGCCCACTTTGCCAGTGTATTTCATGCCCAAAACAGCGTTGGGCCAAGCAAAATACAACTGCGTCATATGTAAGTGACCACCCTCTGTTGTTTTTGGGGGTCAAATTTGTGGCCCAAGACTAGTTAACCCTTGCTAAACTACAGCTACTTATTCAAAATGGCAAAATATGGTGTGTGCCCACTTTGCCAGTATATTTCATGCTCAAAACAGCGTTGGGCCAGGCAAAATACAACTGCGTCATATATAAGTGACCACCCTCTGTTGTTTTTGGGGGTCAAATTTGTGGCCCAAGACTAGTTAACCCTTGCTAAACTACAGCTACTTATTCAAAATGGCAAAATATGGTGTGTGTGCCCACTTTGCCAGTATATTTCATGCCCAAAAGAGCGTTGGGCCAAGCAAAATACAACTGCGACACATGTAAGTGACCACCCTCTGTTGATTTCAGGTGTCAGATTTGTGGCCCAAGACTGGTTAACCCTTGCAAAACTACAGCTACTTATTCAAAATGGTAAAATATGGTGTGTGTGCCCACTTTGCCAGTGTATTTCATGCCCGAAACAGCGTTGGGCCAAACAAAATACAAGTGGGTGATATGTAAGTGACCACCCTCTGCTGATTTCAGGGGTCAAATTTGTGGCCCAAGACTAGTTAACCCTTGCAAAACTACAGCTGCTTATTCAAAATGGCAAAATATGGTGTGTGTGCCCACTTTGCCAGTGTATTGTATGCCCAAAACAGCGTTGGGCCAAGCAAAATACAAGTGGGTCATATGTAAGTGACCACCCTCTGTTGATTTCAGGGGTCAAATTTGTGGCCCAAGACTAGTTAACCCTTGCAAAACTACAGCTACTTATTCAAAATGGCAATTTATAAAATGGTGTCTGTGCCCACTTTGCCAGTGTATTTCATGCCCAAAACAGCGTTGGGCCAAGCAAAATACAAGTGGGTCATATGTAAGTGACCACCCTCTGTTGATTTCAGTTGTCAAATTTGTGGCCCAAGACTGGTTAACCCTTGCAAAACTACAGCTACTTATTCAAAATAGCAAATCATGGTGTGTGTGCCCACTTTGCCAGTGTATTTCATGCCCAAAACAGCGTTGAGCCAGGAAAAATACAAGTGGGTCACATGCAAGTGACCACCCTCTATTGTTTTTGCGGGTCAAATGTGTGGCCCAAGACTGGTTAACCCTTGCAAAACTACAGCTACTTATTCAAAATGGTAAGATATGGTGTGTGTGCCCACTTTGCCAGTGTACTGTATTTCATGCCCAAAACAGCGTTGGGCCAAGCAAAATACAACTGCGTCATATGTAAGTGACCACCCTCTGTTGATTTCAGGTGTCAGATTTGTGGCCCAAGACTGGTTAACCCTTGCAAAACTACAGCTACTTATTCAAAATGGTAAAATATGGTGTGTGTGCCCACTTTGCCAGTGTATTTCATGCCCAAAACAGCGTTGGGCCAGGCAAAATACAACTGCGTCATATGTAAGTGACCACCCTCTGTTGTTTTTGGGGGTCAAATTTGTGGCCCAAGACCTGTTAACCCTTGCAAAACTACAGCTACTTATTCAAAATGGTAAAATATGGTGTGTGTGCCCACTTTGCCAGTGTACTGTATTTCATGCCCAAAACAGCGTTGGGCCAAGCAAAATACAACTGCGTCATATGTAAGTGACCACCCTCTGTTGATTTCAGGTGTCAGATTTGTGGCCCAAGACTGGTTAACCTTTGCAAAACTACAGCTACTTATTCAAAATGGTAAAATATGGTGTGTGTGCCCACTTTGCCAGTGTATTTCATGCCCAAAACAGCGTTGGGCCAGGCAAAATACAACTGCGTCATATGTAAGTGACCACTATCTGTTGTTTTTGGGGGTCAAATTTGTGGCCCAAGACTAGTTAACCCTTGCTAAACTACAGCTACTTATTCAAAATGGCAAAATATGGTGTGTGTGCCCACTTTGCCAGTGTATTTCATGCCCAAAACAGCGTTGGGCCAAGCAAAATACAACTGCGTCATATGTAAGTGACCACCCTCTGTTGATTTCAGGTGTCAGATTTGTGGCCCAAGACTGGTTAACCCTTGAAAAACTACAGCTACTTATTCAAAATGGTAAAATATGGTGTGTGTGCCCACTTTGCCAGTGTATTTCATGCCCAAAACAGCGTTGGGCCAAGCAAAATACAACTGCGTCATATGTAAGTGACCACCCTCTGTTGTTTTTGGGGGTCAAATTTGTGGCCCAAGACTAGTTAACCCTTGCTAAACTACAGCTACTTATTCAAAATGGCAAAATATGGTGTGTGCCCACTTTGCCAGTATATTTCATGCTCAAAACAGCGTTGGGCCAGGCAAAATACAACTGCGTCATATATAAGTGACCACCCTCTGTTGTTTTTGGGGGTCAAATTTGTGGCCCAAGACTAGTTAACCCTTGCTAAACTACAGCTACTTATTCAAAATGGCAAAATATGGTGTGTGTGCCCACTTTGCCAGTATATTTCATGCCCAAAACAGCGTTGGGCCAAGCAAAATACAACTGCGTCACATGTAAGTGACCACCCTCTGTTGATTTCAGGTGTCAGATTTGTGGCCCAAGACTGGTTAATCCTTGCAAAACTACAGCTACTTATTCAAAATGGTAAAATATGGTGTGTGTGCCCACTTTGCCAGTGTATTTCATGCCCAAAACAGCGTTGGGCCAAACAAAATACAAGTGGGTGATATGTAAGTGACCACCTTCTGCTGATTTCAGGGGTCAAATTTGTGGCCCAAGACTAGTTAACCCTTGCAAAACTACAGCTACTTATTCAAAATGGCAAAATATGGTGTGTGTGCCCACTTTGCCAGTGTATTTCATGCCCAAAACAGCATTGGGCCAGGCAAAATACAAGTGGGTCACATGCAAGTGACCACTCTCTGTTGATTTCAGGTGTCAAATTTGTGTCCCAAGACTAGTTAACCCTTGCAAAACTACAGCTACTTATTCAAAATAGCAATTTATAAAATGGTGTTTATGCCCACTTTGCCAGTGTATTTCATGCCCAAAACAGCATTGGGCCAAGCAAAATACAAGTGGGTGATATGTAAGTGACCACCCTCTGTTGATTTCAGGGGTAAAATTTGTGGCCCAAGACTAGTTAACCCTTGCAAAACTACAGCTACTTATTCAAAATGGCAAAATATGGTGTGTGTGCCCATTTTGCCAGTGTATTTCATGCCCAAAACAGCGTTGGGCCAAACAAAATACAAGTGGGTGATATGTAAGTGACCACCCTCTGCTGATTTCAGGGGTCAAATTTGTGGCCCAAGACTAGTTAACCCTTGCAAAACTACAGCTACTTATTCAAAATGGCAAAATATGCTGTGTGTGCCCACTTTGCCAGTGTATTTCATGCCCAAAACAGCGTTGGGCCAAACAAAATACAAGTGGGTGATATGTAAGTGACCACCCTCTGCTGATTTCATGTGTCAAATTTGTGGCCCAAGACTAGTTAACCCTTGCAAAACCACAGCTACTTATTCAAAATAGCAATTTATAAAATGGTGTTTATGCCCACTTTGCCAGTGTATTTCATGCCCAAAACAGCATTGGGCCAAACAAAATACAAGTGGGTGATATGTAAGTGACCACCCTCTGCTGATTTCAGGGGTCAAATTTGTGGCCCAAGACTAGTTAACCCTTGCAAAACTACAGCTACTTATTCAAAATGGCAAAATATGGTGTGTGTGCCCATTTTGCCAGTGTATTTCATGCCCAAAACAGCGTTGGGCCAAACAAAATACAAGTGGGTGATATGTAAGTGACCACCCTCTGCTGATTTCAGGGGTCAAATTTGTGGCCCAAGACTAGTTAACCCTTGCAAAACTACAGCTACTTATTCAAAATGGCAAAATATGCTGTGTGTGCCCACTTTGCCAGTGTATTTCATGCCCAAAACAGCGTTGGGCCAAACAAAATACAAGTGGGTGATATGTAAGTGACCACCCTCTGCTGATTTCATGTGTCAAATTTGTGGCCCAAGACTAGTTAACCCTTGCAAAACCACAGCTACTTATTCAAAATAGCAATTTATAAAATGGTGTTTATGCCCACTTTGCCAGTGTATTTCATGCCCAAAACAGCATTGGGTCAAGCAAAATACAAGTGGGTGATATGTAAGTGACCACCCTCTGTTGATTTCAGGGGTAAAATTTGTGGCCCAAAACTATTTAACCCTTGCAAAACTACAGCTACTTATTCAAAATAGCAAAATATGGTGTGTGCCCACTTTGCCAGTGTATTTCATGCCCAAAACAGCGTTGGGCCAAACAAAATACAAATGAGTGATATGTAAGTGACCACCCTCTATTGATTTCAGGTGTCAAATTTGTGGCCCAAGACTAGTTAACCCTTGCAAAACTACAGCTACTTATTCAAAATGGCAAAATATGGTGTGTGTGCCCACTTTGCCAGTGTATTTCATGCCCAAAACAGCGTTGGGCCAAACAAAATACAAGTGGGTGATATGTAAGTGACCACCCTCTGCTGATTTCAGGGGTCAAATTTGTGGCCCAAGACTAGTTAACCCTTGCAAAACTACAGCTACTTATTCAAAATGGCAAAATATGGTGTGTGTGCCCACTTTGCCAGTGTATTTCATGCCCAAAACAGCATTGGGCCAGGCAAAATACAAGTGGGTCACATGCAAGTGACCACTCTCTGTTGATTTCAGGGGTAAAATTTGTGGCCCAAGACTAGTTAACCCTTGCAAAACTACAGCTACTTATTCAAAATGGCAAAATATGGTGTGTGTGCCCACTTTGCCAGTGTATTGTATGCCCAAAACAGCGTTGGGCCAAGCAAAATACAAGTGGGTCATATGTAAGTGACCACCCTCTGTTGATTTCAGGGGTCAAATTTGTGGCCCAAGACTAGTTAACCCTTGCAAAACTACAGCTACTTATTCAAAATGGCAATTTATAAAATGGTGTCTGTGCCCACTTTGCCAGTGTATTTCATGCCCAAAACAGCGTTGGGCCAAGCAAAATACAAGTGGGTCATATGTAAGTGACCACCCTCTGTTGATTTCAGTTGTCAAATTTGTGGCCCAAGACTGGTTAACCCTTGCAAAACTACAGCTACTTATTCAAAATAGCAAATCATGGTGTGTGTGCCCACTTTGCCAGTGTATTTCATGCCCAAAACAGCGTTGAGCCAGGAAAAATACAAGTGGATCACATGCAAGTGACCACCCTCTGTTGTTTTTGCGGGGCAAATGTGTGGCCCAAGACTGGTTAACCCTTGCAAAACTACAGCTACTTATTCAAAATGGTAAAATATGGTGTGTGTGCCCACTTTGCCAGTGTACTGTATTTCATGCCCAAAACAGCGTTGGGCCAAGCAAAATACAACTGCGTCATATGTAAGTGACCACCCTCTGTTGATTTCAGGTGTCAGATTTGTGGCCCAAGACTGGTTAACCCTTGCAAAACTACAGCTACTTATTCAAAATGGTAAAATATGGTGTGTGTGCCCACTTTGCCAGTGTATTTCATGCCCAAAACAGCGTTGGGCCAGGCAAAATACAACTGCGTCATATGTAAGTGACCACCCTCTGTTGTTTTTGGGGGTCAAATTTGTGGCCCAAGACTAGTTAACCCTTGCTAAACTACAGCTACTTATTCAAAATGGCAAAATATGGTGTGTGTGCCCACTTTGCCAGTGTATTTCATGCCCAAAACAGCGTTGGGCCAAGCAAAATACAACTGCGTCATATGTAAGTGACCACCCTCTGTTGATTTCAGGTGTCAGATTTGTGGCCCAAGACTGGTTAACCCTTGAAAAACTACAGCTACTTATTCAAAATGGTAAAATATGGTGTGTGTGCCCACTTTGCCAGTGTATTTCATGCCCAAAACAGCGTTGGGCCAAGCAAAATACAACTGCGTCATATGTAAGTGACCACCCTCTGTTGTTTTTGGGGGTCAAATTTGTGGCCCAAGACTAGTTAACCCTTGCTAAACTACAGCTACTTATTCAAAATGGCAAAATATGGTGTGTGCCCACTTTGCCAGTATATTTCATGCTCAAAACAGCGTTGGGCCAGGCAAAATACAACTGCGTCATATATAAGTGACCACCCTCTGTTGTTTTTGGGGGTCAAATTTGTGGCCCAAGACTAGTTAACCCTTGCTAAACTACAGCTACTTATTCAAAATGGCAAAATATGGTGTGTGTGCCCACTTTGCCAGTATATTTCATGCCCAAAACAGCGTTGGGCCAAGCAAAATACAACTGCGTCACATGTAAGTGACCACCCTCTGTTGATTTCAGGTGTCAGATTTGTGGCCCAAGACTGGTTAATCCTTGCAAAACTACAGCTACTTATTCAAAATGGTAAAATATGGTGTGTGTGCCCACTTTGCCAGTGTATTTCATGCCCAAAACAGCGTTGGGCCAAACAAAATACAAGTGGGTGATATGTAAGTGACCACCTTCTGCTGATTTCAGGGGTCAAATTTGTGGCCCAAGACTAGTTAACCCTTGCAAAACTACAGCTACTTATTCAAAATGGCAAAATATGCTGTGTGTGCCCACTTTGCCAGTGTATTTCATGCCCAAAACAGCGTTGGGCCAAACAAAATACAAGTGGGTGATATGTAAGTGACCACCCTCTGCTGATTTCATGTGTCAAATTTGTGGCCCAAGACTAGTTAACCCTTGCAAAACCACAGCTACTTATTCAAAATAGCAATTTATAAAATGGTGTTTATGCCCACTTTGCCAGTGTATTTCATGCCCAAAACAGCGTTGGGCCAAACAAAATACAAGTGGGTGATATGTAAGTGACCACCCTCTGCTGATTTCAGGGGTCAAATTTGTGGCCCAAGACTAGTTAACCCTTGCAAAACTACAGCTACTTATTCAAAATGGCAAAATATGGTGTGTGTGCCCACTTTGCCAGTGTATTTCATGCCCAAAACAGCATTGGGCCAGGCAAAATACAAGTGGGTCACATGCAAGTGACCACTCTCTGTTGATTTCAGGTGTCAAATTTGTGTCCCAAGACTAGTTAACCCTTGCAAAACTACAGCTACTTATTCAAAATAGCAATTTATAAAATGGTGTTTATGCCCACTTTGCCAGTGTATTTCATGCCCAAAACAGCATTGGGCCAAGCAAAATACAAGTGGGTGATATGTAAGTGACCACCCTCTGTTGATTTCAGGGGTAAAATTTGTGGCCCAAGACTAGTTAACCCTTGCAAAACTACAGCTACTTATTCAAAATGGCAAAATATGGTGTGTGTGCCCATTTTGCCAGTGTATTTCATGCCCAAAACAGCGTTGGGCCAAACAAAATACAAGTGGGTGATATGTAAGTGACCACCCTCTGCTGATTTCAGGGGTCAAATTTGTGGCCCAAGACTAGTTAACCCTTGCAAAACTACAGCTACTTATTCAAAATGGCAAAATATGCTGTGTGTGCCCACTTTGCCAGTGTATTTCATGCCCAAAACAGCGTTGGGCCAAACAAAATACAAGTGGGTGATATGTAAGTGACCACCCTCTGCTGATTTCATGTGTCAAATTTGTGGCCCAAGACTAGTTAACCCTTGCAAAACCACAGCTACTTATTCAAAATAGCAATTTATAAAATGGTGTTTATGCCCACTTTGCCAGTGTATTTCATGCCCAAAACAGCATTGGGCCAAACAAAATACAAGTGGGTGATATGTAAGTGACCACCCTCTGCTGATTTCAGGGGTCAAATTTGTGGCCCAAGACTAGTTAACCCTTGCAAAACTACAGCTACTTATTCAAAATGGCAAAATATGGTGTGTGTGCCCATTTTGCCAGTGTATTTCATGCCCAAAACAGCGTTGGGCCAAACAAAATACAAGTGGGTGATATGTAAGTGACCACCCTCTGCTGATTTCAGGGGTCAAATTTGTGGCCCAAGACTAGTTAACCCTTGCAAAACTACAGCTACTTATTCAAAATGGCAAAATATGCTGTGTGTGCCCACTTTGCCAGTGTATTTCATGCCCAAAACAGCGTTGGGCCAAACAAAATACAAGTGGGTGATATGTAAGTGACCACCCTCTGCTGATTTCATGTGTCAAATTTGTGGCCCAAGACTAGTTAACCCTTGCAAAACCACAGCTACTTATTCAAAATAGCAATTTATAAAATGGTGTTTATGCCCACTTTGCCAGTGTATTTCATGCCCAAAACAGCATTGGGTCAAGCAAAATACAAGTGGGTGATATGTAAGTGACCACCCTCTGTTGATTTCAGGGGTAAAATTTGTGGCCCAAAACTATTTAACCCTTGCAAAACTACAGCTACTTATTCAAAATAGCAAAATATGGTGTGTGCCCACTTTGCCAGTGTATTTCATGCCCAAAACAGCGTTGGGCCAAACAAAATACAAATGAGTGATATGTAAGTGACCACCCTCTATTGATTTCAGGTGTCAAATTTGTGGCCCAAGACTAGTTAACCCTTGCAAAACTACAGCTACTTATTCAAAATGGCAAAATATGGTGTGTGTGCCCACTTTGCCAGTGTATTTCATGCCCAAAACAGCGTTGGGCCAAACAAAATACAAGTGGGTGATATGTAAGTGACCACCCTCTGCTGATTTCAGGGGTCAAATTTGTGGCCCAAGACTAGTTAACCCTTGCAAAACTACAGCTACTTATTCAAAATGGCAAAATATGGTGTGTGTGCCCACTTTGCCAGTGTATTTCATGCCCAAAACAGCATTGGGCCAGGCAAAATACAAGTGGGTCACATGCAAGTGACCACTCTCTGTTGATTTCAGGGGTAAAATTTGTGGCCCAAGACTAGTTAACCCTTGCAAAACTACAGCTACTTATTCAAAATGGCAAAATATGGTGTGTGTGCCCACTTTGCCAGTGTATTGTATGCCCAAAACAGCGTTGGGCCAAGCAAAATACAAGTGGGTCATATGTAAGTGACCACCCTCTGTTGATTTCAGGGGTAAAATTTGTGGCCCAAGACTAGTTAACCCTTGCAAAACTACAGCTACTTATTCAAAATGGCAATTTATAAAATGGTGTCTGTGCCCACTTTGCCAGTGTATTTCATGCCCAAAACAGCGTTGGGCCAAGCAAAATACAAGTGGGTCATATGTAAGTGACCACCCTCTGTTGATTTCAGTTGTCAAATTTGTGGCCCAAGACTGGTTAACCCTTGCAAAACTACAGCTACTTATTCAAAATAGCAAATCATGGTGTGTGTGCCCACTTTGCCAGTGTATTTCATGCCCAAAACAGCGTTGAGCAAGGAAAAATACAAGTGGATCACATGCAAGTGACCACCCTCTGTTGTTTTTGCGGGGCAAATGTGTGGCCCAAGACTGGTTAACCCTTGCAAAACTACAGCTACTTATTCAAAATGGTAAAATATGGTGTGTGTGCCCACTTTGCCAGTGTACTGTATTTCATGCCCAAAACAGCGTTGGGCCAAGCAAAATACAACTGCGTCATATGTAAGTGACCACCCTCTGTTGATTTCAGGTGTCAGATTTGTGGCCCAAGACTGGTTAACCCTTGCAAAACTACAGCTACTTATTCAAAATGGTAAAATATGGTGTGTGTGCCCACTTTGCCAGTGTATTTCATGCCCAAAACAGCGTTGGGCCAGGCAAAATACAACTGCGTCATATGTAAGTGACCACCCTCTGTTGTTTTTGGGGGTCAAATTTGTGGCCCAAGACTAGTTAACCCTTGCTAAACTACAGCTACTTATTCAAAATGGCAAAATATGGTGTGTGTGCCCACTTTGCCAGTGTATTTCATGCCCAAAACAGCGTTGGGCCAAGCAAAATACAACTGCGTCATATGTAAGTGACCACCCTCTGTTGATTTCAGGTGTCAGATTTGTGGCCCAAGACTGGTTAACCCTTGAAAAACTACAGCTACTTATTCAAAATGGTAAAATATGGTGTGTGTGCCCACTTTGCCAGTGTATTTCATGCCCAAAACAGCGTTGGGCCAAGCAAAATACAACTGCGTCATATGTAAGTGACCACCCTCTGTTGTTTTTGGGGGTCAAATTTGTGGCCCAAGACTAGTTAACCCTTGCTAAACTACAGCTACTTATTCAAAATGGCAAAATATGGTGTGTGCCCACTTTGCCAGTATATTTCATGCTCAAAACAGCGTTGGGCCAGGCAAAATACAACTGCGTCATATATAAGTGACCACCCTCTGTTGTTTTTGGGGGTCAAATTTGTGGCCCAAGACTAGTTAACCCTTGCTAAACTACAGCTACTTATTCAAAATGGCAAAATATGGTGTGTGTGCCCACTTTGCCAGTATATTTCATGCCCAAAACAGCGTTGGGCCAAGCAAAATACAACTGCGTCACATGTAAGTGACCACCCTCTGTTGATTTCAGGTGTCAGATTTGTGGCCCAAGACTGGTTAATCCTTGCAAAACTACAGCTACTTATTCAAAATGGTAAAATATGGTGTGTGTGCCCACTTTGCCAGTGTAATTCATGCCCAAAACAGCGTTGGGCCAAGCAAAATACAAGTGGGTCATATGTAAGTGACCACCCTCTGTTGATTTCAGGTGTCAAATTTGTGGCCCAAGACTGGTTAACCCTTGCAAAACTACAGCTACTTATTCAAAATGGTAAAATATGGTGTGTGTGCCCACTTTGCCAGTGTATTTCGTGGCCAAAACAGCGTTGGGCCAGGCAAAATACAACTGCGTCATATGTAAGTGACCACCCTCTGTTGTTTTTGGGGGTCAAATTTGTGGCCCAAGACTAGTTAACCCTTGCTAAACTACAGCTACTTATTCAAAATGGCAAAATATGGTGTGTGTGCCCGCTTTGCCAGTGTATTTCATGCCCAAAACAGCGTTGGGCCAAGCAAAATACAACTGCGTCATATGTAAGTGACCACCCTCTGTTGTTTTTGGGGGTCAAATTTGTGGCCCAAGACTAGTTAACCCTTGCTAAACTACAGCTACTTATTCAAAATGGCAAAATATGGTGTGTGTGCCCACTTTGCCAGTGTATTTCATGCCCAAAACAGCGTTGGGCCAAGCAAAATACAACTGCGTCATATGTAAGTGACCACCCTCTGTTGTTTTTGGGGGTCAAATTTGTGGCCCAAGACTAGTTAACCCTTGCTAAACTACAGCTACTTATTCAAAATGGCAAAATATGGTGTGTGCCCACTTTGCCAGTATATTTCATGCTCAAAACAGCGTTGGGCCAGGCAAAATACAACTGCGTCATATATAAGTGACCACCCTCTGTTGTTTTTGGGGGTCAAATTTGTGGCCCAAGACTAGTTAACCCTTGCTAAACTACAGCTACTTATTCAAAATGGCAAAATATGGTGTGTGTGCCCACTTTGCCAGTATATTTCATGCCCAAAAGAGCGTTGGGCCAAGCAAAATACAACTGCGACACATGTAAGTGACCACCCTCTGTTGATTTCAGGTGTCAGATTTGTGGCCCAAGACTGGTTAACCCTTGCAAAACTACAGCTACTTATTCAAAATGGTAAAATATGGTGTGTGTGCCCACTTTGCCAGTGTATTTCATGCCCGAAACAGCGTTGGGCCAAACAAAATACAAGTGGGTGATATGTAAGTGACCACCCTCTGCTGATTTCAGGGGTCAAATTTGTGGCCCAAGACTAGTTAACCCTTGCAAAACTACAGCTGCTTATTCAAAATGGCAAAATATGGTGTGTGTGCCCACTTTGCCAGTGTATTGTATGCCCAAAACAGCGTTGGGCCAAGCAAAATACAAGTGGGTCATATGTAAGTGACCACCCTCTGTTGATTTCAGGGGTCAAATTTGTGGCCCAAGACTAGTTAACCCTTGCAAAACTACAGCTACTTATTCAAAATGGCAATTTATAAAATGGTGTCTGTGCCCACTTTGCCAGTGTATTTCATGCCCAAAACAGCGTTGGGCCAAGCAAAATACAAGTGGGTCATATGTAAGTGACCACCCTCTGTTGATTTCAGTTGTCAAATTTGTGGCCCAAGACTGGTTAACCCTTGCAAAACTACAGCTACTTATTCAAAATAGCAAATCATGGTGTGTGTGCCCACTTTGCCAGTGTATTTCATGCCCAAAACAGCGTTGAGCCAGGAAAAATACAAGTGGGTCACATGCAAGTGACCACCCTCTGTTGTTTTTGCGGGTCAAATGTGTGGCCCAAGACTGGTTAACCCTTGCAAAACTACAGCTACTTATTCAAAATGGTAAGATATGGTGTGTGTGCCCACTTTGCCAGTGTACTGTATTTCATGCCCAAAACAGCGTTGGGCCAAGCAAAATACAACTGCGTCATATGTAAGTGACCACCCTCTGTTGATTTCAGGTGTCAGATTTGTGGCCCAAGACTGGTTAACCCTTGCAAAACTACAGCTACTTATTCAAAATGGTAAAATATGGTGTGTGTGCCCACTTTGCCAGTGTATTTCATGCCCAAAACAGCGTTGGGCCAGGCAAAATACAACTGCGTCATATGTAAGTGACCACCCTCTGTTGTTTTTGGGGGTCAAATTTGTGGCCCAAGACTAGTTAACCCTTGCTAAACTACAGCTACTTATTCAAAATGGCAAAATATGGTGTGTGTGGCCATTTTGCCAGTGTATTTCATGCCCAAAACAGCGTTGGGCCAAGCAAAATACAACTGCGTCATATGTAAGTGACCACCCTCTGTTGATTTCAGGTGTCAGATTTGTGGCCCAAGACTGGTTAACCCTTGAAAAACTACAGCTACTTATTCAAAATGGTAAAATATGGTGTGTGTGCCCACTTTGCCAGTGTATTTCATGCCCAAAACAGCGTTGGGCCAAGCAAAATACAACTGCGTCATATGTAAGTGACCACCCTCTGTTGTTTTTGGGGGTCAAATTTGTGGCCCAAGACTAGTTAACCCTTGCTAAACTACAGCTACTTATTCAAAATGGCAAAATATGGTGTGTGCCCACTTTGCCAGTATATTTCATGCTCAAAACAGCGTTGGGCCAGGCAAATTACAACTGCGTCATATATAAGTGACCACCCTCTGTTGTTTTTGGGGGTCAAATTTGTGGCCCAAGACTAGTTAACCCTTGCTAAACTACAGCTACTTATTCAAAATGGCAAAATATGGTGTGTGTGCCCACTTTGCCAGTATATTTCATGCCCAAAACAGCATTGGGCCAAGCAAAATACAACTGCGTCACATGTAAGTGACCACCCTCTGTTGATTTCAGGTGTCAGATTTGTGGCCCAAGACTGGTTAACCCTTGCAAAACTACAGCTACTTATTCAAAATGGTAAAATATGGTGTGTGTGCCCACTTTGCCAGTGTATTTCATGCCCAAAACAGCGTTGGGCCAGGCAAAATACAAGTGGGTCACATGCAAGTGACCACTCTCTGTTGATTTCAGGTGTCAAATTTGTGGCCCAAGACTAGTTAACCCTTGCAAAACTACAGCTACTTATTCAAAATGGCAAAATATGGTGTGTGTGCCCACTTTGCCAGTGTATTTCATGCCCAAAACAGTGTTGGGCCAGGCAAAATACAAGTGGGTCACATGCAAGGGACCCTACTCTGTTGATTTCAGGTGTCAAATTTGTGACAGAAGACTCATTAACCCTTGCGAAACTGAATGATCTGAATAAGAAGCTGGAGTTCGAATAAGAAGTGAATAAGAAGCTGGAGCTTGAATAAGAAGTGAATAAGAAGCTGGCCGAATAAGAAGCTAACTTCAGCCTCGTATATATTTGCCTTAATCTGTGACTCTGTGCTCGTAACGCTGGGCGGAGTCACAGAGCTGGGCGGAGTCAACTGCATCTGCTGCAGGGAGCTACCCCATACCCAGCGCCAGCAGCAGTCGGTGCAAGACCCTACCTTACAGTATAGGAGGTGAGGATGGCCACTAGCTGCCGGCTGCTGTGCCTGTCCTCCCCCCCATCAATCACCTGTGACAGCGGCCTGTGTGCTGTGCGGGTCTCGAAAAGGGGGCGGAGCTACGGCGGCACGAGGGGGCGGAGCTACACGGAATAGAGGGGCGGAGCTACACGGAACCACACAGCTGAACAGTGGTGGAATCAGCATTGCAGTGACGGCCAGCCAGACTTGGTAAGTGTAGGGTGAGAGAGAAATGTGTGTGTGTGTGTGTGTGTGTGTGTGCATAAGTGGTACGGTAGCTTGATATATGGTGGGGTGTGTGTGTTTGTATATATGTGTGAATTGTGTGTGTGTGAGGTATGTCTGTGTGTGCGCACTTTATGGACGCCACTGCTGGGGGGGCCATTACATGCAAGGATGCTACTAATATAGGGGGGGCATTACGTATAAGGACGCTACTACTATAGGAGGGGCATTACGTATAATGACGCTACTACTATAGGAGGGGCATTACGTATAAGGACGCTACTACTATAGGGGGGGCATTACGTATAAGGACGCTACTACTATAGGGGGGGCATTACGTATAAGGACGCTACTACTATAGGGGGACATTACGTATAAGGAGGCTACTAATACTGGGGGGCATTACATATAAGGACGCTACTACTGGGGGGGGGCATTATGTATAAGGACTCTATTACTTCTGGGGGGCATTATGTATAAGGACGGTGCTACTACTACTGGGAGGGCATTACATGTAAGCAGGGCCATTTCTAGACAATTTGGCTCCCAGTGCGAGATTTAAAAATGCGCCCCCCCCCATTGCTATAAAAAAAATTGCGTCCCCCCCCATATAGCTATAAAAAGAAAAAGTATGCGCGCGCCTGAAGTGCGCGCGCTCCCGACAAGGCGTGGCCTCATCTGATATCACGCCCACCACAGGGGGGAAAAAATAAAAAAAAGTCCCCATTTTACACATTACAGCAGCCAAGTGTCCCCATTTTACACAGTGCGGCAGGCAGGTGTCCCCATTTTACAGAGCGCAGCAGGCAGATATCCCCATTTTACACAGTACGCAGGCAGGTATCCCCATTTTACACAGTGCGGCAGGCAGATATCCCCATTTTACACAGTGCGGCAGGCAGGTATCCCCATTTTACAAAGTGTGGCAGGCAGGTGTCCCCATTTTACACAGTGCGGCAGGCAGGTGTCCCCATTTTACACAGTGCGGCAGGCAGGTGTCCCCATTTTACACAGTGAGGCAGGTGTCCCCATTTTACACAGTGAGGCAGGTGTCCCCATTTTACACAGTGCGGCAGGCAGGCGCCCATTTTACACAGTGCGGCAGGCAGGTGTCCCCATTTTACACAGTGCGGCAGGCAGGTGTCCCCATTTTACACAGTGCGGCAGACAGGTGCCCCCATTTTACACAGTGCGGCAGGCAGGTGCCCCCATTTTACACAGTGCGGCAGGCAGGTGTCCCCATTTTACACAGTGAGGCAGGTGTCCCCATTTTACACAGTGAGGCAGGTGTCCCCATTTTACACAGTGAGGCAGGTGTCCCCATTTTACACAGCGTGGCAGGCAGGCCCCCATTTTACACAGCGTGGCAGGCAGGCCCCCATTTTACACAGCGTGGCAGGCAGGCCCCCATTTTACACAGCGTGGCAGGCAGGTGCCCCCATTTTGCACAGCGCGGCAGGCAGGTGTCCCCATTTTACACAGCGAGGCAGGCAGGCCCCCATTTTATACAGCGTGGCAGGCAGGCCCCCATTTTACACAGCGTGGCAGGCAGGCCCCCATTTTACACAGCGTGGCAGGCAGGTGTCCCCATTTTACACAGTGCAGCAGGCAGGTATCCCCGGTGTGGCAGGCAGGTATCCCCAGTGTGGCAGGCAGGTGTCAAGTGGTGGGGGGGAAGGAAGGGGGAGAGAGAGAGATATACTTACATGTTCCGCTCTTCGGATCCCGCCGCCGGACGTCCCTCGCGCCGGCCGCCGCCGCCTCCTTCCAGGCTTCTCTCCTCCCTCTCCCCGAGCGCTCCTGCTCGGGGGGCGGGGCTTCGTGGAATGACGCGTTTGCGTCATGACGTCACGACGCAAACGCGTCATTTCGCGAAACTCCGCCCCCTCGAGCAGGAGCGCTCGGGGAGAGGGAGGAGAGGGGAAATAACACTTAAAGTGCCGCGGCGGGCGCCCCGTGCGGTTGCACGGCTCGCCCGCCGCTAGAAACGGCACTGCATGTAACGATGCTACTATTACTGGGGGGGCATTATGTATAAGGACGGTACTACTACTGGGGGCACATTATGTATAAGGATGCTACTACTACAGGGGTGGCATTACGTATAAGGACGCTACTATTACTGTTGGGGGGCATTACATATAACCGCTACTACTACTGGGGGGCATTACGTATAAGGACGCTACTACTACGGGTGGGGCATTACGTATAAGGATGCTACTATTACTGGGGGGGCATTATGTATAAGGATGTTACTACTACTGGGGGGGCATTATGTATAAGGATGCTACTACTACTGGGGGGGCATTATGTATAAGGACGCTACTATTACTGTTGGGGAGCATTACATATAACTGCTACTACTACTGGGGGGGCATTATGGATAAGGACACTACTACTATTGGGGGGGCATTACGTATATGGACGCTACTACTACGGGTGGGGCATTACGTATAAGGACGCTACTACTACGGGTGGGGCATTACGTATAAGATGAATAAGATTGTGCTACATTGTGGCGTAATTTTAAATGGGGGTACTATTGTGTGGCCATGCCCCTTAGTTGTGAGACCACACCACTTTTCCCGATGCACAACAAAGGAATATGGGAGGGCGCAAAATTCATAGTTTGCAGGGGGGCGCCGAACACCCTAGCACCGGCCCTGGCCACCAGTAGCAAAAGTACACCACGGCCACTGACACTATCTGCAGGGAGGGGAACAGCGCTGATATGGAGGGTACTTGCAGGCAGCGAGTCGCCGCCCGCAGCTCCTCTCCCACCTACACACCATACCTGCCGCCTGACACCCACACCCCAGGGAGAGGGCGCTAGCTCAGGCACCGCTAGATCAGCATCTGCAGCATATAGACAAGGGCTGCCATGCTCAGCGGCAAGCGATGCGGAGCATGTGCAGCGGGACAGCGCCAGGACGGGACACGCACTAATCAACATTGCTGGGGCCGGAGCTCCCTCCGTCTGCAGCCTAAGGACGCGCGCCGCACCTCTCCAGGGAAACACCATGCCTGCCCGCCCACAGGGCTCCGGACGCTTACCTATGCTCCGCGATCACAGCAGCTGACGCTGCCAGGCAGGATGGAGGAATGACGCCCGTCAGACGGGGCGGACAGTGTGCGGCGGAACGGGGCCAGGAAGGAATGCTGACCACGACCCATTGCTGCTGGGTCTGAGCTCCCTCCCTCTGCAGTCACCATCTCACAGCAGCAGCCTGGAGGTTAGTGGCCACCACGACCCGCACATCCTTACCTCACACATACCTCACACATACCTCACATATACCTCACATATACCTCACACATGAGAGCAAAGGTACACACACTGTGACATCACACCTGTAGCCCACCCCTATATCTGCTAAGTACTCCCTATGCCCTGTCACCCTCATCCTGCTCTCTAACTGCCTGTCTGTGTACTGGCCTTCACCCCTCTTACACCATCACCAACCCTCACTAACTACCACAGAGACTATGTGCACTGATATCTGCCCCTCCACCACCTACAGCGCCCCTGGACCCCTCCCCATCCCCCGCAAAGCCCCGCACCTGCCCCTCCACCACCCGTGGCACCCCCACCCACTGCGCCTTCGGACCCCCTACCCCACCCGCAGTGTCTTCCAAACCCCTCCCCCATCTGCAGCAGCCCCTCCCCCATCCGCCACACCCCGCATCTGGCTCTCCCCCGCCCGCTGCACCTTTGGATCCCCTACCCCACCCACCCAGCAGGCCCTTCCCAATCCGCATCGCCTACACCATTCGCAACAGCACCGCACCCGCCACTCCCCCACCCACAATACCCCCGCATCCACCCCTCCCCCACCCACCGCGCCCCCTGGACACCTCCCCCATCCACTGCACACCCGCACCCACCCCTTCCCCATCTGCAGTGCCTTCGGAACCCCTCCTCCATCCGCAACAGCCCTGCAGCTGCCATCCCCCACCTGCGACACCCCTGCTCCTACCCCACCCACAGCGCCTTCATACCCCCTCCCCCATCCGCGGTCCCCACTCCCCAAACCCCTTCCTGTTGCAAGGGACTACGCCCCCTTCACCATCGGACGCCCTATCATTGTGCAATATTCAAACACTAACAAAACTAGGAATGCAGGTAATACTCCATATATTGAACCCCAGAAAGGCGTGCAGGGGTTAAGGGGGCGTAGCCCCTTCCGACGGTGTGAAGAGCGCCCGTAGGGCGCGATGAAGCACCTAGTTATATAATATTTATATATTTAATTTTTCTTTATGGGGGGGGACCTGTAATTTCTGATGGCAGCTCTGCCTATGATGTGTTATTGATTCGACAACTAAGCCCCTTACGGTTTACTCAGATTTTGCCCCTAAATGGTGTATAGTAAGTTCGGCTTGTGCCTACACTGCTGGGATGTGTAGTTCCACTGCAGCTGGAGGACTGAACGTTGACTACCCCTGCTGTACTAATTAATCGTGACCACACCCACTGCGATATCAGACTTGATATTAGGCGATCGGCCCGATAATTGCAACGTGTGTGGCTTCATGCCAGGTCGGATCGTTAATCAGTATAGGCTGGAGCTTCTAGCGGGAGATTTCCTGTGTTACACTGGCCAACTTCAGGTTGGAATTAAGGTTGAAGTAATTGGCAGCAATTTTATGTGGGGCAGCTACCAAATAATTCCGTACAGTCTCTGCACTGTAACTACCTGCCAGTGGTTCCCTGTTGGGCGTTCCCCCTTACCATTATTAGGCACAATGCACCTGTGGCCATACTGGATCCTGTCCCTCTGCGCTTGTGCCACGTTATCCGTCCATGTGTGGCAGGCTTAGTGACCAACAAAATTAAGAGCGTCTTATGTCCAAATTGATCAGATTGGCCAGATCTGGATTGAGACGCAGTCACTATTGACTGATGTTTTCGGGACTGTGCATCCGGTTGCAGTGCCTTGTTCGCTGCAGTCTGATTGGCAGGCTGCAAGCATTTGGGGTCAGCAACCGGGAGCGTTGCTGAAAATGGTGGTGCGTCACCCCTTTTTTTTGCCCGATGTCCGATGCTGCGGCCAGTGGTTGTGATGTTGATCTGATATACTGGGTCTTCGGGCGCATACAGCACGTTGAGAAGCCATCACTGGGTGTCCTTTTACACATGACACCTTCTGCGGAATTTGCACAGTTTTGCACAGCATCCAACTCTGAATCGGGGCCTCATTGACCATTACCTATTAGACTCGACCCGTGACATCAGCCGGTGGCAAGACAACCTTCCGGGTGGAGGGGATAACTGGCTGCATTAACCAATAGTTCACTTCCGCTTATTGCTGGAGCAAATGACTGCTCCTTTAGTCCTTGACCTTTGCACCCATGCATGTAAGCGGCCTATCTTGCTGGGCTGCAAAGTGTTAATAGCGTGCCCAGCGAGTGCAGTCTCATGCCTTCCTCTCTCTGTAACTGGGTGTTTGTGTGAGAGAGTGTTGTGCCCCCACTCTGTGCATATGCTGTGCCTTGCAGAAATCCAGCCTGAACTAATGACTTCAATAGAGCCTGCAGGGGGGAGGCACCACGGGCAGCTGCATCACAATTACTAGTCTCCATCGGAAAATACTAGTCTGGATTATTAGAAAATTCCCTCCGTCCAGCTGCTGCCGTCGCCCTGTCCTTGGGGTGTGAGTGCAGGTTTCTCTATCGGGCTCCGAACACCCCTTACACTGACCCTAGCGGTTTACTGTTCCGTGTTCCCCTATGTAACCGTGCGTCTTCTGAGACTTCCATAGTGACATCACTGAGGGAGTAAGCAGATGGATGAAACCCTCACGTGTTCTATGAGTAAGAACGTCCGACTTTGTATTCTGGTATCCCTGCTGTGCATTATATGGATATTACAAGTCCGAAGCCAAGTGCTTTCATACAGGTCATAGGAAGCCAGGGTGACTTTTAATATCCATATAGTTTATCGTAGAATGTGTGTTACTCCTGATAATACACAGGTTCTCCTAATGACAGCTGAAGCAATGACATTGGAACACTATATTATTTATACAGAGATTATTTAATGGAGATTACACGTATATTTCTCTGACGTCCTAGTGGATGCTGGGAACTCCGTAAGGACCATGGGGAACAGCGGCTCCGCAGGAGACTGGGCACAAAAAGTAAAAGCTTTAGACTAGCTGGTGTGCACTGGCTCCTCCCCCTATGACCCTCCTCCAAGCCTCAGTTAGATTTTTGTGCCCGAACGAGAAGGGTGCAAGCTAGGTGGCTCTCCTGAGCTGCTTAGAAGTAAAAGTTTAAATAGGTTTTTTATTTTCAGTGAGTCCTGCTGGCAACAGGCTCACTGCATCGTGGGACTAAGGGGAGAAGAAGCGAACTCACCTGACTGCAGAGTGGATTGGGCTTCTTGGCTACTGGACATTAGCTCCAGAGGGACGATCACAGGTTCAGCCTGGATGGGTCCCGGAGCCGCGCCGCCGGCCCCCTTACAGAGCCAGAAGAGCGAAGAGGTCCGGAGAAAGCGGCGGCAGAAGACGTTCCTGTCTTCAAATAAGGTAGCGCACAGCACTGCAGCTGTGCGCCATTGCTCTCAGCACACTTCACACTCCGGTCACTGAGGGTGCAGGGCGCTGGGGGGGAGCGCCCTGAGACGCAATAAAAACGATATAAAAACCTTATATGGCTAAAAAAAATGCATCACATATAGCTCCTGGGCTATATGGATGCATTTATCCCCTGCCAGTTTCCTGAAAAAGCGGGAGAAAAGGCCGCCGTGAAGGGGGCGGAGCCTTTCTCCTCAGCACACAAGCGCCATTTTCTTTCACAGCTCCACTGGAAGGACGGCTCCCTGACTCTCCCCTGCAGTCCTGCACTACAGAAACAGGGTAAAACAGAGAGGGGGGCACTATTGGCAGCTAATATATAAATACAGCAGCTATAACAGGGAGTAACACTTATATAAGGTTATCCCTGTATATATATAGCGCTCTGGTGTGTGCTGGCAAACTCTCCCTCTGTCTCCCCAAAGGGCTAGTGGGGTCCTGTCCTCTATCAGAGCATTCCCTGTGTGTGTGCTGGGTGTCGGTACGATTGTGTCGACATGTATGAGGAGGAAAATGATGTGGAAGCAGAGCAATTGCCTGTGTTAGTGATGTCACCCCCTAGGGAGTCGACACCTGACTGGATGGTAGTAATTAAAGAATTACGTGACAATGTCAGCACTTTGCAAAAAACTGTTGACGACATGAGACAGCCGACAAATCAATTAGTGCCTGTTCAGGCGTCTCAGACACCGTCAGGGGCGCTAAAACGCCCGTTACCTCAGATGGTCGACACAGACCCTGACACAGATACTGAATCCAGTGTCGACGGTGACGAGACAAACGTAATGTCCAGTAGGGCCACACGTTACATGATCACGGCAATGAAGGAGGCATTGAACATTTCTGACACTACAAGTACCACAAAAAAGGGTATTATGTGGGGTGTGAAAAAACTACCAGTGGTTTTTCCTGAGTCAGATGAATTAAATGGGTTTCCCCCGATAAAAAACTGCTGATTTCTAATAAATTATTGGCACTATACCCTTTCCCGCCAGAGGTTAGGGCACGTTGGGAAACACCCCCTAGGGTAGATAAGGCGCTCACACGCTTATCAAAACAAGTGGCGTTACCGTCTCCTGATACGGCCGCTCTCAAGGAACCAGCTGATAGAAGGCTGGAAAATATCTTAAAAGGTATATACACACATACCGGTGTTATACTGCGACCAGCGATCGCCTCAGCCTGGATGTGCAGCGCTGGAGTGGCTTGGTCGGATTCCCTGACTGAAAATATTGATACCCTGGATAGGGACAGTATATTATTAACTATAGAGCATTTGAAGGATGCATTACTATATATGCGAGATGCACAGAGGGATATTTGCACCCTGGCATCTAGAGTAAGTGCGATGTCCATTTCTGCCAGAAGAACGTTATGGACGCGACAGTGGTCAGGTGATGCGGATTCCAAACGACATATGGAAGTATTGCCGTATAAAGGGGAGGAGTTATTTGGGGTCGGTCTATCGGACCTGGTGGCCACAGCAACGGCTGGAAAATCCACCTTTTTACCCCAGGTCACCTCTCAGCAGAAAAAGACACCGTCTTTTCAAACCCAGTCCTTTCGTCCCTATAAGGGCAAGAGGGAAAAAGGCCGCTCGTTCCTGCCCCGGGGCAGAGGAAGGGGAAAAAGACTGCACCATGCAGCCTCTTCCCAGGAGCAGAAGCCCTCCCCCGCTTCTGCCAAGTCCTCAGCATGACGCTGGGGCTCTGCAAGCAGACTCGGGCACGGTGGGGGGCCGTCTCAAGAATTTCAGCGCGCAGTGGGCTCACTCACAAGTGGACCCCTGGATCCTGCAGGTAGTATCACAGGGGTACAAATTGGAATTCGAGACGTCTCCCCCTCGCCGGTTCCTGAAGTCTGCTCTACCAACGTCTCCCTCCGACAGGGAGGCAGTATTGGAAGCTATTCACAAGCTGTATTCCCAGCAGGTGAATATCAAGGTACCCCTCCTACAACAGGGAAAGGGGTATTATTCCACGCTGTTTGTGGTACCGAAGCCGGACGGCTCGGTGAGACCAATTTTAAATCTAAAATCTTTGAACACTTACATAAAAAGGTTCAAATTCAAGATGGAGTCACTCAGAGCAGTGATAGCGAACCTGGAAGAAGGGGACTATATGGTATCTCTAGACATCAAGGATGCTTATCTCCATGTCCCAATCTACCCTTCTCACCAAGGGTACCTCAGGTTTGTGATACAAAACTGTCATTATCAGTTTCAGACGCTGCCGTTTGGATTGTCCACGGCACCACGGGTCTTTACCAAGGTAATGGCCGAAATGATGATTCTTCTTCGAAGAAAAGGCGTATTAATTATCTCTTACTTGGACGATCTCCTGATAAGGGCAAGGTCCAGGGAACAGTTAGAGGTCGGAGTAGCACTATCTCAGGTAGTGCTACGTCAGCACGGGTGGATTCTAAATATCCCAAAATCACAGCTGATTCCAACAACACGTCTGCTGTTCCTAGGGATGATTCTGGACACAGTCCAGAAAAAGGTGTTTCTCCCGGAGGAGAAGGCCAGGGAGTTATCCGAGCTAGTCAGGAACCTCCTAAAACCAGGACAAGTGTCAGTGCATCAGTGCACGAGAGTCCTGGGAAAAATGGTGGCTTCTTACGAAGCGATTCCATTCGGAAGATTCCATGCAAGAACTTTTCAGTGGGATCTGCTGGACAAATGGTCCGGATCGCATCTTCAGATGCATCAGCGGATAACCCTATCTCCAAGGACAAGGGTATCTCTCCTGTGGTGGTTACAGAAGGCTCATCTTCTAGAGGGCCGCAGATTCGGCATTCAGGATTGGATGCTGGTAACCACGGATGCCAGCCTGAGAGGCTGGGGAGCACCTCTGCTTCAGGGTCAACCGGTATTGATCCAGTCGGACAACATCACGGCTGTCGCCCACGTAAACAGACAGGGCGGCACAAGAAGCAGGAGGGCAATGGCAGAAGCTGCAAAGATTCTCCGCTGGGCGGAAAATCATGTGATAGCACTGTCCGCAGTGTTCATTCCGGGAGTGGACAACTGGGAAGCAGACTTCCTCAGCAGACACGACCTCCACCCGGGGGAGTGGGGACTTCATCCAGAAGTCTTCCAAGTGATTGTAAACCGTTGGGAAAAACCAAAGGTGGACATGATGGCGTCCCGTCTCAACAAGAAACTGGACAGATATTGCGCCAGGTCAAGGGACCCTCAGGCAATAGCGGTGGACGCTCTGGTAACTCCGTGGGTGTTCCAGTCGGTATATGTGTTCCCTCCTCTTCCTCTCATACCAAAAGTACTGAGAATCATAAGAAGGAGAGGAGTAAGAACGATACTCGTGGCTCCGGATTGGCCAAGAAGAACTTGGTACCTGGAGCTGCAAGAGATGCTCACGGAGGACCCGTGGCCTCTACCACTAAGGAAGGACCTGCTCCAGCAGGGACCTTGTCTGTTCCAAGACTTACCGCGGCTGCGTTTGACGGCATGGCGGTTGAACGCCGGATCCTGAAGGAAAAAGGCATTCCAGATGAAGTCATCCCTACCCTGATCAAGGCCAGGAAGGATGTAACTGCAAAACATTATCATCGCATTTGGCGAAAATATGTTGCGTGGTGTGAGGCCAAGAAGGCCCCTACGGAGGAATTTCAACTGGGTCGTTTCCTACATTTCCTGCAAGCAGGATTGTCTATGGGCCTAAAATTAGGATCCATTAAGGTTCAAATTTCGGCCCTGTCGATCTTCTTCCAGAAAGAACTGGCTTCAGTGCCTGAAGTTCAGACGTTTGTCAAAGGGGTACTGCATATACAGCCTCCTTTTGTGCCTCCAGTGGCACCTTGGGATCTCAATGTAGTTTTAGGGTTCCTAAAATCACATTGGTTTGAACCACTTGCCACAGTGGATTTGAAATATCTCACATGGAAAGTGGTAATGCTGTTGGCCCTGGCTTCAGCCAGGCGCGTATCAGAATTGGCGGCTTTATCCTATAAAAGCCCTTACCTGATATTTCATTCGGATAGGGCGGAATTGAGGACTCGTCCTCAATTTCTCCCTAAGGTGGTTTCAGCGTTTCACATAAATCAACCTATTGTGGTACCTGTGGCTACTAGGGACTTGGAGGACTCCAAGTTGCTGGACGTAGTCAGGGCCCTGAAAATATATGTTTCCAGGACGGCTGGAGTCAGAAAATCTGACTCGCTGTTTATACTGTATGCACCCAACAAGCTGGGTGCTCCTGCTTCTAAGCAGACGATTGCTCGTTGGATTTGTAGTACAATTCAACTTGCACATTCTGTGGCAGGCCTGCCACAGCCAAAATCTGTAAAAGCCCATTCCACAAGGAAGGTGGGCTCATCTTGGGCGGCTGCCCGAGGGGTCTCGGCTTTACAACTTTGCCGAGCAGCTACTTGGTCAGGGGCAAACACGTTTGCTAAATTCTACAAATTTGATACCCTGGCTGAGGAGGACCTGGAGTTCTCTCATTCGGTGCTGCAGAGTCATCCGCACTCTCCCGCCCGTTTGGGAGCTTTGGTATAATCCCCATGGTCCTTACGGAGTTCCCAGCATCCACTAGGACGTCAGAGAAAATAAGAATTTACTTACCGATAATTCTATTTCTCATAGTCCGTAGTGGATGCTGGGCGCCCATCCCAAGTGCGGATTGTCTGCAATACTTGTACATAGTTATTGTTACAAACAAATCGGGTTGTTTATTGTTGGAAGCCATCTTTTCAGAGGCTCCTACGGTTATCATACTGTTAACTGGGTTCAGATCACAGGTTGTACGGTGTGATTGGTGTGGCTGGTATGAGTCTTACCCGGGATTCAAGATCCTTCCTTATTATGTACGCTCGTCCGGGCACAGTATCTTAACTGAGGCTTGGAGGAGGGTCATAGGGGGAGGAGCCAGTGCACACCAGCTAGTCTAAAGCTTTTACTTTTTGTGCCCAGTCTCCTGCGGAGCCGCTGTTCCCCATGGTCCTTACGGAGTTCCCAGCATCCACTACGGACTATGAGAAATAGAATTATCGGTAAGTAAATTCTTATTTAAAGTCACCTTGTGTATTATAATGAGCGCTGGTTCAGGGGTGGGCGCAGAACACGCAGCTGCCGCTTCTTTGTACCCAGTCGCTGTGCTAAAATATTCTAAAGCCATAGGAGGCGTCTTCTGTAAATAGACCCTGTTGCCGGTTTCTGTGATCCGCTACGGCAGGCCTGGCCAACCTGTGGCTCTCCAGATGTTGTGAAACTACACATCCCAGCATGCCTTGCCACAGTTTTAGCATTCCCTAATAGCAAAACTGTGGGAAAGCATGATGGGACTTGTAGTTTTACAACAGCTGGAGAGCCACAGGTTGGCCAGGCCTGCGCTACGGCATTGGACCATTACACTGGATAGGCCACTGTTTTCACACAGCTGGAGCCAGTGAAGCTGCATCGCATTGTCCGTTGCCGGCCCTTCCCCACCCTACATGTTTGAATTGGGCTTATTGAATGCACCTATCGGGCATTTGCCTCCGCATTGCTGTGCATGTGGCCCAAAACCTTACTCGGTATTGACATACTGTTCTTAGTAAATCCTGTTGGAAGATGGGTACTCTTTCCCTGTGCGCCAGTCGTCTTCTGGCCACGCTAATGAGCCCCACGGACTCTGACTGTGAGCTGACAGCCTAAGGACCAGAACTTGTCTCACTTGGCCATCTGCGTGTGAGAGGTGAGGCATCAGTGTGTGGGCCTGATTTGAGACTCGGGCAGGTCCAGATGGACGGTGAACAGAATGACAATGTGACTATACGTATTACGTAACGTGGACGCACCGCACAGCTCTTCATCCAAAGTGGCTAGTAGGTGCTCCTCTGTGGGTTTCTTTCACAGCCCGTATTAAGGACCCCATACACTAACGCGGCATGTCCGACCGTCATGTCGCAGGCGGTCACCCCGGCAGCCTCCCAGGCGGCTGGATTGTCCAAGATGCATCATATGCTGTCCTTTTGCAGACGATGTATCTTGGGTGATCCCAGCCATGCCTGCGGGGTCGGACTTGATGGTTAGTGCAGCATGGTCAATCTGGATGATCCGATCCGCTGCTCACGGGAACGCGGATCGGATCGGAAGCACCTCCAAAATGCCCAATTTCATCCGATATATCGGGCCGAATGCCCGAAATCGGGCATTATCGTTGTAGTGTATGGGGCCCATTAGTCTGGGAGATCACAAGAGCAGCCCGAGGAAACGGCTCGTAAGATAGCTCGCTGGGCTGCAATGGATGCCAAGGACCCAGCTCCGCAAGACTGCAGTGAACCTCTCCTGTCTAATGCCGCACCTCTGGTGGGTAGCTCTTGGGGTCCTTCTACCTGGTGAAAATAAGGAATTTAGGGGGACATGTACTAAGCAGTGATAAAAGCGGAGAAGTGAGCCAGTGGAGAAGTTGCCCATGGCAACCAATCAGCATTGACGTAACATTTATAATTTGCATACTAGAAAAGTATACAGAGCAGCTGATTGGTTGCCATGGGCAACTTCTCCACTGGCTCACTTCTCCACTTTTATCACTGCTTAGTACATATCCCCCTTAGCCTAAGGATGTACACGTACAGTACATCTGTGTAGCCACATGTGAAAGGCAGAGCATTACCAGTAGGAGCTCTGCTTAATGTGCAGAACAGTTCTCCTCAGCACAGAGATCTGAACTCCCCTCACAGTAGCAATATGAGCTCTTGGTTCTTATTTTGATGAAAACATTTAGTGGTCTATTTACTAAGCCGTGGGTGGAGATAAAGTCGCTGGAGATAAAGTACCAGCCAATCGGCTCCTAGCGGTCATTTTTCAAACACAGCCTGTGACATGGCAGCTAGGAGCCGATTTGCTGGTACTTTATCTCCAGCCCGGGCTTAGTAAATAGACCCCTTAAAGTTGCAACTCAGTCCAGGTTCTTCATTTTGCATGAGCATGAATACACTAGGGGGGTCATTCCGAGTTGTTCGCTCGTTGTTATTTTTTTTCCGCAACGGAGCGATTAGTCGCTAATGCGCATGCGCAATGTCCGCAGTGCGACTGCGCCAAGTAAATTTGCTATGCAGTTAGGTATTTTACTCACGGCATTACGAGGTTTTTTCTTCGTTCTGGTGATCGTAATGTGATTGACAGGAAGTGGGTGTTTCTGGGCGGAAACTGGCCGTTTTATGGGAGTGTGTGAAAAAACGCTGCCGTTTCTGGGAAAAACGCGGGAGTGGCTGAAGAAACGGGGGAGTGTCTGGGCGAACGCTGGGTGTGTTTGTGCCGAGTAAGTCTGGAGCTACTCAGAAACTGCTAAGAAGTGTCTATTCGCAATTCTGCTAATCTTTCGTTCGCAATTTTGATAAGCTAAGATTCACTCCCAGTAGGCGGCAGCTAAGCGTGTGCAAAGCTGCTAAAAGCAGCTTGCGAGCGAACAACTCGGAATGAGGGCCCAGGTTCCCTCTTGACATTATACAACAAGTAAAGGCAATGTAAAGATGCCTTGACAGAAGAGCTTACAATCTAATATTTTCATTTGAGGCGTATGAAAATGATAGTAGAAGGATAGGCTGCTGGTAGGGAGGGTTATGATTAGGAGGCCATTGGGGGGGAGATAAGTATACTTACCTTCCTCTGTCGGGATTCTGAACATCGGGGTGCTGTGGTTGGTATTCTGACTGCCGGCAATTCAATTCCAACCCATCCTAATCTACCTATTGACTTCTCTATTTATGTTGTGTGTACTGTAAAAGTACTGTAGGTCAGAAGCTGAACGCTCCTCTTAGGGCACAAGATGCCAATTTTCCCGGGGGACAGTCGTCGCTTGTCCGTGGGTTAATTATCCGGCCTGAATTTGCTCTGCTCCTGATATACTGGGAAGGTTCCCGGTGAGAGTTTCCGCTGCCTGCCCGGTATGGTAGAGAGACCATATCTGCGTTCTCGTGTTATTGGCAGGGCCAGAGCTGACCTGCAGTCCATGTACTCAGTGTCCTGACTTGCAGCAGAGCTTTAAGACTTGTAAAAGATTAAAAGGGCACCACGGTTGGAGGATAATAGGTTTCCAAACACAGCTGCGTATATGCCCCCTCCCGCTCATTCACATCAATGTAAACAGACTTTATTAGCCGACTGTAATCTACTAGGTTATCTGCCGTTGTAGGATCCAATTTGCTTTATATCTCGATCTCCTGTAGATACGTTTTCAGGCAAAAAGTGAGAGCGTTATTATAATTAGTTTTATTTATTTGAAACTTTACCATAGTAGCAAGCCTTGCCTATACTGGCTTAGCATCAGTCACCCATACACCCACATTCTATTCCCGATATCTTGTCCCAGCCACATCGTACTTTCAACGTCGGCACTATTGCAATTGGTCGATATGTGTGCAGCCAGGCATTGCGTCAGCGTCTGGCGACACACCAAAATGAATTCTCCCCTGTGTGTCTCCATCCAGGGTGTGGGACTCCACTAAGCCACTTAATGAGTGTAAGTGCGGGGGGTAGACGGGAGTGATTATTAAATGTAATTTAGGATATTGTAGTGGAGGTGCTCCAAATTAGGAAACAAACCTACTCCCCTCAGACATTCGGTCTCCCACGGGGGTGCTGAATCCAGAACGCTGTCACTGACTTTTGCTTCTACTTGGAGATTGAAATAAGAAATATTGCTGTAACGCTGGTGCTTATTTTAGGTAAAACAATGTTTTGGACCATGGAAGTCGCCTTATCCAAACAAGCCGGCCTTGAGAAAAACATTCCAGCCATCCTGAAACATTAAGATCTCCCTGAGAAAGGGTAACTCTGTGACCCAGAAACGCTGAAGACAAAGATCAAAAACTTTAATGTTCCTTTGTGTACTGACGTACACGGCCACAGATACATGTGAGGGGCTGATTTACTAACACAGCGCACACGTGCACACAGACGCTAGTATGACGGTAGCCTTTATTGCTTGACACTAGGGGGGAAATGTAAAAGGGTCTGGGTTGCCGAAGGTCTGGAGTTTCGTCTGAGATTGGCGGTAGTTTTAAAGCGCCAATCATTTACAAGGCTTATTATTGGAAGCATAGAAGCCAACATTTAAAATGGTTGGAGTGCTTATATACCCCCTTCCTACCCCCCCCCCCCCCCCCCCTTCCCCCACATATAACTAAAAAATATCATCTGTAGAGAGGGATTGTAAGATTCGGGACACCCATAGCACCCAAAGACCTTCCCAGTGACCGCACACATTGAGAGCAAAAACTCTGGAGAGTGTTTGCTCTTTAGTGCACCAAATATCACTGGGAAGATGGCGTCAGCTGAGGAGGGGAGACCCGCTTCCTGGAGCAAGCAAGATAGGAAGTGGTTGCCTCCCCCTGCATCCCCCCCCACCCTGCACCCCTGGATTTGACTGACTCCCCCTGTGGAGCGCATGGGCCTGCAATAAATATGTTCTTTAATATAGTTTAGTTTTAGGACGTGTGGACACGCGCCTTTTAGGCCACGCCCCATGCCAGTACCAAGGCCCTTTGTGGCTCTCTACGGCCCTGGGGACAGCTTGGGGGTCTGCCTACCCTGTGGTGCATTTCCCCTTGAATCCTATAAACCACTGTTGCTAAAATGCCTGCAGTTTGGAGATTGTTTAAATAATTTGTAATAAAAAAAAAAGATCTAGGGGGGAATTCAATTGTTTTTGAGCGCTCGTAAGTAATGGGTGCCCGATGGGAGCAATCCAATGGATTTGCAGCTGGGCTTAAGTGTGTCTGGTGCCAATTATTTCTGCTTGCTTCCTCTGAGGTGGCGAGCAGAAATCCGCCCAAAGTCTGGTGGTCATTCCGAGTTGTTCGCTCGTTATTTTTTTCTCGCAATGGAGCGATTAGTCGCTAATGCGCATGCGCAATGTACGCAGTGCGACTGCGCCAAGTAAATTTGCTATGCAGTTATGAATTGTACTCACGGCATTACGAGGTTTTTTCTTCGTTCTGGTGTTCGTAATGTGATTGACAGGAAGTGGGTGTTTCTGGGCGGAAACAGGCCGTTTTATGGGTGTGTGTGAAAAAACGCTGCCGTTTCTGGGAAAAACGCGGGAGTGTCTGAAGAAACGGGGGAGTGTCTGGCCGAACGCTGGGTGTGTTTGTGACGTCAAACCAGGAACGAAACTGACTGAACTGATCGCAGTTGCCGAGTAAGTCTGGAGCTACTCAGAAACTGCTAAGAAGTGTCTATTCGCAATTTTGAGAATCTTTTGTTCGCAATTTTACTATGCTAAGATTCACTCCCAGTAGGCGGCGGCTTAGCGTGTGCAAAGCTGCTAAAAGCAGCTTGCGAGCGAACAACTCTGAATGAGGGCCTGTCTTTTAGGTGCCCAAATTGCTGTTTCAGCTGCACGCTATTAATACTTTGTCCAATGCATTTAGGTGTGACATGTGCGATAAGTAGTGGGCACTCGTGGCACTTGCACCCGTTGGCAAAACAATTAAATTTCGCCTGTTGGGCGCCCAAAATCTATTTCCCCCCTATAGAATGTCCGGTAACTTTTATAACAATTTGTTTTCCTCAAAACATCTTTTCATGGAGATTTGTATATGAAATTTGGAGGGCTGGAAAAAGGGTTTATAATTAAGGACAGGACGCTGCACGGTACTTCACAGACCGTGGGGGATATGTACTAAGCCTTGGAGAGGGGTAAAGTGGATGCTACAGGATGTGTTTGAAATATGACAGTATACAGGGACAATAAAAATAAACAAATACACATTCATTTGTGCCTGATGATAGAACTACATGGCTAACAAGCACAGATAGGATCTGTTCTATAAAAAAAAATTAAGCCAAATTAAAATATGGTGTTTCCCAGAGCAACTTATCAGCTTTTGGATATGCTATATTTTCTAATCTGCTATAGGGAAATGATTGAGTCTGGTTGCTGTGGGCGTGTCTAGTTGCTGTGGGCGGGCCTTACCAGTTTTTGAAATTTTTTTCATTGCGTTTAGTAAAAGTTGCCAAAGCCCAGACACGGATGTGTCCTCATACACCCTGCCCCAGTACGCCATCAGTCCGTGAGACTGTGTAGTATCTTGTTTGCCCCAATGTGAGTCTTAAACACATTGGGCGGGATGTACTAAGCGGAAAATGCTGTAAAGCCCCTGTTTACCGCATTTTCCTGATGTACTAACCCACGTCCGGCAGGTCAGCGCCGCGGCGGGGTTCGCTAGCTTTAGCTGGCGATAGTCCATAGAAGCCTATGGGCTTCTCTCCGCGGCGCTGTGTGAGGGATCCGATCGGATCCCTCCCAGCATGCCCTGCGGCCGCCCCCGTCACCCCGCACATGCGCAGATTGACTCCTGGGGCCGAATCCCGGAAGTCAAGCTGCCGCTGTGCATCGCGGAGGACAGCTCTTATCGGAAGAGCTGTCCTTCGCAATGCTGATCGCATATGTTAGTACATATGCGATCAGCATCGTGGCGCAGAGCGGCGATGGGCGACGATGTACATTAGTACATCACGCCCATTGTGATGAGACTGCACTGATTCATTTGATATGTGACACTTGTATATCTGTGTGCGACTGAGTATGAAACTGTATACGAAGCACAACAGAATATGGCGTGAAAAACCCTAATACTAAGATCAAAAGTATAAATACTTGTAGTACAATTCCCTGTATCTCCAATTTTATGTCTCTCTCCGGGCAGATTGTAATGGCATAGGACGGGGTGTGGGATGCTGGACGATCTCGAAAGATTTTTTTAAAGAGGCAACCACTTACAAGGCATGATTGCCCCTTTAAAAAAATAAGTCCCAGATTGGCTGGCATCCCGCACCTCCGGTGATCTCGGACGCCATTACGTCCCGCCGTTAATCTCGGATTCAGTGAAGCATTTAAGGCAGGCATGTCCAAACTGCGGCCCTCCAGCTGTTGAGAAACTACCAATCCCAGCATGCCCTGACACAGCTTTAGCATTCTCTGACAGCAAAACTGTGTCAGGGCATGCTGGGATATGTAGTTTCACAACAACTGGAGGGCCGCAGTTTGGACATGTCTGATTTAAGGACCCGTCCTAACCATGGCTGCACAATCGAAAATAAATGATGGAGCAGAACATTGGTCGGCACGGCCTACTCCCTGTGGTTACTCCCATCAGCATAAGGCAGTGAATGCGGCTGCCACTTTGCGTGAGATTCAGAATCCCGCCCGTTGTCTTTAACTCACAATGGTGGTCGTACCACAGTTTCAGTTCCTAATGAACCGAAAGTCAGTCACAGTACGATTTGGAACAAGCCTAGAGCAGTCTGAACCAAACCTACTATACCTACTCTCCCATATCCCGAAAATTGGTTGGTACTCCCGGCCACCCAGAAAAGAAGGCAAGCCTCCCGGAGCTAGTCAGCCGCCTGCACCCCAGTCCAGTCTGCAAATATGGTTTTACCTTATTTGGGACTTAAATGGAATATTGGTCTTGATTTAGCGGTGGATGTAGTGCTGACATGGGGGTCATTCCGAGTTAATCTCTAGCTGCATTTGTTCGCAGCGCAGCAATCAGGCTAAAAAACAGCAGTTCTGCACATGCGTTTGCGACGCAATGCGCACGTGCGACGTACAGGCACAACGAATGATGTAGTTTTGCACAGGGTCTAGCGATGCATTTCAGTCGCACTGGTTGCCGCAGTGATTGACATGAAGTGGGCGTTTCTGGGTGGCAACTGACTGTTTTGAGGGAGTGTTTGGGAAAACGCAGGCGTGCCAGAAAAAATGCAGGCGTGGCTGGGCGAATGCTGGGGGGGTGTGGAACGTCAAATCCGGAACTGAATAGTCTGAAGTGATCGCTGAGTAGGTTTTGAGCTACTCTGAAACTACGCAAAAAGTTTTTTCATGCGCCTTGCGATACATTCGTTCGCACTTCTGCTAAGCTAAAATACACTCCCAGTAATCGGCAGCATATCGTTTGCACGGCTGCTAAAAACTGCTAGCGAGCGATCATCTTGGAATGACCCCCATAGTGAGGATTTATTCACACAGTGAGTGACAGGTAGTGAGCGCCTGGGATTATAGGATCCCTATTCTCCCCTGACTGACAGCTGTAATGCTGGGCTGCAGTAGGTGTTAGTGCCGTGCTGCAGTGGGTGTTAGTGTCGGGCTGCAGTGTGTGTGTGTTAGTGCCGGGCTGCAGTGGGTGTTAGTGCCGAGCTGCAGTGGGTGTTAGTGCCGAGCTGCAGTGGGTGTTAGTGCCGAGCTGCAGTGGGTGTTAGTGCCGGGCTGCAGTGGTTGTTAGTGCCGTGCTGCAGTGGGTGTTAGTGCCGTGCTGCAGTGGGTGTTAGTGCCGTGCTGCAGTGGGTGTTAGTGCCGTGCTACAGTGGGTGTTAGTGCTGGGCTGCAGTAGTGGGTGTTAGTGCTGGGCTGCAGTAGATGTTCGTGCCGTGCTACAGTGGGTGTTAGTGCCGGGCTGCAGTGGGTGTGTTAGTGCTGGGCTGCAGTGGGTGTGTTAGTGCTGGGCTGCAGTGGGTGTTAGTGTCGGGCTGCCGTGGGTGTTAGTGCCGAGCTGCAGTGCGTGTTAGTGCCGAGCTGCAGTGGGTGTTAGTGTCGAGCTGCAGTGGGTGTTAGTGTCGGGCTGCATTGGGTGTTAGTGTCGGGCTGTAGTGTGTGTGTTAGTGCCGGGCTGCAGTGGATCTTAGTGCCGTGCTACAGTGGTTGTTAGTGCCGGGCTGCAGTGGGTGTGTTCGTGCCGGGCTGCAGTGGGTGTGTTAGTGCCGGGCTGCAGTGGGTGTGTTAGTGCTGGGCTGCAGTGGGTGTTAGTGTCGGGCTGCCGTGGGTGTTAGTGCCGAGCTGCAGTGGGTGTTGGTGCCGAGCTGCAGTGGGTGTTCGTGTCGGGCTGCAGTGTGTGTGTTAGTGCCGGGCTGCAGTGGATCTTAGTGCCAAGCTACAGTCTGTGTTGGTGCCGGCCTGCAGTGGTTGTTAGTGCCGGCCTGCAGTGGTTGTTAGTGTTGGGCTGCAGTGGGTGTTAGTGCCGGGCTGCAGTGGGTCTTAGTGCCAAGCTACAGTCGGTGTTAGTGTCGGGCTGCAGTGGGTGTTAGTGCCGGGCTGCAGTGTGCGTGTTAGTGCCGGGCTGCAGTGGGTCTTAGTGCCAAGGTGCAGTGAGTGTTAGTGCCAAGCTGCAGTGGGTGTTAGTGCCGAGCTGCAGTGGATCTTAATGCCAAGCTACAGTCTGTGTTAGTGCCAAGCTGCAGTGGGTGTTAGTGCCGGCCTGCAGTGTGTGTGTGTTAGTGCCGGGCTGCAGTGGATCTTAGTGCCAAGCTACAGTCTGTGTTAGTGCCGAGCTGCAGTGGGTGTTAGTGCCGGCCTGCAGTGGTTGTTAGTGTTGGGCTGCAGTGGGTCTTAGTGCCAAGCTACAGTCGGTGTTAGTGTCGGGCTGCAGTGGGTGTTAGTGCCGAGCTGCAGTGGGGTTAGTGCCGGGCTGCAGTGTGCGTGTTAGTGCCGGGCTGCAGTGGGTCTTAGTGCCAAGGTGCAGTGAGTGTTAGTGCCGGGCTGCAGTGGTTGTTAGTGCTGGGATGCAGTGGGTGTTAGTGCTAGGCTGCAGTGGGTGTTAGTGCTGGGCTGCAGTGGTTGTTAGTGCTGGGCTGCAGTGGTTGTTAGTGCCGGGCTGCAGTGGTTGTTAGTGCCGGGCTGCAGTGGTTGTTAGTGCCGGGCTGCAGTGGTTGTTAGTGCCGGGCTGCAGTGGTTGTTAGTGCTAGGCTGCAGTGTCTGTTGCTGTATATCCTGACAGGAAAGAAAGCTCCTACCATAGTGGAAATACTTTTCTCTGATTTCTGTGATGTGTAGAGGAGTAACTGATGTAAATGTGGAATCTGCTACTGCATACATTGCTGATATAATACAGCATCTTACTATCCCGTGTGACAACAGATGAGTCATGGACGATCACAGAAATATGTCCGCACTCAGCAGCTTGCAGGGAGCAACTTTCAATTAATTTCCGGAGTTTGTGCAAACATTTAAGGAATGGTAAGGTCATGTTTTATTATGAGTACAGGAGTAACGCATGGCTACTGCCAGACAGGAGCTGTTATCCTATAACGCAGCAGCCATAATGGGAGTCTGGACGGTGTCTAATTTCTGTATTGTAGAAGTAGTCGCTCCTCTATGTCTGTTCCTTGGGGCCTGCTATGCATACAGTAATTGCTATACTGTTGGGCTTTTCCTCTCGTTTTCCCTGCACTCTTTATTTCCATTTGCAGTGCAGCCTCCATCTTGTTCCTACTGATGGACAAACCGAGCTCTGCTATGTGCTTTGACCTCTTAAGGCCAGAGTTACTGTGTGGCCTGTGCCAGGGTGTAAAGGTGCTGCGAAAGCCTAGTATAGGTGTAATGCATGAATGCAGCAGGACCTCTCTTGAGAGCCAAACGTAAACCCCATGGGGTAGCATTAAGCCCCTTTCCCTTCTCCTTAAGATGGGTTAGGTAATCAGCGCCCCGCAGTAGAAGTCTGCTTATGTGTCTCTGCCCGTGCTACGCGACATTTGCCTGTTGGGGTAGACAGGCTGACACTGTAGGGATCCCTATGAGAACATTTTCCTCATGTGGCTTATCATCATGAGGCAGGACCGATATGGTGATGGGAATTAGGACCTCCCCCTTTTTTGTGTCTTTTGGGGGAGATGCATCAAACCCTGGAGTGAGATAAAGTACCAACCAATCAGTGCCTGACTGCCATTTTACAAGCTCAGTTTGAAAAAAGACAGAAGCTGATTGGTTGGTACTTTATCTCTCTCTACACTTTCTTTCTCCAAGCTTTGATACATCTCCTGTGTTCATTATGCATTATTATGAGAAAGAGTCTCCTCAGTCAGTAAATGGGTCCTGATTGTAGGCGATATTCAGAAATGAACGCAGATGGCTGCATATGCTGCCATATCGGGGATACGACCGCAATGTGTGTGTTCGCGCAGCCGCTGTGCATGCGCAGTTTGGCGGCTGGGTCTGAAAGACCCTCAGTGTCCGAATCTGTTACCTGACTGTAACCAAAAGCAGTGTTACAAGGGCAGGTTCAAATGGGGAAAAGTGAGTTTTAATATAGTTTCATTAAAATAAATAAATGATACGAATATGTCTTTGTTTTGGTAACGTTTAGGGACAGGTTGGACGTGTACTTGTTGTTGTGGGGGTGCAGGAGATAAGTTAGAAAGCGTGTACCGCTGTGTCCTTTTCAGTTTAAGTGCCTTTTTAACTTGATATTAAAGCGTTGTACTTTTTATGTTTATTGTATTTATATTTTTTTTTTGTGTTTTATATATATATATATATATATATATATATATATATATTTTTTATACATAAACCTAGTTTTTGTGTGTGACTATTTTATGTACATTTCATGACCCACCAGTGGTGGTGTAGGGGCTCATGTTTAAGGGGTGTGGCCAGCCACCAGAGGGGGTGTGGCCAGCGACCGCAAAAGGGACTTGGCCAACCATTAGAGGGGACACTGTCAGCCTGCACAGAACAGGGACACTTTATAAAGGAGGGGAGCGGGGTGTGTCAGGACTGCCATCTTTGATTGTCAGGAGAGCTCATTTTTATGAAGCTTCCATAGAAACAAACAAAGCACCCAAGTTCATCCATGGTCCTCCTCCACCAAGTTACCGACTCTCTAGTAGAGTAACAAAGTATAATTTGTGTGCATGATTTGGAACCTAAAGGTGGGTACACACTGATAGATATATCTGCCGTTCAATTGATCTGCAGATATATCTATGGACGGATCGGGCAGTGTGCTGTGCATACACACTGCCCGATCCGTCGGGGACTGACGTCATGAACTGGGCGGGCGTGTACACACGCCCGCCCAGTTCAGCTGTCAATCATCGTCGGCCGCCGAAGCATGTGTACGGGCGGTCGGCCGACCGCCGTACACACACACAGCGACGCGCCAATATATCGTTAGATATATTGGCCGACGGCTGTGCTGCGGGGCCGACGCGATATGTCTGTGAACGACGGAGTTCACAGACGTATCGGCCGTACACACTGGCCGACGGACCCGCGACATATCGGCCGTTCAAGAGAACGGCCGATATATCGGCCAGTGTGTACGGGCCTTAACCCTTGGAGTAGGGGGGGGGGGGGGTGCTCCTCTGGCAGTCGGGCCCACCAGGGATTTCTCCTGTGTTCCTGTTGGAGCTGTCCTGAGGAAGATTTACTAACGCTTGTGGAGAGAGATAAAGTACAAACCAATCGCCTCCTGACATTTTTTCAAACACAGCCTCTAACATGACAGTTTAAAGCTGATTGGTTTGTACTTTATCTCTTGCTAAGCTGTGATCTGTGTACATGAATACTATGCTGTATATACTGTGCACACACAGGAGAGGGGAGTGCTTCTAGGATGTGCCTTTTAGGCGCGGTACACACTGATGTCTGGCAGATGCGACATCGCAAACGATATATCGTCAGGGCATACGCACTGTACGATGTATCGTCTGTGACCGCATCCACCCACATCCCAGAGCATGCAGGCCTGTTGGCTATCTTCTGTTCTGAAGTGCAGAACAAAAGATATCTGACCTCTGGTACAACCCGCTGGAGCGCTCATCATATACAGTATCTCCCGTACACACTGTCCGATGTGACCGATATATCGTAAGAGCTGACGGCGGGCAGTGTGTACACAGCCTTAGACCTTTCGGGTTCTTTTTCTGTTTGATTAGACTGCAGGTTTTGTGTATAGGAATGGCGCACACGTGTCTGTCTCTCACACTGTCTCTTGTCATGCCTGTCTCTTTCTCTCTCTCTCTCTCTCTCTCTCTCTCTCCGCTATGCTTTCTCGGGATTTGATGTCTGTCTCCATCACCTGTATGCCGTCCTCATTCTGTGTCACAGAGCACCTTCTAAGCGACATTCTCACCTGCCAAGGTATGTAGGAATGTGTCTGTAACCTGTTTGTGTGTTGTTAAGCTGAGGAGCTCCGGCTGCTGTGGAGCTACAGATTCCAGCATGCTCTGTCAGGGTAGGGATGGACATTGGGAGACCGCCATCAAAACTGTCGTTCCGTTGGTAACTAACCGTTGCATCAAAAGCTTTTGATAGAAAATACATTATGGTGGTTTGCGTATTTGCGCATGGTCAATGGTGACCTGTGGCCGTTCTTGGTGCTATACGGCTGAATTCAGGTGTATTTTAGCATCAAACGTCCATCGCTTCCCCACCATTCAGTAGTGGCTACCATCGGAAAGCTGCCATCGAATGGTAAAAACACTACCATCACAACAACGTTGATGGTGTTAAACCATCCAAATTCAGTGTCCACGCCTATGTCAGAGAACTACTATAGCTGGAGAACGACACTTAATCGCTGCTCACTGTATACTATTGGGGAGCCATCGATGGTTTATGTTATGAACATTTGCAATTTGCGCAGCCATCTATATTATACCATCAGTGTCTGGTCATCGATGGTGAACCCAATCACCATTGGCCTCTGAGCATCAATGATGGCTAAATCAGCGATGGTCAAACCTACTGTATACTAAAATCCATAGACACATGGAGGAGTTCCCAAGAGCACCATACAGTGGATCCACATCACGGAATCATTGCAGTGTCCAAATTAGCGATGGCGACCGATGTATATCATTGATTGATAAACTAATCAAAGGAATGCGACTGCGCCTTGCATTCGCAGTACTTACAAGAGATGGGATTTTGCCATCAGAACTTCCTCATCGATGGTAAAATTTATCATCTGGGGAAACCATTGAAGATTACAAACCATAATGGCTGTCTCTGGCCTATGTATAATATGGCAGACACTAGTTATAACATTGTTTTTGCCTGTGCTGAGATGTCTCTGTAACGTACAGTATATGTTCTTGTGTTGTCTGTGTTATGTGCAGCTTCTATATGTACAGCCGCCAAAACGGGGAACAAACTGGCACCTTTCCGGTTATCACGGTAGGAAAACCGATCCTGCTTGCACCGCTTTTGGGCGCAAGCGGTAAAGAGCCATGGGAGGTTTTCCTGCAAGATCCCCGGTAGTATTAGTGCAAAAGGTTCATACGAAACATTTGCTAAATGTGACCACAAGAAATCACTCTCCATGTCTTTATACTTCATGATAATCCATCTGTTGTGTTTGCAAGCTAACGTGTGTGTCTTTCTCTTGTCCATTTCACCGTGCCGCCTCCCTACCAGCCCCATTGCAGCCTGGTAAGATGCCACTGTCTGTGTGTATTGCATGTGACTGTGACCATAATGTGTATTGCTGTATGCCTATGTCTCTGCGTTACACAATCCCGCACTTCAGTTAGCCTCCATCTCACTCGTACACAAACGTGTCTGGTCCAGGAATTAAGCCCAGTACCTGTGCACAAAATGGGCGACCGCTTGTATGCCAGGCCATTGCTTAACAAGAATACATTATGTGGACTGCAGGGTGCATCTAGATTTGACTCTTTACCTGAAATAATATTTCTTAGCTTGTAGCACAGTTTATACATGATCCTACTCTGATTTTATTTTTGGGGTAAATCCACTTTATTTCTCTGTCATAACACATGCATTCATAGACCGCGAGGTCACTGTCAGTACCCTATAATAATAATATAGCAGGTAAGCCGTAATGGCTACTGGACAGAAAATATTGCAGCGGTATTAGGTAATCCTGCTACACATTCAGACCTGCACACCCTAACCCTTTAAAGGGCCACACGTTACCCTAAATCTCAATTTAATACAGTAATCCAAGAAAGACGCCCATCTGTAATGCCATAACATCAGCAGGAAGTAGCTGAGGGCTGCAGGTGATGGCTCAAAATGGCCGCCTGTGGCCCATTACTCTTAGAGCCTCTTGTTTGCTTCAGTCTTTCTGACCGTCTCATTACAGCTCTGTTGGTTGTTTGTTCCTTGTATCTATCAGTAATTATTATTCTCTCTGTTCTGTAAGAAGCGTATGCCCCCAATTATAGGGGTCCCTGACTTGTCACTCACAGACCTGTGAGGCGCAGGAAGTCCCACCGTGGTATTTGGGGATCATCTCATAATGAAACGGTTTGTTGGCCGACTGCCTTCTCTGCATGGTACCTTGGCTCGGAGCAGGCTGCTTGCATGCTTGTCAGCAGTGGTGCTGGTAGGGTTACACAGGACACATTTGCCGTCAAGGTTACAGCACTTTGTCCTGTGTTGTTGCTAAAGTTTTTTTTATTTTAGAATTCCTGCGCTGCTGCCGAGAAACAATGTTAAAGAATTCTGAGAATGCGCCAGGCTCCATAGAGCTGAATTTCCGCTTACCTTTTCCATTCTGTGTTCTTTAACACTTCACTCCTCTTTCTGTCTTTTCTGGACGTGGTTTGTGTTGTACTGTGTTGTGTGCGCTATTGTGGATTTAATAGGCACAACACTGGACAATGGGGGTTATTCCGAGTTGTTCGCTCGTTGCCGATTGTCGCAACGGAGCGATTAAGGCGAAAATGCGCATGGTACACAGTGCGCATGCGCTAAGTAATTTAGCACAAAACTTAGTAGATTTACTCACGTCCGAACTAAGAATTTTCATCGTTGAAGTGATCGGTGAGTGATTGACAGGAAGTGGGTGTTTCTGGGCGGAAACTGACCGTTTTCTGGGAGTGTGCGGAAAAACGCAGGCGTGCCAGGATAAAACGCGGGAGTGTCTGGAGAAACGGGGGAGTGGCTGTCCGAACGCAGGGCGTGTTTGTGACGTCAAACCAGGAACGAAACGGGCTGAGCTGATCGCAGTGTAGGAGTAAGTCTCGAGCTACTCAGAAACTGCTAAGAATTTTCTATTCGCAATTCTGCTAATCTTTCGTTCGCAATTCTGCTAAGCGCATATACACTCCCAGAGGGCGGCGGCCTAGCGTGTGCAATGCTGCTAAAAGCAGCTAGCGAGCGAACAACTCGGAATGAGGGCCAATGTGCAGTATTCTGGTCTGGTTTCTTTGAATTAAATTCTCCTCGATTTGAGAATATTTTGGTAAATGAAAAGTGCCCCGACGACTTGGGAAGAGCCTTCTCCTGAATTATAAGACAAGCTTTGGATCCCGTCTGTGGTTGCTTGATGGGAACCATTATGACATGTACCTTTGACCTTGAACGAGACCGGACGGGGTGAAGGTAGGGGCTATACAGGCAGCAGTCAGATAGGAGGGCAGAGCAGTGGACAGAGGGTGGTGGAGAGGAGATGGGGTCCAATTTAGGTGACCAGGTTCACTGTACTAGTACAAATAAATAACATACAATGACATAAAGTAGCATGAATGGTAATTGTAGCTCCTGGTGGCCAAAGTGTGTGTAACTACACTGGGACATAAACTGGCATCAAGCTTTTATCCCCTGGGGCACAGGTTTGTGTATTGATTTTATCCCCAGGAACAGGCAGTTGTAATGCTTTTATCCCCTGGGGCACAGGCATATGTATTGCTTTTATCCCCTGGGGCACAGGCATATGTATTGCTTTTATCCCCTGGGGCACAGACGTGTGTATTGCTTTTATCCCCTGGTGAACAGGCTGGTATAAGGCTTTTATCCCCTGGGGCACAGGCAGGATAAAGGCTTTTATCCCATTTGAAACAGGCTGGTGTAAGGCTTTTATCCCCAGGGGCACAGGCTGGTGTAAGATTTTTATCCCCTGGTGAACAGGCTGGTGTAAGGCTTTTATCCCCTGGTAAACAGGCTGGTGTAAGGCTTTTATCCCCTGGGGCACAGGCTGATGTAAGGCTTTTATCCCCAGGGGCACAGGCTGGTGTAAGGCTTTTATCCCCTGGTGAACAGGCTGGTGTAAGGCTTTTATCCCCTGGTGAACAGGCTGGTGTAAGGCTTTTATCCCCTGGGGCACAGGCTGGTGTAAGTCTTTTATCCCCTGGTGAACAGGCTGTTATAAGGCTTTTATCCACTGGGACATAAACTGGCATCAAGCTTTTATCCCCTGGGGCACAGGTTTGTGTATTGATTTTATCCCCAGGAACAGGCTGGTGTAAGGCTTTTATCCCCAGGGGCACAGGCTGGTGTAAGATTTTTATCCCCTGGTGAACAGGCTGGTGTAAGGCTTTTATCCCCTGGTAAACAGGCTGGTGTAAGGCTTTTATCCCCTGGGGCACAGGCTGATGTAAGGCTTTTATCCCCAGGGGCACAGGCTGGTGTAAGGCTTTTATCCCCTGGTGAACAGGCTGGTGTAAGGCTTTTATCCCCTGGTGAACAGGCTGGTGTAAGGCTTTTATCCCCTGGGGCACAGGCTGGTGTAAGTCTTTTATCCCCTGGTGAACAGGCTGTTATAAGGCTTTTATCCACTGGGGCACAGGCTGGTGCAAAGCTTTTATCCCCCAGGAACAGGCAGGTATAAGGCTTTTATCCCCTGGGGCAGAGGCTGGTGTAAAGGGCCCCATACACTAATGCGACATGTCCGTCTGACATGTCGGAAGGTGATCACCCGGCAGCTTCCCGGGGGGCAGGATCGCCCAAGATACATCGTATGCTGTCCTTTTGCATACGATGTATCTTGGCCGATCCTGGGCAATCCCAGACATGCCTGCGGGGTCGGACATGATTGAATGTGCAGCACATTCAATCTGGAGGATCCGATGCTCATGGGAACACGCATCGGATCGGAAACACCTCCAAAATGCCCGATTTCATCCGATATATCGGGCCGAAATCGGATGAAATCGGGCATTATCGTCTTAGTGTATGGGGCCCTTAAGGCTTTTATCACCTGTTGAACATGCTGGTGTAAAGCTTTTATCCCCTGGGGCACATGCTGGTGTATTGCTTTTATCCCACTTGGAACATGCTGGTGTAAGGCTTTTATCCTCTGGGGCACAGGTTGGTGTAAGGCTTTTATCCCCTGGGGCACAGGCTGGTGTATTGCTTTTATCCCACTTGGAACAGGCTGGAGCAAAGCTTTTATCCCCTGGGGCACAGGCTGGTGGCATTTATTCCCTAGTGCACAGGCTGGTGTAAGGCTTTTTATTCCATGTGGGCACAAGCTAGTGTAATACTTTTATCTCCTGGGCACAGGCTGGTGTAAATCTTTTATCCCTTGGTGCCCAGGCTGGTGTAAGGCTTTTTATTCTATGTGGGCACAAGCTAGTGTAATACTTTTATCTCCTGGGGCAAAGGCTGATGTAATGCTTTTATTCCCTGTGGAACATGCTGGTGTAATTATTTTATCCCCTGGGGCACAGGATGGTGTAAGGCTTTTATCCCCTGGGGCACAGGTTGGTGTAAGGCTTTTATCCCCTGGGGCACAGGCTGGTGTATTCCTTTTATCCCACTTGGAACAGGCTGGTGTAAAGCTTTTATTCCCTGTGGAACATGCTGGTGTAATTATTTTATCCCCTGGGGCACAGGATGGGGTAAGGCTTTTATCCCCTGGGGCACAGGCTGGTGTAAGGTTTTTATCCCCTGGGGCACAGGATGGTGTAAGGCTTTTATTCCCTGGGGCACAGGCTGGTGTAATGTTTTTATCCCCTGGGGCACAGGCTGGTGTAAGGCTTTTATTCCCTGGGGCACAGGCTGGTGTAATACTTTTATCCCTTAGGGAAACAGGCTGCTTGTAGTGTGGGCTAGTTTGCCTCTGTGGGCACAGGGTGGCATGTAATAATTTTTAGGGGCACAGTGAGATGTGTTGGACATGAGCTGCATATAAGTATTGACAGCGTTTCACTTTTTGCACATTTTGTTATGTTACATCCTTATTCCAAAATGGAATAAATTCATTTATTCCCTCCAAATTCTACACACAACACCCCATAATGAGAGCGTGAAAAAGTTTTTCTTTTTTAGATTTTTGCAAATTTATTAAAAATAAAAAAAACTAAGAAATCCATATGTACATAAGTATTCACAGCCTTTGCCATGAAGCTCAAAATTGAGGTCAGGTGCATCCTGTTTCCACTGATCATCCTTGAGATGTTCCTACGACTTAATAGGAGTCCACCTGTAGTAAATTCAGTTGATTGGACATGATTTGGAAAGACACACATCTGTCTATATAAGGTCCCACACTTGACAGTGCATGTCTGAGCACAAACCAACCATGAAGTCAAAGGAATTGTCTGTAGACCTCCAAGACAGGATTGTCTCGAGGCACAAATCTGGGGAAGGGTACAGAAAAATATCTGCTGCTTTGTAGGTCCCTATGAGCACAGTGGCCTCCATAATCTGTAAATGGAAGAAGTTCAGAACCACCAAGACTCTTCCTAGAGCTGGCCAGTCATCTAAACTGAATGATCAGTGGAGAAGGGCCCTAGTCAGGGAGGTTACCAAGAACCTGATGGTCACTCTGTCAGAGCTACAGCATTCCTCTGTGGAGAGAGGAGAACCTTCCAGAAGGACAACCATCTCTGCAGCAATCCACCAATCAGACCTGTATGGTAGAGTGGCCAGACGGAAGCCACTCCTTAATAAAAAGCACATTTCAGCACGCCTGGAGTTTGCCAAAATACATCTGAAGGACTCTCAGACAATGAGAAACAAAATTCTCTGGTATGATGAGACCAAGGACGATCTCTTTGGCGTGAATGCCAGGCGTCATGTTTGGAGGAAACCAGGCACCGCTCATCACCAGGCCATTACCATCCCTACAGTGAAGCATGGTGGTGGCAGCATCATGCTGTTGGGATGTGTTTCAGCAGCAGGAACTGGGAGACTAGTCAGGATAGAGGGAAAGATGAATGCAGCAATGTACAGAGACATCCTGAATGAAAACCTGCTCCAGAGCGCTCTTGACCTCAGACTGGGGCGACAGTTCATCTTTCAGCAGGACAACGGCCCTAAGCACACAGCCAAGATATCAAATAAGTGGCTTCAGTACAACTCTGTGAATGTCCTTAAATGTCCCAGCCAGAGCCCGGACTTGGGGAGATCTGAAAATGGCTGTGCACCGACGCTTCCCATCCAACCTGATGGAGCTTGAGAGGCGCTGCAAAGAGGAATGGGCGAAACTGCCCAAAGATAGGTGTGCCAAGCTTGTGGCATCATATTCAAAAAGACTTGAGGCTGTAATTGCTGCCAAAGGAGCATCAACACAGTGTTGAGCAAAGGCTGTGAATACTTATGTACATGTGATTTCTTAGTTTTATTTATTTTTAATAAATTTGCAAAAATCTCAACAAAAACTTTTTTCACGTTGTCATTATAGGGTGTTGTGTGTAGAATTTTGAGGGGAAAAATTAATTTATTCCATTTTGGAATAAGGCTGTAACATAACAAAATGTGGAAAAAGTGAAGCGCTGTGAATACTTTCCGGATGCACTGTAATTTTTGGAGGAATAATTTGCTGGTGATTGTAAGGTATGACTTATGACGTTACTTGTCCTAGCCTTATCCTTGTCCGATATCCTTTACCTTTATGTGGGAGATGTAAATTCTCTGTGACTTTACACTTATTCTGGGAGAGATTGCTGCAGCTCTATCTCCCCGTGATTCCAGTCCCACCCGCATGTAGTAACGATGCTGAGCGTTCTATCCATAGCCAAAAAAGGTAATCTGCTGCCTTATACGTATACGGTGCTGGCTGGCTTATCTCCGCAATAAATGTGCATGCAGAACGGAGGAAGGGAATCCACTAGATCGGAACGCACACGCAACTAATGTTTCAATATGACTGATCATCAAACAGAAGCCGTGAAACTGGCTACCCTAGTGTTATGCATTCGGCATGTCGGCATGATCTGAATGTCAACAGTGAAAATGATGGGCGTAATGCTGACAGTACGTGTTAATGTTAGGCTGCAATTAGGGTAGGGGTTTGAGTTAGGGCTCAGATACCCTTAAAATGTTATGTCGACATAAGATCCATGTTGACATTTCGGAACGTTGAAGCAAGGGGCTTCGTTGCGCTCGCCCCACCCCGCCGGCATTCTGCGGCCTGAATCCCTGCTTTGGGGATGCTGACCGCCGGTAAAGCATACCCACCCCCTGTTCCTTTAGCGCAGGGGTGGGGAACCTTTGGCCCTCCAGCTGTTGTTTAACTACACATACCAGCATGCCTTGCTACAGTTTTGCTATTTGGTCATGCTAAAACTGTTGCAGGGCATGCTGGGATGTGTAGTTCAACAACAGCTGGAGGGCCGAAGGTTTCCCATCCCTGCTTTAGCGTGACCCCAGTTGAATAACAGGGGGCGCCTTTCACCGGGCAGCCTACCCGGGTTGGTACTGGGTTCAACCCTGGTCGTGAGCCGAATAGCGGACCCGGGACATACAGCCCGTGTCACAAAGCCAGTGTCAAGCCTTTTACACTGAGAAATGACACGCGTCGCGCCTGCTTGTCCCAGCAATATCCCGGGTTATCCGCTCGGTGTGAAAGAGAAAAGGAGAAGGTGGGCTAAAAATCATTCCTCCATGCGACACGCTTTTGCTGAACTAGTTTCTTATCTCTCATATCTGCTATCCGTATCTTGCCGATCTTTTCAGTTCCCAAGGAGTCACTGGGGCAGTGTCAGCGGTCATTTCAGTTTGGGCATCGCCCAAGTTCCCTCTGGTTTTCCCACAGCCTCCCTCGCCCCCTCAATTCCTCCCTTTGATTTGTGCACTGCACCGTCAGTAAAGCTGCAACTGCTGTAGAGTCCTTGCTGAGCCCAGAAAGTATTAAGCGTCTGGGTTTATCGAGGCGTTGCGCCAGCCCGTCTTCTCACAGCCCACATCCTTTAACTCCTTCTCGGCATCTGCAGCCTTCCTTTATCTGTATTGGGTGGTCTCACTATTGCTGCAGAGGGGTAATGTCTCCCCTGATAGTTGCTGTTTAATGGCTTTTAAATAATGTATAGTTTATCCTGCTCTCTTGTCTTTCAGCGCAAGGTCCTAATGTTATATTTATGAGCAAAACTGTCCGCTGAGGTTATCATTCTGCTTTCACAATTCAGCAGTTACAGGTTTATTAATGTTTTATCCGTTGCGGGAAGTTTAGGAATCTCAATTAAACAAACTTCTTACATGTATCATTTGCCGTCATGGGCTTTTTGTACAGCATTGGGTAGAGTGCAATGCACCAGAGAGTGGGTCACGTTTGTACAGTCGCCGTGCTTTGCAACCATCAGCAGATTGTGCGTTGTTGACAATCAGGATGGGGCTTGGCTGCAGGTGGTGGTCACCTTCGTGGGGCTCGGGGCTCGGTTATGAGCACTGGCCTACAGGACGTGACTTGGCTGTGAGCGGTGGTCCATGGGATAAACTCGGCTGTGAGCGATGGTCCATGGGATAGGCTCGGCTGTGAGCGATGGTCCATGGGATAGGCTCGGCTGTGAGCGATGGTCCATGGGATAGGCTCGGCTGTGAGCGGTGGTCCATGGGATAGGCTCGGCTGTGAGCGGTGGTCCATGGGATAGGCTCGGCTGTGAGCGATGGTCCACGGGCTAGGGCTTGGCTATGAGTGCAGGCCCATGGGACTGGACTCGGCTGTGAATGCAGGTCCACGGGGGTAGGACTCTGCTGTGAATGCAGATCCACGGGACGGGGCTCTGCTGTAAGTGCAGGTCCACGGGACGGGGCTCGGCAGTAAGTGCAAATCCACGCGACTGGGCTCGGCTGTAAGTGCAGATCCACGCGACTGGGCTCGGCTGTAAGTGCAGGTCCACAGGACAGGGCTCGGCTGTAAGTGCAGGTCCACAGGACAGGGCTCGGCTGTGAGTGCAGGGTCGGCTGTGAGTGCTAGCCCCCAGTATGAATCTAGGCTGTGAGTGCGGGCCCCCAGGATGTCTCTAGACTGTGAGTGCGGGCCCCCAGGATGGCTCAAGGCTGTGAGTGCTGGCCCCCAGGATGGCTCAAGGCTGTGAGTGCTGGCACCCAGGATGGCTCTAGACTGTGAGTGCTGGCACCCAGGATGGCTGTAGGCTGTGAGTGCTGGCACCCAGGATGTCTCTAGACTGTGAGTGCGGGCCCCCAGGATGGCTCAAGGCTGTGAGTGCTGGCCCCCAGGATGGCTCAAGGCTGTGAGTGCTGGCCCCCAGGATGGCGCTAGACTGTGAGTGCTGGCACCCAGGATGGCTGTAGGCTGTGAGTGCTGGCACCCAGGATGTCTCTAGACTGTGAGTGCGGGCCCCCAGGATGGCGCTAGACTGTGAGTGCTGGCCCCCAGGATGGCTCTAGGCTGTGAGTGGTGCTGGCCCCCAGGATGGCGCTAGACTGTGAGTGCTGGCCCCCAGGATGGCTGTAGGCTGTGAATGCTGGCCCCCAGGATGAATCTAGGCTGTGAATGCTGGCCCCCAGGATGAATCTAGGCTGTGAATGCTGGCCCCCAGGATGAATCTAGGCTGTAATTGCGGGCCCCCAGGATGAATCTAGACTGTGAGTGCGGGCCCCCAGGATGGCGCTAGACTGTGAGTGCTGGCCCCCAGGATGGCTCTAGGCTGTGAGTGCGGACCCCCAGGATGTCTCTAGACTGTGAGTGCGGGCCCCCGGGATGGCTCTAGACTGTGAGTGTTGGCCCCCAGGATAGCTCTAGACTATGAGTGCTGTCCCCCAGGATGGCTGTAGGCTGTGAGTGCGGTACCCCAGGATGAATCTAGGCTGTGAGTGCGGTCCCCCAGGATGAATCTAGGCTGTGAGTGCTGGCCCCCAGGATGAATCTAGGCTGTAATTGCGGGCCCCCAGGATGAATCTAGACTGTGGGTGCGGGCCCCCAGGATGAATCTAGACTGTGGGTGCGGGCCCCCAGGATGAATCTAGACTGTGAGTGCTGGCCCCCAGGATGGCTCTAGGCTGTGAGTGCTGGCCCCCAGGATGGCTCTAGGCTGTGAGTGCTGGCACCCAGGATGGCTCTAGGCTGTGAGTGCTGGCCCCCAGGATGGCTCTAGGCTGTGAGTGCTGGCCCCCAGGATGGCTCTAGGCTGTGAGTGCAGGCCCCCAGGATGGGGCTATGAGTATATGCAGGCCCCCACAATGGGCATCAGCTGTTCATACTTCCACCATGTTCCTTTTAGGGTTTGTGTACACCTGTAGTTTTGGTCCATGCATATGAATAGCATACGCACATGTGCTTAGAGGAAAAGCATTTTGGTCAGTCTCTGAAGGGCTTTCTTACAGTTAAGCAGAGTAGGAGCTGCTGTGTCACTGGCATTCTCTGAGTCGTTAAAGGTCACATCTGGTGTCATCTCTTGGTCTAATTAGGAGTATGTGTGTTTATTATGAGGAATAATGCATGCCTACTGCAATAATTGCAGATGTCATTATGGCACCTCAGATCTCCCTGATCTTGTATGTGCGTACCTCCTATCTATGGGAGCCTCATTCTATTGCGTTTCAGAACTGATAAGGCAGGGACTCTCTTCTGTTCTACAAGCCAGGATGGTGGCCATTGCACGTTGTAAAGAGGGTGATGAAGTAGTACAATTACCCAAATAAAACAAATAGGTCTCATACACACAGGTGTAACGTAGGAAACACCAATTGCTTTGTCCTTTTATATTTGCACCTGTCTCATATACACAGTGGAAGCGGCCATTTTGTTGATTGTTTATTCATATGTACCATATTTTTAGGGATGGAAGGGAGGGCCAATTGAGAAATGCAGGGGTCCTAGCGACGTGTTTTGCAATGAAATTCAAGAGTTTCACAGACATTGAGAGTCTGCCCATAGGGAACATGTCTTACCTAGTGACATCACAAATGTGCGTCTTGGTGTGGTCACAGTTTCCATCAAATTGTTAGGCTCATACATAAAGGTCTCACATGCAAAATGTCCGTCTTCACTCTATATGGGTGACGACACATGACTTTTTGAGGTGTAAATGCAGTGTAGCTGATAAAGCTTCCGTTTTAAGAGTTTTGGCAGCATTGTGTGTGGTAATGGCGGTACCAGCACACTATAGTAAATGGGTTTTCTACTCTAAGCCTGATGTACCCTCAACCGGTCATTTATTTATGATGTCTTTAATCGTGCGCAGTTAAATTAAACTATATTTTGCGTGGTCATTAATTTTTTTTCATCCGTTTCCCAAAAACTGAAATCCTGAAAATATGACCTGCTGAGAGTACTTGAAGATTGGAGTTGAAGACCCCTGATAGAGGGCAAGCGAACAGTTTTTGCAGTGCAGTGTATCTTGGTTATTTACATGTACAAATATCTGTTGTCAATGAGGAATTGTTGAATGTTGCAGCGGCTAATACAGCACTAGAAAAGCCGATTTCACATTAGTCTATGGCTGCAGGTTTTGCAGCATATAGGCTGTGTGACGGGCAGCTGTATTGCGTTATATCCTGGCATCAGGCACCAGCCTTCTGTTGAAGGGTTTGGCAGTGAGGAGATGTGAAGCGGGAATATTAGGACAGAATGTCAGACAATTCTAGGACCTCCCTTGTTATATTTGCCTTTCATATACTGTACTATGCATGTGGAAACCAGCTAAGCAACTACTGTTTTTTTTCTTAAGTTGGTCAGCTCTATTATGTTCTAATTTCTACTGAGGTACTATTTATACCGCATCCCATTTATACAACCGCTGTCCTTTTTTTTTTTTTTTTTTAAAGTAGATCCGTCACCTCACACCAGTGTCTGTCATCACTTTTAGGAACCAGTAGCATCTCTGAGTCACTTTCTGGCACGTATTGATAGAACACTGGTCCTGAGTGATTTCACAGTCTGCATTGCTTTTTATTTTAGCAAGCTGGGGATCTTTACACAGCGGCTGTTCAACCCTGTTTACATTTTTTTTTATGCTCACATATTTGAATGCATTGCAATTTTTTAAGTGTGGACTTTCACAGTGGGTAAAATGTATTTTCTGCAGACGCTTATCCTTATATCGCCTTGGTTGCAGGTTGAGCAGCCTGTCGTCTGTCGGTGATGGAGCGTCCGAGCGAAGGTCTCCTGGACACCAGCGCCAAACATCTGACTACAACGAGTCTACGGGTAACCTTGTGACCTATTTTCCTTGCTTACTAGTTCAGGCAGGATTTCATAGGAGCGATTTGTTACCAGTTCTGCATGCAGTTGTTATTGGGATTGAATGGGGGGCTGGGAGTATTTGACTAGAGCAGGTCACAACCTATTGTTATCAGTCTTAGGGGGTCTAGTTATAAAGCAGTGATGACACCTTTTAGTTTCTTTTTATGCCGAAAAAATAATTTCTGTGCCCGGAAGCCTTTGCTCCGCCCAGTCCATCACAGGTTTTTGACACTGATAGAATAGAGTGTGGTTACTCGTCCCTGAGTAACCTGACTGGGCTTACTTCACCACTCCTAGGGATTACCTTTTCACTGTCAGTAACCGCCTGTTACTGGCTCCTCCCACAGTATAGTGGGTGGGTACCTCACTACCACCACCAGCACTTGGAACCGCTCATTCTGCACAGGCTCTTACCACCAGCACCTGTAACTCCCTACTTCTGGGGGTGTGTGTGGTCACGCTGCTGCTACAGCCCCTGAGTCATGCTGGCTAATTTCCTCTGGTCCCACACTTATGGGCCAGTCTGCACCGAGTAGCTGGCAGAGAGTTTCAGCTTTGAGCCACTGGGCTCAATCCAGTAGACCTAAAGAAGGGAGTATTGTTTGACGCTAATCTGGTGGTCACAGGATACAGGCAGATTCAGGCATCTTAAGGCAAGATGTTTAGTGCTCAAATGCCTTGAAAAATGGAGTCTTGAACAGAAATCCACAGCAAGTGCCCTTATCGCAGATGCCGCAAAAACGTTAACCCATAGCTCTGGGTTGCGTTAGCACATAACTGTCTCTTTCCTTAACATCAAAAATGTCCACAATACAGGAAAAACCTCTGGAGTGTATTGCATCTAACAAAGGCTTGGCCAGTTAACACTAAACCTTTTGCCGTTGCTGCCATCTTGACCATGTGGGCCGGGTTTTTGGCCACAGCTTCCTCCTATATAACAGGGATACCGCAGAGAAATCAGCAGTCTCTGTGTTTACCATAGCCTACTTTGCTTGAGATGGTGTTGGCTATACCCGGTAATGGGAAACCCCCGAAAAGCTGGAAAGGCTTTGCTGTATCCATTGGGGATCAAATGCCCAAAGTTTGTCCCTGGTAGCGTTAGGCTGCCGGTGAGTGGTATATAAACCACAGCAAAGCGGGGGTTTCTTCCAGGGCTCATGTTAAATTCGGCATCACCGAGGATCTCTCATTTCGGCCTGCTGTGTATAACGGACACACACCCTCTCCCACAGGAATGTCTTCAACCAAAGATGAATCCTATACACATGAAGAGCGAACGAGTTTGGGGCTATTTTGTGTCGCTCCTTTAACTTTCATTGCAAAATGAATGGAATGTCCGTTCTGTCCAACAACCTGCTCAATTATTTTCTTTGCATACTCCGTCCGGCACCTTCTCTTCATTCAGGCCGCATACTGTATCTGTTTTGATTTTCTTCCTACTCTAGTTGACCTTATCCCTCACAACTCACTGGACCTCTGTCTCCTGTGTAGTTGGTCTCTCTGCCCTGGTATCTTCCCACCATTTTTCAAGCGTGTGACGTCTACTCCTGTTCTGGAAGAAGAACTATTGTGACCCTAACATCCCCTTCGTTCACCTCCCTGTCTCTCAATGTCCATGGCCCTCCGAACTTAATGAGAGGCTAGCCTACACTCGCAGCACACACAGTCCCTTTCCACATTCCCTATTGTCCGAGGCCATCTTCTCTCTCTTTAGAGCAGAGGTTCTCAAAGGCGGTCCTCAAGACACCCCAGCGGTCCAGGTTTTAGGTACCTCCATGGCTCAGCACAGATGGTTAAATCAGATTGACTGAGGTGCTAATTAAGTCACCTGTGGACAAGCATGGATAATCTTAAAACCTTGGACTGTTAGGTTGCCTTGAGGACTGCATTTGAGAACATGCAGTCTAGACTAATTTTATGGAAGATAATTAAACATCTTTAGATCAGAGTATCCTCTTTACAATGTTGATAATACCCAGCTTTGGCTATCCTCTCTGGATCCACCACAAATTACTGTGGCAGGCTATACAAAGGTGTCTTATCTTTTTTTTTTCTTGGTGTGCTTCTTCATGCTACTAATAAGGATTTAGAATTCTGCACATCGTTGTGGACTACTATGACAACCACAGTCACATAGCACAAAATTAATGCTCTGAGGGTCTTTGAAGAGCCCCTCCGAGCTATATATGTTTTGTGTACTGTAAAATCTTCCTCCCTCCTTCCTCCTTTCTTCTCTGCCTTCACGTAACATGTTGAGTGTGTGTGGCTAGCAGCCATACTCGGCTCCCCTCCAGAGAGTTTTTGAAAAGGAGATAATAATTTCTTGGAGGACAGCTAAGAAAAATGCTCATTTGATATGGGTAATCAACTTGCTCATTAAAGAAGACCAAAAAAACAAAAAACAAACAAAAAAAAAAAAACCTATATGGGACTGCTGCTTTTACCTCTCAAGACTATTCTACCTGTCAGTCTTGAGTATGTTCCCATTTGTAAAGTTCTGTGGAATAAACTAGAACTATATACATAAACTCTAATAAATACATACATACATTGCCCTATAGTACAATTTATTTGATGATTGTACTCAGACCAAAGCAATCTGGCTGCTGGCTAGTGTTGAAATGCAATCCAGAACTGCCATTAGTCTACAGCACCCCCAGTGGCCAGTATAGGAAGTGTGTGATGTTTTATTTCAGTGGTTGGCTAGTTACTATTATTATTATTATTATTATTATTATTCATTATTTATATGGCGCCACAAGGGATCCCCAGCGCCCGATTACAGAGTACATATAAATGAAAAATCAAAACAGGACAATAGTGACTTACAGTTGAAGACAATATAGAACAAGTACAAGGTAAATAACACTGACATAAGTATCAGGGTGGCAGAAACTATGGGATTAGGTGTCGTCGAGGATGGTTTAAGTAAGAGAAGGATAAGCACGCGAGGGATGAGGGCCCTGCTCATGAGAGCTTACTTTCTTAAGGAATGTACTTATTGTATAATTAATGAATGCACTTATTATTACTATGGCTTGTTGTTGTTGCTATTCCTCTCTGCTTTATCGTTACTGTGTCTTGTTGTAGGCTTGGTTCAGCGCTGTGTGGTTGTACAGAGGGACCAGAATGGATTTGGCTTCACAGTCAGTGGGGACCGGATTGTCCTTGTCCAGTCGGTGCGCCCAGGTGAGTGAACCTTTCATGTTGCTGCATTTTGACTTGTGCAGTTATTGTGTTCTTTGTGGCAGTGCAAGTGTAATATAGATCGTTGTGTCCGTTACAGATGTGTCCTCATACATCATTGGTGCATTCGGCCCAAACAGCCCCTTTGGGGATCTTTTTTGCACAAGATGCATCTAAGTTGCAGTGCGATGCGGCTAGGACGGACCGGGAGACTGGGCTGATTAATTTGATATGCAACACTTTTTTTTTGTGTGTCTGCGACTGAGTCTCTGAGTCTGCACACAAAGTGCTACAATGTAGCAGCCGCAGCTTTTTTCCAATACTATTCCATTGTGCTCCATGTACAGACTCCGTTGTGCGTCCTAGTGGCATTGCGAGTGAGACGCATTTTCGTCAAAAGAAAGACGCCAAGCAATATCGGAGTTGCACGGGACCCGGCGGCTTACTCTATTCGGGCATTTCATGCTGCCTGGCGTATTGAGGGTAAATGTATGAGGACAGATTTGTTTGTGCGTATTCCGGCTTGTATCATTGTTATATGTAGGCAGTTAGGTTATCTTTATATAATGCTTGGACCGGATTAAACAGATTTGATTTTCACGGCTCTGAACTGTATGTTACTAATCCGCTGCGGGTTCAGCTTTGTCACATGACGCTTCATATTAGATTATACCGATTGCGACATTAAACGCACATGGACGTCAATGCAGATGATTACTGGGCATGACCGAACACTCATGTCACCTTCAATACATGTGTGTGTCTGCACTCTGGTTCGTATTATTTTCTGTGTGTGACCTCATTGGCTAACAAGGATGGCTTGCAGGATTTGCCTTTAAAAGTAATCTACTTTAATATAATTGTTTCTGTCCTTTTGTATAATGTAATTATTAAGTAATGGATTTACAGAAAGTTTTTGATATATATCTTCACCAAGTTTTGACCTTGGTGCTTAAGGTTACTGCTTGCAGCGCTCCCCATTCAGTACAGCTTCCATTGTTTGACTTCTATTCCCCATAGTCCCTATGGGGCTTATCTAGAGATGAACGCAAGTCCGAGTGCACTAGCACCAGCCCCAACCTAGTTGCAAAAGATCCTTCCAAAAACTGGCATGCGTATGAGTATGTGCAAATCTGCTTAGCCCACAATTTCCATTTGCCGGCCGTCACCGAACTTTGCCTATGTAAGAAGTGTAAATGCGTTCAGTTTCGTCTTTGAATAACTTTAGTTGCATGCGGTTGGTTTCGGATCATGTGCAGAACAAAAACACACAAGTTACCCTCTGGAAATGAGCCCCTTTATCTCCTATTCCGCTGGGGATGGACATCAGAAGCCAATGGTTAGCCACCATCGATGTTCCTGGATCAACGGAGAATGGCTAATGGCGGTATCACGGCCACTATTCAATGGCCAGGTTATCCATACATCCAACCTCTCCTGCCGGTTTTAATCAGCTGTGTTAATATATGTTGAAGGGCTGTCTTGGTAGCAAGGGGGAATGTGCGAGATAATTGGAAGCGTGGTTATGACATCACTAATGGGCGCTTGGGCCCATAGTGAGAGTCACAGTCCATTTAAACAAATCCAATAACAGAATAAGGTGTATAGAATAAATATGCAATACCACTTAAAAGCAGGCATAACATGTTTACTATGCAAAGTTTATGTTTGAACTGCAATCCATAGCTTACAATATCTTGTTGACATTGATTCAAATGCAAAATGAAACACGAATTAAGCCCGGTGTTGCCATATTTACTGCATTTTGCCCGCAAAACATAAACTTACAGGCTAGCTAAGCAGTAGTATATAGTAATTTACGCATTGCCAAAACACACATTAATTGCATTATAATAAGATTTACTTGTGTACAGTATTATTTTTAAATTGCATCTTTTTTTATTTTTAAATATATTTTATATATTCTTTTTTGTTTTTTTGTTTTTACTTTTTCATTTTATATATTTTTGTTTTTCCTTTCATTTTATATATTCCTTTTTTTCTGCAGCAGGGTACACTGGGATTCCACAGGGAATACATCGGGGGGTGTAGAGTTGGATCTTGATCTGAGTCACCAACAGGCTAAAGCTTTGACTGTTCCCAGGATGCACTGCACTGCCTCCTCTATAACCCCGTCTCCAGGCACTGGGGCTCAGTTTGTAAGTTGGTGCCTGCAGTGCAGGTCACTAACAGGTGGTGCTGCACTAGGCAGCCCTAAAAAGAACTTTTTTAAGAAGACTTCAAGGGCCGCAGCACTGTTTATGTCAGTCTGACGTTCTGTGCTGCGGCTCCATCACCTCCCTCAGCAGCGCTGCCTACTCCGGCGGCCGAGTTCCCGGGTACTTGCAGCGGAGGCGCACCGGTCATCAGGCACACCACTGCTGACGCTCTCCAGGATCGCGTGGCTGCATGACAGGGAGGAGGTAAGAGGGTCCCCCAGGTGGAACCCGCTGGTAAATCGCAGGTCCAGGAGACGAACCACGCCGCTGGCATGGATACTGTACTGCACAGGGACCCCACTATATACACCAGGGCAGGGAGCACAGGTCGGATTTACTAAAATCCGTTTTACATAGGCTCCATAGTACCCAGTGGTGAGGCCCAGCATAGGGGATAAGGCGCTGACCTGTAGCCCCTCCCCCAGCTCCAGGCGCCATCTACTGCTGGTGTTCCCGCCTTGGAGCTGCATTTCTCTCTCCCTCACTCCCTGACAGAGATTTTGGCTCAATTTCATTCCCGCCCTCTGCAGAGGTTAATCCTTTCCAAGTAGGACGACCTGCCTCATCGGATCAGGTCTCAAGTGATCTCCTTTACTCCGTAGGTTCGTCTGTCACTGAGCTGGTGGCTACAGAACCGACAGTTGAGCAGGGGCCGTCCCTTCTGGATCTCCAACTGGGTCTTCCTGACAATGGATGCCAGTCTGTGGGGTGGGGGCGCGGTGTTGGAGCAACACTCTCTCCAGTGTCTGTGGACCAGGGAGGAATCTCTCCTCCTGATAAACATTCTGGAATTGCAGGCAGTGTTCAGTGCGTTGACACTGGCCTTGCCTGTAGTACAGAAACAGGCCTGTTCAAGTACAATCAGACAACGCCACCATGGTGCCGTACATAAATCATCAAAGCGGCACTCGAAACCGCATGTCAATGCTGGAAGTATCAAAAATCCTCCGTTGGGCGGAACGCCATCTGCCAGCCATATCGGCAATGTTCATTCCTGGAGTCCTCAACTGGGAAGCGGATTTCCTCAGTCGTCAAGATGTTCACGCCGGAGAGTGGAGTCTTCATCCAGAAGTCTTTCAACTCCTAGTGGACAAGTAGGGCCTACCAGATGTAGACCTGATGGCGTCTCGACACAATCACAAGTTTCCCGTCTTCGGATCAAGGACAAAGGATCCTCAACCAGCGTTCGTGGACGCACTGACAATTCCATGGAACTTTCGGCTACCATACGTTTTCCCTCCAGTGTCACTCCTGCCCAGGGTACTACGGAAGTTCAAGCAAGAAAGAGGAATACTACTAGTTGCTCCAGCGTGGCCCAGATGGCATTGGTTCTCAGACCAGCAGGGTCCATCGTTAGAGCGTCCTCTTCTACTTCCTCAACGCCAAGACCTCCTCGTTCAGGGCCATTGTGTCTATCCGGACCTGGCCAGACTGACTTTGACAGCGTGGCTCTTGAAGCTTCACTCCTGAGGGACAAGGGATTCTCTGAGGCGGGTTATTCAAACTGTTGAAGGCCCACAAACCGGCTTCTGCACGGATTTATTACAGGGTCTGGAACTCTTACTTCACATGGTGTGCTGCTAAGAATTATGATGCCTATTCGTTCAGAAATTCCAGGCTTTTTAGGCCTTCATATTAGGCCTTCGTCTGGCCTCCCTCATGGTTTATATTTCTGCCTTGTCGTGGTTTCAGAGAAAAATTGCGTCTATTCCTGACATTCATACTTTCACTCAGGGTATTTTACGGATTCAGCCTCCCTATGTCCCTCCTGTGGCTCCGTGGGAGCTGTCTGTTGTCTTAAATGCCCTTCAGAGTCTCCATTTGAACCTCTTGAGTCTGTGGACTTACGCTTAAGGTCTTTTTCTGCTGGCTATTGCCTCTGCTAGGAGGGTGTCGGACTTAGGCGCTTTGTCCTGTCGTCCACCCTTTTTGATTTTTCACCGTGACCGAGCAGTTCTTCGAATTCGCCCCGGTTATCTCCCTAAAGTGGTATCTTCTTTCCATCTTAACCAGGAGATTGTGGTTCCGGCTTTTATCTCTTCTGGTTTGTCTTCCAAAGAACGGTCTTTGGATGTAGTACGGGCTCTCAGTATCTACGTGGAGAGGACTGCCTCTATCGGGAGGTCAGATTCCCTTTTTGTACTTTTTGTTTTTCACAAATGTGGCTGGCCTATGAATAAGCAAACCTTGGCCAGATGGATTAGAATGGTGATTGCACAAGCCTATGCGCAGGCTGGCCTCCCAGCTCCTTCTGCTATCAAAGTCCATTCTACTCAGTCTGTTGGACCTTCTTGGGCGGCCCGCATTGGTGCGTCCGCTGAACAATTGTGGAAGGCGGCTATGTGGTCCTCAGTGAACATGTTCATTAGGTTCTATGCCTTTGATACTTCTGCCGCCCAGGATGCTTCCTTTGGACACCAGGTTCTTGTGCATCCCCTCCCATGAGGAACTGCTTTAGGACATCCCAGATGTCATTCCCTGTGGAATCCCAGTGTAACCCGCTGCAGAAAAGGAGATTTATGGTAGACTTAACATTGTTAAATCTCTTTCTGTGAGGTACACTGGATTCCACAGGGCGCCAACCCTGACGCACTTAGCTACTTTGGGTTTGTATGGCATTAGCCGCTGATCCCTTCTCCTGTCGTGAGAATGTGGTTCTTTGTGACTAACATCTGCTGTCTCTCTTACCTGCTCCTGCATTGGACTGGTAAACCAAACTGAGCTCCAGTGCCAGGAGGCGGGGCTATAGAGGAGGCGGTGCAGTGCATCCTGGGTACAGCCAAAGCTTTAGCCTGTTGGTGCCTCGGATCAAGATCCAACTCTAGACCCCCGATGTATTCCCTGTGGAATCCAGTGTACCTCGCAGAAAGATTTAACCATGGTAAGTCTACCATAAATCTCCTTTTTTTCTTTTCCTTTTTTCATTTTATATATTCCTTTTTTTGTTGTTTTTACTTTTTATATATTCCTTTTTTATTTTCATGTTATATATTCCTTTTCTTGTATTTCCTTTCTTTCATTTTATATACTCCTTTTTTTTTTTTTTTCCTTTTTTCATTTTATACTGTATATTCTTTTTTTTTTCTTTTCATTTTATGTATTCCTTTTTGTTTTTACTTTTTTGTACTTCGTTCTGTCGGCGGCGTGTTGTATGATTTGCTTCTGCAGGGTTTCTACTTTGACAAACGGTTCGCCCTGACTGCGCCCATTGTGTCGCCTCTGTAGTTACCCCTGTGTAACTCATAGTTAATGTGTGTGCTTGCTGTGCTCCCATATAAACCAGTTTGGTGCAGTGCTGGGAGCTATGTAATCCACAGAACAATGAACCTGACTGGCAGGCTGCCCAGTCCTAGTGTTTGCAGCATTGGAAGCCATCAGGGGGTGATGCAACTGGGATTACTTTCCAAAGATAAATTGCTTAAAAAACAAAAATAATACATTTTATGAATGATGTATATTGAAAACCAATACTGATGTCAACTTGTATGTAAGTGAGCCAAAAGGGGCATCCTTTTCTAGAGGCTGATGGTAAATCTATCCTATAGTGCAGGGATGGGGAACCTGTGGCCCTCCAGCTGTTGAACTACACATCCCAGCATGCCTTGCAACAGTTTTAGCATGACCAAATAGCATAACTGTAGCAGGGCATGCTGGTATGTGTAGTTCCCCACCCCTGCTATAGTGGTTATGTGCACTTGCTGTCCTCACCTTCTGCTAGATATATGTAGAAATATCCAGTCTATAACCGTGGCGAGTTTGTCTGGATGGACGCTATCCGGCATTACGTACATGAGATGGATGTAAGCTGTTGGGGGTCTGCTGATATTAACTTTCTTTCCGCGTTACAGGGGGTGCGGCTATGCGTGCAGGCGTACAGGAGGGTGACCGTATTGTGAAGGTGAGTTTTGTAATCCATCATTTGGAGGGCTTTTATTTTATTTTTTTAACTTTTTTCTAATTTTTTTTTGTTTTGTTTTTTTGTTTGTATCCTAGATTGCATGTTCTGCCGATCAGGCATTTCTGTGATTTAATCATTTTCCACGCTCCTTCATCATAGATATTCAGGGGGATAGGTATCAAAACTTGGAAAGAGATAAAGTACCAATCAGTCAGCTTTGTTATATTTCAAATACAGCCTGTAACGTGACAGGAGCGGATTGGTTGGCACTTTGGGGGTATCCAATTATACGCGGTAATTTCCTGCGGATAATGGATTCACCGTCGGCTATCCATTAGCCCAGGGGTTCCCAAACTGTGTGCAGTGGCTCCCTGGGGTGCCTCGGGACACTTTTGGCCTAGGGGTGCCGTGAAAAAAATTCTGATATTCTAGGGCGCCGTGATTCAAAAAAATTTGGATATCACTGCATTAGCGCCTGATGCAGACACTTATCAGGCACGTGAAACATAATCCGAGATTAACACCCATTTTTCCATGATAACACATGGGTCCAGATGCTTATTCTAGATCTCACGTGTTTTCGCCCGAAAATGGGCCATAATTGGATAGTCCGATAGTGCGATGTTTGTCTGATGCTTATTATCATCCTGTTTTTATTGGCGGAATAGCAAAATATACCACTGTCTGCTGTTATCCAGGAACTTGTGGCCAGTTTGCCAAGAAGGGTGTCTGCAGTAATCACTGCACGTGGTGGACCTACATAGTACTGACGCCAGTAACATCTCGATGATCTATTTGCTGTCAGCGGCCAATCACTTTTGTCTACACAGTGTATATTAATAGGCTGTATTATCTTTGATCTATTATGGTGCATTTTAATAATGGTAGCAAATGTCTAAAGTTAGCTGCTAATTTCTGCTTTTGATTATTAAACCTATGTGACCTTTATACTGGGAAGAAGGTCAGAGGTTGAACATACTGCCAGACATTACGAGTTGCTTGTTTTTCTAATGCAGGTAAATGGCACGCTGGTGGCCAACAGCTCTCACATCGAGGTGGTCAAGCTCATCAAGTGTGAGTATGGACTTAAGAGACGTAGAACAAAAGGCTTCTTGGTGTTATGGGCTGTACACAAGTAGTACTTGGTTCATCCTCCACCTTTAGATCATGTGTCCTTCTCATTGTCGAAGTCACATTGACGTATTCCTATCTGTTGTTCTTTAACCAGCTGGAACGTACGTTGCGCTCACTCTGCTGGGCTCTCCTCCGCCTTCCATGGCTATGTCTGGGCTCCATCATGACCTCAGCTCCTCCGCGTCCCCTCGGAACACCTTGTCCTCTCCTGTGCCACCGCCACCTCCGTTGCCACCTCCTCAACGAATCACAGGACCTAAACCACTACAGGTAAGGAGCTGAGGGTACAGGGTAGAGGCGGTCTTCTTCTAATGCAGTTTGCAGTATCACCTTGTTTTTATTTGACTCTTCTAGGACCCCGAGGTCCAGAAGCACGCAACTCAGATCCTGCGCAACATGCTGAAACAAGAGGAGACGGAGCTCCAGGTAGGGCGCACACTATTATATATATCATACATTGTATAGTGTGTACATCCGATTGTATATGCACGGCAGTCGTTCATTGCAACTTTCCATCATATATACTGCACATCGGATGGGACGAGGCATTGAATGATGGTCGGGCACACACATGCTGTAACAACACCTTGCGCCGTTACACACTGATTGCACAGCGCGCATCATGTATCGTTACATTGCATGGTGCCGTCGGCTGCGGGACACAGTGTGCAGTGTGTGTACCCAGCTGTTTTGCAGTCAGCATTTCTGTTGCTCCCGGCGCCCTCTGCTGACTGGCACCAGTTTTATAGTTTGAGGGGTGGCTGTATGAAGCTGTGAAAACAGTGGAGAAGTTGTCCATAGCAACCAATCAATCAGCTTCTACCTTATTTTATAGAATGTATGTATACTGCAAATGCATCCTCAAAGCTACTGGTTGCTATAGGCAATAAATGTGAGTTTTTTTTATCAAAGTTTCTTGAATCAGTGCAGACACGTTACTCTCTTTGTTGCAGACTCTGTGTGAAGTTTATAACCGGACCCCAAATGCCAGCCTTCAGGAGCAGATAGAGGGGGCCAGGCGGAGAGTCTATCAGCTGCAGCTTAAGATTAGACAGGAAACGTCTGGGCCTGGGGTAAGTACAAGCACCTGCCAGATATGGGCCGGACAGGTCTGTCCCCCAGGGCTTATAGTGTAATGACTGGTCATCTCATGGGCAGCCCAATCAAAATGGTTATTGGGTCACTATCCGCTTTCTTTCACAAGTTAGTGCTGTGCATTTAAAACCTAAACCAGAGTAACTTCTGCAGAGTAAGTCTGTGATACTCACCGCTGGGCGTCTTTAGGACTGGTGTCGGTAATGATGGGGGGGGTTGGATAGGAGGGGAGGCTCAAAACCGCTGTTGATGGTGGTGCAGGAGTAATTGGGGTAAATGTAGCATCTAATTGGCCATAACGCAAATGTAGCATCTGATTGGCTGTAACGCAAATGCAGTGTCTGATTTTCCCCTTGGTCCACTAGGGGACACTGGAGGCTTAATTCGTTGGGGTATAGCTGGTGGTAGAGGGCTGCTCCAGAGTTTTTTCCCTTTTTTATTTTTTTTGGGAGTACAATTGGATTTTTTACTTGAGAACAGACAGGCGCAGCATCTGATTGGCTGTAATGTAAATGCAGTAATCTGATTGGCTTTAAATGCACATGCAGTATTATTATTATTTAGCAGCAACAGCTTATAGCATGCTATTGTAGATGATTCGCTTGTAGTGGACCAGTGGTTCTCAATCTGGGGTACAGTTACCGTCAGGGGTACCCACTCAGTGGCAAACGCAGGATTTCTAGAGGGGGATTTCCAAATGCAGTACACTATCTCACACTATGCGGAACGTTGGAGCAATTGTGGGAGTCTGGGGGAGCGGTAGAAGAACCTAGTAAAGACCCTGGACATTAATGTATACTGTATTGAATACAGTATTAATATTTAACACTATAGATGGTCTATAGTATAGGCTGTATCACACATTTAAATAATATAAATGAGTGGCAGGAAAAAGATTAAACATACCATAATAAATAAATACACAAACATAATAGAACCAGTACTGCACTTTTTAAGCACACATTCTCCCACCTCATGGTAAGGCTCCTGTCTCTTCTTCCTGGTAGCTACTCTCTGGTCCAGTGTACTGATTGAGGATTCACACAGCAAACTTGATAGAAGAAGATTCTACCACTGGGCATGTGCAGCAGCTCTGCTCTGTCCCTTACACTGCATTATGTGGTGGTAGCTCTAGTTATCGTATTATATACCATTGCTATTGTTTTCATAATTTGAGTCACTTGCCAAGAGGAGGGGGGTTTCCGGGCAACCGGAACCCCCCCCTGCGTTTGCCTATGCCACTGTAATGTGTAGGGGTGTGAGAATTCTTTTTTCCTGTAATGGCGCAGAGGAGAGGGTGGGGGGATTCATCCAGGTGCCTCCTACATACAGTACAGAGGTTACCTGCATTTACTGAAATCCAGATGACTTGTGACACAGGGCAGGTACTGGCAGAACTTGTGACTGTGACATCATCCTATGATACTGCATGTTAATATATGTATTATCGGGTACAATTTATAATAAAATGAATGAACTTTAAAAAAAATGTATGCATTAAAATGGGGAAAAAAGCCTGTAATAACTTTACGCGTCCAGCGCATGTGCAAAATACCGGACATTGGTCCTCTGTCTGCAGTGTAAGGAGGGGGAGGTGGGGTCTGTCCAGGGAGACTTTTTTCTATCAGGCGGGTGTGTAAGACGCGCTGAGCAAACCATTCTGCTCTGAGAGGACTGCCGCCCTAGTGGTCACTGAATTATTTATTGCTGTTACCACTAAGCTCTGCTTGGAATATATGCCTGAGTGCTGTATATGGCTGGCAGGCGGTTGGGTTGTGGGAATAAAGGAGAGCATTCTATAGGTTAGGTGCAGCATGGGAGAAGTCTTGTAGAGAGGAGTAAAGGGCGGTAATTGGTGGGGGGGGGGGGTGGCTGACCTGAAGCTGGAAGGGAGTGTTTTTTGGCGGTATGTGTGCGTATTTGTATGTATAGCTTCATTACTCTGTACCTCCTCCTGGTGGATTTGACTGAAATGGGGGTAGTCTGTGTCCACTGGTTTATTTGTCAAAATCTGGTTATTCCATGGGTGGCTTCTCCTCCCGAGGGGTCACCCCCACCGATGACACAATGCTTCTGCTCTGTCTTGCAGGATATATTGCGATCTTACAGCGACTGCAGCTCTATAGTCTATAAAGTGGTGGAAGGTAAGTTGTTGTGTAGGAAAGTGGGAACCAGGGACCAGTGAAATAAAACGTTAGCTTGTAGCTTGCGGCACGACGCGCAAGCAGGGAATGTAAGGCTTCTTTGTGAAGAAGAAGAAGTAAAGTGTAATAAACCGTGGAACCCTTCTTGTTTTCTAAGCCAGAACAGGACCGTTTCCCCTAGATATTTAGCAAAGTAATAATCGGAAAAACTATATATTCATGTATTAGTTGCAGTAGAGGAGCCACACTCCATGTTTGTATGGTCTAGTAAGTAAGGTCATGTGAGTCATGTGACCATTTTACGCGTGTCTTTATTGCAAAGGAGGAAAGCCTCCAACATGGTTTCTTTTACATACAGTATCTACCCGCTATTACACTTTACCCCATATAACCATGCACGTTCTGCTCTGTCTAGGCCGGCTGTCTCTGGATTCACAAGATGGCGACAGCGGCTTGGACTCTGGCACGGAAAGGATCCCGTCTCTTAGTGAGGTGAGGAGAACTAGAGAACGGAGTGTTGCCAGTGATATAAAGAGCCTGATTCTGAGTGAGAATGCGCATGTTCCGGAAACCGCAATGCGTCGCACAAAGCATCCGCGGTGGCAAGGAGCCCCGTGGTGGGCCAGATCTCCCGCGGACTAGGCCTCCTGTGAAATGGGTGTTTCTGGGTGGTGACCGCATGCACAAAACAGATGTGTGTTGTCAGAGTGTTGGGGCCGGGGACCTGACTTTTTGAGTCTTGCAGATCTTTTTCTGCAAGCATGGGGTGGGTGCAAGAACCAATACTGTTGGTGATGGCTGTGACCACAGGTGCAAAGCTACAAGGGTGGTTCTAATTTCCTGCCAGGCCAGAGCCGTTAGACCACCGCTTCCCCTCACAGCCGTTAGACTGCGCCTCATATCAGTCACACTGTCCCAACGTCAGGTTTAAGATGGCGGCGCTAGCGGACACATGATCACACATTGAGGTGCATAGTGTGATCCTGTAATGGAAACAGGTTTAGGTTTGGTGCACTGCCTTTAATAAGGACCGACATTCAAGATGATCAGCGATCCGGCTGGCCAAGCACGTCCACCTCAGGCAGTGCACCAACCTTCGCATGACATGACGGTATCACCGAACACCTTGACATGTTGGTGATGAATCTCAGCTGCTGATGAGCCCTTTATACGCAGAAATCTGATCACACTACGCACCTTGGTGTCTGACCATGTGTCCGCCAGCCCCCGCCATCTTACACCTGATGTTGGGTTAGTATGACTGACAGGAGGCGGAGGATAATGGTCATCAGGGAAGCAGCGGTCTACCGTCTCCGGCCTGGCTGGAAATTAGGACGAAATAGAAAACATTACATACGTGAGAGGGCTTGTTACCTTACTTACTGAACCACCCTCGTACACAGCGACTGATGGAAACTCTAAGCGGCATAAGGTGGTAGTTATAGCTGACGTGGGCTGACTCAGAATCCTGTGCGAAATGTCGTTTTAGAATGACGTTCTGCATATGTTGCTCTATTCCTGCCTAAAGGGTAATTTGCGTTTTGTAAATCTGTGATTGTAACCCAGTAGTGAGGAGCAGGCTGTTACATGGCTTAAGTCTCCTACCACCCGGCAGTATGGTGGCGTTCACAGAGAAGGTTATTGGGTGAGTCTTTTGGGAAACTTGGCTGGTTCTGGGCCGTGATTTCTGCCTTCGCAGCAGCAAAATCCAGGTGTAAAGGCGTCAGGAAAATATTGTAAGCCAGCTGCTGTTCTGGTTTGTGTTTCCATTGCTAGTGCGGTATGCAAACGTTCCGTGACACACAGACGCCATTTTTCTTTCGCAGTGTGTAAAATGAAAGCAGACATCTGGTTGGTTGCTGTGGGTTTTATTTGCAGCCAGAACGCACCTAAATGTGATGGCTTCCCATAATTGGAATGTTTCCTCTCTCCCCAGTATTCCATGAACCGGAACTCCGTTCTGTCTGACCTGGGGTTGGATAGCTCTCATACCTCTCCAGTCATCTCTACAAGAATCTTCCAGCACCGGCGGCAGGGCTCAGATACCGCATTAGTTCCAGGAACAGAGCAGGTACAGGCGGTGGGAAATGAGTGGTTTAATGTTATTTGACATTGTATCTGAATTTTAGATTATTTTATATTAAAAAGTATCTTCCTTGTGATCCTACTGATTAAGGAGATCCCCGCTTTTGGATTCAGCCCTCTCTCTTCCCTTTCCTGGGTTCCTTAGCCCAATTCTTCCCTGTTCCCACCGCCGCCCTGGTCAGCTGTTGTACATGAGGTTGACCAATGGCTGCTCCATTCTGCCACCCAATAGGATCATTGGTCATAGATGCGGTTGCATGACAGCGATCCACTCAATAAGATCTGTTTACGACATCACGCTTTTTTTTAATTTCACTGTGTCGTGTATGCCCGCTTGGGTGGGTGTGATGCGTTATATCAGTGGACGGGATGCCGGCTGTCAATATCCTGACACGCTGCATTCCAGCCGCCAGAATGCCGGCAGCGCGGTGAGCGCTAAAAGTCCCCTTGTGGGCTGCCATACTGCACTCGCCACTCTATGGGTGTCGTGGGCACCCACAAGTGGGAATAGCCCTGTTGCGACGGGATTCCGGCTAGCGGCATCGTCGGCTGGCCGGGATTCTGGCGTCTATATCCTGAATCCCGGGATCCTGACAGCTGGCATTTTAACTACATCCCACTGAGGTGCAAATGAATCCCTCTTCACACCCCCGCGATCTCTTTCCACGAGGCAGTGCGAGCTGGCGTCCTCCTGAAGAAGGTGTTAGAGACCAGAGCTGAGATTTGAAAACCCAAAGTTTCCAGGCTTCGTCCTTCCCTTTTCCTGCCTTGGAGGCCTGCAGAATTTAGAGGACAAAAAACAAAATAAACTTTATTAATTGCCTTGTATGAACATAAAGCACACTACTGCCGTTTCATCTGCAGTTCTTGCTCCCAGCAGGCAGGAGAAGACTACAGGGGCGACTGTGATAGAGAAGCCCTCTCCGTTATTGAGCTAGAACCTTGCATTGTGCGCCTGTGCAGCGAAAGCGCATCTTCTATATTACTTGTGTTTATGCAGGATACTGTATGTTATGTATTGCCATCATGATCGGTGAGATGAGGCATTCCTGTCAGGACAATAGGAACTAACAATACTTTGTTTGCCTTTTTAGGTAGACAACTCCAGACCTCCCATCATAGGCCCTGAAGAGGATTATGACCATGGATATGATATAACTGAGGTGATAAGCCTGTTTGTGTTCCACTATATTGTCTATTACACCGGCCGATGGTGCGGAAATTGTGAGGCTTTCCCTTGCATCCATCAATTCTATATTGCATTAATGACACAACTAGACTGCTCTTGTATCATCTAAGTCAGGGGTGGCCAGACTTTTGGAGTCGGTGATTGTGGCCGGAGAGCCCCAGCCACGAGGCAAATGGCCGCCGCAGCACTGAAGGGGTTAATCCCTAGTGCCCGGCGCCATTTGTTAAGGACAAAGGGGCGCTTGGCGCCAAATTTGAATTGTGGTGGGCGCTAGGCGCCGTGTTTATAACAATGTATGAAAATGTATTTTTAAACTGTGCCGTGGTCCCGGACCCCTCCGGAGACCACGGCAGTGAGGACAGCTCCCCGGCGCGCTCAGCAGAGTGTGCGCGCCGGGGGAGAGGAGGCAGCCTCTGACCGCCGGAGTCCGGGAGCTCCGCTCCCGGCAGCGGTCAGTGTAGCCCCGGGCGCCCTGGAGTGTGCGCGCCGGGGAGAAGGGTGAGCGCTGCGGCTGGGAGCTCGGCTCCCGCTGCAGTGCTCTATGTGAGAGCCGCCGCTGGGGGCCGGGAGCTCTGCTCCCAGCGCCTCAGCACAGCACGGGTGGCCAGCCGCAGCAGCCGGGACGGACGTCCCGGGCTGCTAGGCGGCGAGGGGGGTGCGCTGCAGCCCGGCTCCCCGCCGGACGCTGCAGCGAGGCCAACAGACAGGCGCCGCTCATGGAGGACCGGGCTAGCCGGCTCCCTAGCGGCGTGGGCACATTAGGCGGGCCAGCAGGATGGTGAGCGCTGGGGTCCGGGAGCTACGCTCCCGGCGCCTCAGCGCTGAAACAAGCCAGGGTCACGGCGGCCGGGACAAGTGTCCCGGTCCGCCGGGCTTATGGTACAGGGGGGTGCGCCGCTGCGTGCGGCGAGGCCACTGATTAGTGCCACCCTGGGGGGACAGGGAGAGCCAGCTCCCTGGAACCCCAGAGGCAGAAAAGCAGGCTGGAGGATGGGGGAAGCCAGCCCCATACCTCCAGCACACAGAGAGCCCTCGCAGCCAGGCTGCAGGGCTAGGGAAGGCACTGCAGTGCCTGAGTATGTAGAGCCTGTGCAGGGCACAGGCTCAGTGTATATTTAACAAAGGGAAATGTACAGTGTGATTCAAAAATGTAATGTATTTAAAGATAAAATGCACTTACTTGATTGTGTGTCCCAGGAGGGGGGAATCCATAGCTGTGCAGGCTGATGGATTCTCCCAGACCTTTTCCCTAAAAACGGAATGCATTCCCATCCAGCCTCACAGTTCCAATAGGGACAGGGAGAAAGAGAAGCAGCTCAGCTATAGAACAAGCTGAGGGGTTTCTTGGAGCTCCATGGAGATCAGCCGTAGTGAACCAGAGACCTGGACCGGGGAGCCAGGCTGCCCAGCTCTGGAGCCCAAATCCAGGCTGCAGGCAGTGAGAGGGGTCCCGGGCAGGTTTCTGGAAGTCAGTTTAGGAGGGAAAAACTTCCCCCCAGCCAGACTGAACGGCACCGTGGGAGTAGCCTGCTCTCCCAGATGGGAGAGACAAAGGAGACCGGCCACTCCCCACTGTCCATTGGGGACAATGTTAGGTGTGCATGAGTCCAGAGCATGCACAGCTCATGGGTAAACATTGATTGGTTGTACACCACAGGGCGGGCTTACCCCCTGTGGTAGAGGGTCTTGGAGAGGGATAAAAGGAGGGCAGTTGGCCCATAGGATTGTGTATTGTAACATCTTCTTCTGCTGAAACATCTTAATTGTATGCTGTTGCCCCTAGCAATAGGGAGGAGCCTTTTTCAAGGTTTTTGAGCAATAAAACACCTTTGCCTCAAGAAGACTGCTTCATCTTGTGACCAACAGGGTTAGGCCAAACCTAGCCCCGTTCTCCGGCTGTCCAGGGAAGCACCTGACGTCTCCAAGCTCCGCCTTCCGCCAGCTACCGGTAGAGGCCTAGCAAGTGGCTAGTGGGGATTCGTCAGCACCACACAGCTGTGGTAAAGCAGTGCGTCGGCACATACAGAGCAGAACCGTGGTTCCAAACGCCACGGCAGGTTAGGAGTTTGGTGGTGGCAGCAAGAACCCGCCCACAACGCAGTGGGTGGAGTCAGTAACAGGCGGTTACTGACGGTAAGCAGGGAATCCCCTATGTGGTCAGGCCTCGTGCGGCTTGACCTTCCAATCTGTGCGCAGGCAACGGGACGCGGAAGCTGCGAGTGCTTCCGTACGGTATCGTCCTGTCACAGAAATTGGTGGCATAGTGGTGGGATAGTCCCAGGCGGCTTTTCATCACCCAATTGGAGAAGCCGAGTTACTCAGGAGAGGAGTAACTGCAGCGCAGGAGAACGCACAAGATGGCGGAATTCAGCGGAATGTCCAAGGAGGATCTGGAGATCGTATGCCAGGGGAAGGGTGTGGATATCCCTTCCAACGCGTCCAGAAGCGTCATGAAGGCGGCGCTCAGGAGCTGGGAGGAGTCTCATCGGGTAGAGGTGGAAAACACTGATGGCGTCAGCATCGCAGAGGACGACCCAACAGTGGACCTTCGCACAGGACCGGTGAGATCCACAAGCCCCGCCCTCTCTCACAACAGCCATGTTTCCCAGCAATCCCTAGCAGGGCCAGGATCCCAACGTCCCAGGGGGGGCGACCCGGATACCCTAGCAGATCGGCTAGCGGAATTGGGGGAAAGGGCAACGGAGCAAGAACGCATGCTTGTCATTCGGATGTGGCATGCGGAGCGGGCACCACAGGCCGTGGTACCCCGGGAGCCGTTGTCAGCTGTTGTGCACAGATCAGGACGAGTTCAGTTTGCCAAGTTTGCAGACAGTGATGGGGACATTGATGGACATTTGCAAGTTTTTGAAAGGACTTGTAAACTACACGATCTACCCAAGTCAGAGTGGGTGAGACACCTTGTGCCCACTCTGCATGGAGAGGCCTTGGAGGCCTATCGAGGAGTGGCGACGGAGGACTGCGGGAACTACGACGAAGTCGCGAAGGCCCTCCTCCAGCGATTCTTCATCACTCCAGAGTCTTACAGGAAGAAATTCAGAGACTTGCCTAAGAATCCTAGCAGCACCCATGAGCAGTTCGCCACCCAGCTGCGGCAGTACGTGGTGAAGTGGGTGAAGGATTCGGAAGCCACTACATGGGACGCACTGATCGACCTGATCTGCAGGGAGCAGTTCTACCGCAGGTGCGCCCAAGAAGTGAAGGAGTGGGTGCTAGATCGGGAGCCACCCAGCTTAAAAATGGCTGCCCAATTAGCCGACAAATATGTGGCAATTCGGCCACGGGGGCAGAAGCGCCCCGCCAGCAGCCAGCTCCAACAGACTGTACCACCAAGGGGACCCCCCTCTTCAGCTCATCACCCCCAAAGACAAGCATCTTCCAACCCGGGTGCTCTTGGACAGCAACCGCACCGCAGCGTCCCTGCAACTGATCAGAGATCATCGGTGCCACGACTGGAGAAGAAGTGCTACGGCTGTGGGAAAATCGGACATCTGAGGATGAACTGTCCTGCATCCCAAGCACCCCAGACTCGTGCCCCAAATCCGAGTGCTGGAGCCCGGATCGCTTGTTTGACGAGAGGAGATGAGCCTACAGAGACTGTTCCCCCTCCAGTCAGTCCGATGGAGTGTGGCGAGAGACAGGTGCACTCTGCGGAGAGAGTCACCTGCATGGCCAAACAGCCCCTACACAACATGTGGAGGCACCTGCAGCCGGTCCACGTGGGACCCCTGCAGGGGGAAGGCCTAAGAGACTCTGGGGCCTCAATCACTGTGGTGAGCCCCCACCTTATAGATCCTGCTGCAGTATTGCAGGGTCGCACTGCCACGATCACCCTGGCAGAAGGAACAGAAAAAGCGGTTCCCATGGCAAGAGTCTACCTGGACTGGGGAGCTGGACCAGAGTTGCGAGAAGTTGCCGTCATGGATGGTCTCCCAACTGATGTGGTCCTAGGAAATGATCTGGGTGGTGGGATCGTCACTACGTTTGTTGGCGCCATTCCCCGGAGTCAAGTTCCAAAACCACCGTTGACATCAGCTACTCCAGCACAGCCCAGCCCAGAGGAAAAGACTACAGCTGCTAGACAACTGCCAGCACAGCCAACCACAGCATCAACCAGCCCAGAGGAAAAGATTACAGCGGCTAGATCAGCACATCGACCCCGCATGCCTTTTGCCTCTGGTATGCCCACGTCCCCTAGCAACGCAGAGGATGTCGGTTCCAGCTCGTTTGATCCTGTGGGGGTGCCCAATGATGTTCCTGACCCAAGTGGTTTGCCAACTCCGGCGGTGAGTATGAGAAACCACATTGACTTTTCCATGACTGACCCCTACCAGACTGACCCTAGTAGTCCCCACCTAGATCCCCCTGTAGAGTGTCCCAATTTAGGAGAGATTGAGGGCCACAGGCAGGAGTTTAGGGAGGTTCAACTCTCTGACCCATCCCCGAAAGGCATGAGGCGCCACTCTGGCAGCGGCCTTGACAGGGTTGGGGCAGGAAGTTTGACCTGGCGGGAAGGGTTAAGGTACAGGGTAGCCAGGAAAGTGGGAGGGGATAGACCAGATAGGGAATGTGTCCAACTGGTCCCCTCAGGGAACGTTCCTGCGCCACCGGTGTCGGTTGCCAGCGAAACCCCTTTGGACAGCAACCCGGAGACAGACCGTACCCTGAAGTGCCTGACACAGAGCTTACCCTGGTCTGGAATGTCGGATGACGCCCAGACCAACTGTAAGGCTGGTGCCATGCGTTGGCAGCCGGGGCACTCCAGCGGTTGTGTTGTCTTCGGGCCTCTGCCCATAGGAGAACCCTTGCAGCAAGTTGCTGTGGACATAGCAGGTCCCCTGCCTGTGCACAGTAGATTGGGGAAGACATGCAGCCTCCCTGTAGTGGATGCCACACAGGATCCAGAGGCTGGTGGTCTGGCCGCCATCACTGTGGCACAGGTAGCGGACGAGGAGGAAAGAGTAGGCCTAGGTGACAGGGTAGGTTTCCCGAGTCATAGGTCGACAGAAGAGGATTGGAGGGCAGGTCTGACAGTTAGGGCAGACAGTTGCCAGATCGGTATGACGGAGGTGCAGTGCCTGGGGCACCATGTGGGAGGAGACAGGGGTAGGCCCAACCCAGAGGGGGTGGAGGCAACCAGAGGCTGTCCCCGACCCACATCACCCAGACCGGTACTGACCTTAGAACCTGTAAGGCCCTACGGACATGTTGTCATTGACTTTAGTCCTGTAGTGAACCCCTTGACAGAGATGGCTAGGAAGGGCATTCCCAAGTCAGTGGACTTTGCACCCGCTTGCGAGTTGGCATTCCAGTCATTGAAGAAGGCTCGGGTACCCGCTCCAGTGCTGATGGCGCACATTCTTGACCAGGACTGTGTGTTACGAACTATTGCGCCACTGCACGGACTGGGAGCTGTACCGAGCCAGAAAGAGCCATATGGGCAGGAGCACCCTGTGGCCTGTTTGAGCAGAAGACTGCTATTGTGGGAGGTGGGGTATGCCACAGTTGGGACACCGTGGGTGGCACTTGTTTGTAACCGGCCCCCCACCGTGGTGACTTACCACCTACCTGTTAGGTGGCTGCAACCGACCTTGGGGGAATTGGACAGACTTTTGTGGTGGAGCCTTGAACTTGGACTTCAGGTGGACTATTTGAACATTGTGCACCCACGAAGAGAGGCCCACTACACTATGGATGAACTGTCTAGGCCAGAGTCTACAACCCCCAGGTAGCGTCCCCTTCACCCCAACGGACTGCGGGACCAGGACCCAAATCGTTGGGACATGGGTCCCTGGTTGACCCGCTTGAATGGGGGGGGAGGAGTGTGGCCGGAGAGCCCCAGCCACGAGGCAAATGGCCGCCGCAGCACTGAAGGGGTTAATCCCTAGTGCCCGGCGCCATTTGTTAAGGACAAAGGGGCGCTTGGCGCCAAATTTGAATTGTGGTGGGCGCTAGGCGCCGTGTTTATAACAATGTATGAAAATGTATTTTTAAACTGTGCCGTGGTCCCGGACCCCTCCGGAGACCACGGCAGTGAGGACAGCTCCCCGGCGCGCTCAGCAGAGTGTGCGCGCCGGGGGAGAGGAGGCAGCCTCTGACCGCCGGAGTCCGGGAGCTCCGCTCCCGGCAGCGGTCAGTGTAGCCCCGGGCGCCCTGGAGTGTGCGCGCCGGGGAGAAGGGTGAGCGCTGCGGCTGGGAGCTCGGCTCCCGCTGCAGTGCTCTATGTGAGAGCCGCCGCTGGGGGCCGGGAGCTCTGCTCCCAGCGCCTCAGCACAGCACGGGTGGCCAGCCGCAGCAGCCGGGACGGACGTCCCGGGCTGCTAGGCGGCGAGGGGGGTGCGCTGCAGCCCGGCTCCCCGCCGGACGCTGCAGCGAGGCCAACAGACAGGCGCCGCTCATGGGGGACCGGGCTAGCCGGCTCCCTAGCGGCGTGGGCACATTAGGCGGGCCAGCAGGATGGTGAGCGCTGGGGTCCGGGAGCTACGCTCCCGGCGCCTCAGCGCTGAAACAAGCCAGGGTCACGGCGGCCGGGACAAGTGTCCCGGTCCGCCGGGCTTATGGTACAGGGGGGTGCGCCGCTGCGTGCGGCGAGGCCACTGATTAGTGCCACCCTGGGGGGACAGGGAGAGCCAGCTCCCTGGAACCCCAGAGGCAGAAAAGCAGGCTGGAGGATGGGGGAAGCCAGCCCCATACCTCCAGCACACAGAGAGCCCTCGCAGCCAGGCTGCAGGGCTAGGGAAGGCACTGCAGTGCCTGAGTATGTAGAGCCTGTGCAGGGCACAGGCTCAGTGTATATTTAACAAAGGGAAATGTACAGTGTGATTCAAAAATGTAATGTATTTAAAGATAAAATGCACTTACTTGATTGTGTGTCCCAGGAGGGGGGAATCCATAGCTGTGCAGGCTGATGGATTCTCCCAGACCTTTTCCCTAAAAACGGAATGCATTCCCATCCAGCCTCACAGTTCCAATAGGGACAGGGAGAAAGAGAAGCAGCTCAGCTATAGAACAAGCTGAGGGGTTTCTTGGAGCTCCATGGAGATCAGCCGTAGTGAACCAGAGACCTGGACCGGGGAGCCAGGCTGCCCAGCTCTGGAGCCCAAATCCAGGCTGCAGGCAGTGAGAGGGGTCCCGGGCAGGTTTCTGGAAGTCAGTTTAGGAGGGAAAAACTTCCCCCCAGCCAGACTGAACGGCACCGTGGGAGTAGCCTGCTCTCCCAGATGGGAGAGACAAAGGAGACCGGCCACTCCCCACTGTCCATTGGGGACAATGTTAGGTGTGCATGAGTCCAGAGCATGCACAGCTCATGGGTAAACATTGATTGGTTGTACACCACAGGGCGGGCTTACCCCCTGTGGTAGAGGGTCTTGGAGAGGGATAAAAGGAGGGCAGTTGGCCCATAGGATTGTGTATTGTAACATCTTCTTCTGCTGAAACATCTTAATTGTATGCTGTTGCCCCTAGCAATAGGGAGGAGCCTTTTTCAAGGTTTTTGAGCAATAAAACACCTTTGCCTCAAGAAGACTGCTTCATCTTGTGACCAACAGGGTTAGGCCAAACCTAGCCCCGTTCTCCGGCTGTCCAGGGAAGCACCTGACGTCTCCAAGCTCCGCCTTCCGCCAGCTACCGGTAGAGGCCTAGCAAGTGGCTAGTGGGGATTCGTCAGCACCACACAGCTGTGGTAAAGCAGTGCGTCGGCACATACAGAGCAGAACCGTGGTTCCAAACGCCACGGCAGGTTAGGAGTTTGGTGGTGGCAGCAAGAACCCGCCCACAACGCAGTGGGTGGAGTCAGTAACAGGCGGTTACTGACGGTAAGCAGGGAATCCCCTATGTGGTCAGGCCTCGTGCGGCTTGACCTTCCAATCTGTGCGCAGGCAACGGGACGCGGAAGCTGCGAGTGCTTCCGTACGGTATCGTCCTGTCACAGTGATCTACTTTGAAAGCTAAAAAGCTTTTGTGATCTACCTAGGAGGAATAATAGCGCGCCAAAAATAGGGGCGTGGCATAACAAAAAGTGGGCGTGGTATAGCAAAAAGTGGGTGTGGTATAACAAAAAAAGGGACGTAGCCTTGCTGCACAGAGTGTAATGACTGCCTCACACGAAATAACACATTGGCCCCCACAGGTAAAAACCTCAAACACATATGCCCCCACAGTGCCAGATACACATGCCCCCACAGTGCCAGATATACCCCCACAGTGCCATGTGCCCACAGTGCCAGATATGCCCCCACAGTCCCAAATTACAGATATGCCTCCACAGTGCCAGATACACATAGGCCCCCACAGTGCCATGTGCCCACAGTGCCAGATATGCCCCCACAGTGCCAGATACAGATATGCCCCCACAGTGCCATGTGCCCACAGTGCCAGATATGCCCCCACAGTGCCAGATTACAGATATGCCCCCACGGTGCCATGTGCCCCCAGTGCCAGATATGCCCCCACAGTGCCATGTGCCCACAGTGCCAGATATGCCCCCACAGTGCCAGATACAGATATGCCCCCACAGTGCCATGTGCCCACAGTGCCAGATATGCCCCCACAGTGCCAGATTACAGATATGCCCCCACGGTGCCATGTGCCCCCAGTGCCAGATATGCCCCCACAGTGCCATGTGCCCACAGTGCCAGATTACAGATATGCCCCCACAGTGCCAGATTACAGATATGCCCCCACAGTGCCATGTGCCCCCAGTGCCAGATATGCCCCCACAGTGCCAGATACAGATATGCCCCCACAGTGCCATGTGCCCACAGTGCCAGATATGCCCCCACAGTGCCAGATACAGATATGCCCCCACAGTGCCATGTGCCCACAGTGCCAGATATGCCCCCACAGTGCCAGATACAGATATGCCCCCACAGTGCCATGTGCCCACAGTGCCAGATATGCCCCCACAGTGCCAGATTACAGATATGCCCCCACAGTGCCATGTGCCCCCAGTGCTAGATATGCCCCCACAGTGCCAGATTACAGATATGGCCCCCCCAGTGCCATGTGCCCACCGTGCCAGATATGCCCCCACCGTGCCAGATATGACCCCACAGTGCCAGATACAGATATGCCCCCACAGTGCCATGTGCCCACAGTGCCAGATATGCCCCCACAATGCCACATATGACCCCACAGTGCCACATACAGATATGCCCCCACAGTGGCAGATTACAGATATGCCCCCACAGTGCCATGTGCCCACAGTGCCAGATATGCCCCCACAGTGCCAGATATGCCCCCACAGTGCCATGTGCCCGCAGAGCCAGATATGCCCCCACAGTGCCAGATATAGATATGCCCCACATTGCCAGATATGCCCCACAATGCCAGATATGCCCCCATAGTACAGCTCACCGGAGTGGAGTGCGCAGCGCGCGCTTCTCCTGTCTGCCGCCCTGCTTCTCAGTGTGATCTCCGGCGGTGACGGCAGCGTGTATGTCTCAAATCAGGCGCCGGTCCGCGCGCTCTCATTGGCTAACGAACCGGCGCCTGATTTGAGCTATACACTCCGCCGTCACTGCCACAGACCAGACTGAGGAGGCAGGGCGGCAGGCAGGAGAGGCGCGGCTTCGGGTGGCTGGACGGCGGATCGCGATCGACTGGTCGCATGTCCACGATCGACCAGTCGATCGCGATCGACTATTTGGCCACCCCTGATCTAAGTCATAGGATCTCGGTCCTCAGGACCCCAAGTCTCCTCACAGAATCACAAGGGAAATAATGCGTAATGAGTACACCTGTGCACCTGCTGGGTGACCTGGGAAATGTGTCAGTGAGTAATGAGTACACAAGTGCACCTGCTGGGTGACCTGGGAAATGTGTCAGTGAGTAATGAGTACACCTGTGCATCTGCTGGGTTACCTGGGACATGTGTCCGTGAGTAATGAGCACACAAGTGCACCTGCTGGGTGACCTGGGAAATGTGTTAGTGAGTAATGAGTACACCTGTGCACCTGCTGGGCGACCTGTGAAATGTGTCAGTGAGTAATGAGTACACCTGTGCACCTGCTGGGTGACCTGGGAAATGACACATTTCCCAGGTCAGTGAGTAATGAGTACACCTGTGCACCTGCTAGGGGACCTGTGAGTGAGTAATGAGTACACCTGTGCATCTGCTGGGTGACCTGGGAAATGTGTCAGTGAGTAATGAGTACACCTGTGCATCTGCTGGGTGACCTGGGAAATGTGTTAGTGAGTAATCAGTACACCTGTGCTCCGGCTGGGTGACCTGGGAAATGTGTCAGTGAGTAATGAGTACACCTGTGCACCTGCTGGGTGACCTGGGAAATGTGTCAGGGAGGAATGAGTACACCTGTGCACCTGCCGGGTGACCTGGGAAATGTGTCATTGAGGAATGAGTACACCTGTGCACCTGCTGGGTGACCTGGGAAATGTGTCATTGAGGAATGAGTACACCTGTGCACCTGCTGGGTGACCTGGGAAATGTGTCAGTGAGTAATGAGTACACCTGTGCACCTGCTGGGTGACCTGGGAAATGTGTCAGTGAGTAATGAGTACACCTGTGCACCTGCTGGGTGACCTGGGAAATGTGTCAGTGAGTAATGAGTACACCTGTGCCCCTGCTGTGTGACCTGAGAAACGTGTCAGTGAGTAATGAGTACACATGTGCACCTGCTGGGTGACTTGGGAAATATGTCAGTGAGTAATGAGTACACCTGTGCACCTGCTGGGTGACCTGGGAAATATGAGCTGTCCTGAGGACTCTCCCATAGTGCTTTCAAATGAAAAGCTGGCACAGATAAGTCTCTTGTCCTGTGCTGAGGGCTCTGTGGCTGTGGTTTAGTGTTGGGGGGCAGCTTAGGCAAAGTGTAATCTTTCGCACCATACACGGCTCTGCTTACATCAGTGCGTCCGTCTCTTACGCACACAATGTGGCTAACCTAATGACCTTGGACTGAGTACATGGCGGTGACACCGTATACATCAGGCTGCAGCCTATGCGGTTACTGAGCCACTGTGACAGGAATCCGCCCGCACCGTGGCCGCTGTAGCACAGGGTGAACATGAATTAGCTGTTTTTTTATTTTTAATATTTACTTTACTTATTTAATATTTAATGCTGGCTAACCACATGGCGATATCACAGATGGTGTATAGAACTATATGCATCACATCTCCGGAACTCCTGTGATATCTGATAATAATCCTATGTTGGTAAATGCAGTGATTTATCAGCCTATGGGGGAGATGTATCAAGATTTGGAGAGAGATAAAGTGGAAAAGTTGCAGGGATTCTGCTTCTGTCATTTATCTAGCCCAGAGTTCATTGGTTGCTATGGGCAACTTCTCCATTTTATCTTTCAAAGGTTTGATGTTTCTCCCCTATCTGTATAGCCGCACTGACATGCCTCAGTGACATGAATTTCGATGGCCCTTTCAGTCGATTCTCGGACCAGGTATTAAACGTGTGATACATTTAACCAACCAAAGAGAGATTTGATGAGCACAATTTTTGAATCCGGCCCTGTTCACGGAAACATCCCGGCCTTGCACTATAGGATACAGATTATGATGTGTCTGTGCAGATGTGTGTATTACCACTGACTGGGTCCACCGTAATATTTCACAGTCTATTCTTGGTTCCCCCCTCTGCAGTGTGATGGTTTGTTCCAAGACTTGGAGAAACTGAAGGGTCGCCCGGCTCATATGGGGGTTTTCCTGCGATATATATTTTCCCAAGCTGATCCAAATCCACTGGTAAGAGAAGCCTCTTAGCATGAGATTGTGTAGTGATACTTAGCGTTGTAGGCTGTCCAAGCATGCGAGTAATTGGGGGTACACACTATATGATTGTCTTTGCAATCGCGGATTGGACTATATATTGTATATGCTTTTCCATTATCCGATGGGAGCAATAACGAAATACCAAGACTTCAGCCCATTCATACAGAACCAGAGAAGTGGCACTGTGCATTCATCCATGAGAACTGTAAAATACTGAGAATTGCCCCGGCATACTGTGCGGTTGTCTATACGTGTATAGGCCCTCATTCCGAGTTGATCGGTCGCAAGGCGAATTTAGCAGAGTTACACACGCTAAGCCGCCGCCTACTGGGAGTGAATCTTAGCTTCTTAAAATTGCGACCGATGTATTCGCAATATTGCGATTACTAACTACTTAGCAGTTTCAGAGTAGCTCCAGACTTACTCTGCCTGTGCGATCATTTCAGTGCTTGTCGTTCCTGGTTGACGTCACAAACACACCCAGCGTTCGCCCAGGCACTCCCACCGTTTCTCCGGCCACTCCTGCGTTTTTTCCGGAAACGGTAGCGTTTTCTGCCACACGCCCCTGAAACGCAGTGTTTCCGCCCAGTAACACCCATTTCCTGTCAATCACATTACGTTCGCCGGAGCGATGAAAAAGCCGTGAGTAAAAATACTTTCTACATAGCAAAGTTACTTGGCGCAGTCGCAGTGCGAACATTGCGCATGCGTACTAAGCGGATTTTCATTGCGATGCGATGAAAAATACAGAGCGAACAACTCGGAATGAGGGCCATAATACGTTGGTGTACGGAGTATCATATCAGGCATATTAATCAGAAGAAGGGGAAACATGCAGTTTCCACATAGGCAGGATATGGAGAATTACATCCATTATACACTGTAGTAATCTGAAAGCTTTGACGAACAAATTAAATTAACGTAATGGTTTTCTGCAGCTGGAACATGAGGCTTCCTCGAAATGCATAATTAATACCCTATTGTTTTGCGTTTTAATAACTGTTAGTAATTATTAATGGAAGCCTTAAATCAACTGTTTATTCAGTTGTAAGAGCTGCTTTCACCCTGCTCCGAGTGAGTTGTTTAATACCTACTTTGATGCTACAGTATAAACGGGTGGTCTTCAGTATGCCGGCTGTCGGGATCCCGGCGCACAGTATACCGACAGCCGGCATACCGACACTTATTCTCCCTCTGGGGGTCCACGACCCCCCTGGAGGGAGAATAAAATAGCGTAGCGCGCCACCGAGCCCGCAAGGGGCTCATTTGCGCTCGCCACACTGTCGGTATGCCGGCGGTCGGGCTCCCGGCGCCGGTATGCTGGTCGCCGGGAGGCCGACCGCCGGCATACCATACTACACCCGTATAAACACACCGGTAAAAAAGGGCCTAATTTAACATGGATCGCGAAAGCAACATTTTTCTTCAATGGGCAAAGCCATGTGCACTACAGGGGGTACAGATGTAACATGTGCAGAGAGAGTTAGATTTGGGTGGGGTGGGTTCAAACTGAAATCTAAATTGTAGTGTAAAAATAAAGCAGCCAGTATTTACCCTGCACAGAAACATAATAACCCACCCAAATCTAACCCTCTCTGCACATGTTACATCTGCCCCTCCTGCACTGCACATGGTTTTGCCCATTAGAGAAAGATTTTGCTCTTGTGATCCTTGCTGGATTAGGCCCAAAATAATATGGACTGTGGAAAGATGTGGTGTAAATTCAATGATGACACTAAAACTATTGGATGATCTTTGTGAATGTCTGAGGTATTGATACAATGCGAATTTGTTGAGTTATTGTTTCTTTTTCAGGTGGAACCATGGGTCGTACACGTAACGTGACTGAGTGGCAAAAGGGAACCATTGTTTTTGACGTTGAGGATGGCGGTAGTCTGGAGGAGGTGGCAGCGTTTGTTGGTGTACCCTCGTAGACGGTCAGTAGTATCCATCTACAGTGGAAGAAGCATGGACACCATGAATCTCAGTGGCGGAACAGTGGGCAAGAGCCGATGATGGCAAATTGGGACCGCAGACATTTAGGGCGGCTAGCATCCACCAATCGGTTCCAAACGCGTCAGGAACTGCACCAACAGTACAATACCGAACCCAGCCAAACAGACCCAAAGTCCTAGATATAGCGAACTAGAAGTCCACATGAGATGTGGCACGTCGGTCTGGTGCTCTGCAAACCAATCCAAGCCTTTTGGCCACCGTTCCACCGCTGAGATTCCATGTTTTTTTCCACTGTAGATGGATACAACGTCACTGTCTTTGAAGGCACACCAACAAACGCCTCCACCTCATCCAGGCTAGGCTCCCTTTTGCCACTCACTCACGTCATGTGTACGACCCATGGTTCCACCTGAAAAAGTATCAATACCTATAACATTCATAATGATCATCCAATACTTTTAGTGTCACCATCTACACGTCCCGCTCCGTTGAACTTATACCACTTTGTCTTTCCACATTTCATATGACTTTGTCCGGTGTGTTTATGTTTGCAGCATAGCGGTGCTATAAGCGAGATGAAGCAGCGCTACAGCTTTGGGCGGTATCACATGATCTGCTGCTGCGGCTGTTGATGCACTCTTCCTCTATTGCAGCTGTTCTACCTGTGCGCCGAGGTGTGCCAGCAGCTGACTGCCCGAGACTCCTGCACGTTGGGGAAAGAAGTCTGGAGCATCTTCTTGGATAAAACCGCTGTGAGTTATCAGAGGCCTTGTTCTTCCTCAGCCCTTCTCTCTTCTCATAGCGGGTGAATTGCAGACGACTTACGGACAAGTCAAACAAGTGAAAGTCGCAGAGGGAGATTTATCAAAGCTTGGAGTGAGAGAAAGTAGCAGCCAATCAGCTCCTAACGGTCATTTTTCAAAAACAGACTGTAAAATAAAAGTTAGGAGCTGATTGGTTGGTACTTTATTTCCCTCCATTTTATCTCTCCCCAAGTTTTGATACGTCTCCCCCGTAGTGTGAGTTGATGCTTACGCATTCAGATTGACTCTTCCTTAAAACATCTGATTGGGCAGCACGGATGGTGTAATGGTTAGCATTACTGCATCACAGCACTGAGGTCATGGGTTCGATTCCCACCATGGCCCTAACTGTGTGGAGTTTGTATATTCTCCCCGTGCTTGCGTGGGTTTCCTCCGGGTACTCCGGTTTCCTCCCACACTCAATAAAAATTAACCCTATCACAAATACGTGTGTACATGTGGCAGGGAATATAGATTGTAAGCTCCACTGGGGCAGGGACTGATGTGAATGGCCAAATATTCTCTGTAAAGCACTGCGAAATACGTGTGCGCTATATAAATAGCTGGCAATAATAAAAATTATTTTGTTCTGGTCCTTGTCGGACATTGGGGTAGGGGGCAATTGCTGTGATATTGCAGAGTGTGCACCCACTTTCTAAAACTTAAATGTAAAAAAATGCCTGTGAAACTCTTTTCTGTTGTACCTGGACTTGATCCCTAGAACGGTAAAACGCTGCTTTGCTGTAACTCGCACTGATATGGAATGCTGTCTACAGAACAAGTCTGATCTGTCCTGCTCTCTTTTACAGCCTCTGAGAGTCAAAATTCCAGAGAGTTTACTGAGTGAAATAGGTAAGTAATCATGCAGTTTACAGGGATATTCCTACTAGAGTTGCCCATATTGATCTGCAGATTTGTTTTGAAATGTCTTCCATACATTGCTCTAAAACAGTGCCACCCAGAGGCCACTTACATCACTTACAGGGCAGTGCCAAGCAGTAACTTTTTAACCTAGCGCCTAAGGCAGGGGTGGGGAACCTTTTTTCTACCGAGGGCCATTTGGATATTTATAAAATCCTTCGGGGGCCATACAAAAATTTTCAACTTAAAAAATGACCCTGCCCCCCAGTAGGTCTGCCCCTTAGAGTTACTGTGTGTGCGCGCCGGAGGCGCGCACGCGCCAAAAAAATGGGTGTGGCCAGTTAAAATGGGACGTGATACACATATGCCCCCAATAGTGCGGTGCCAGATCCACAATTGCCCCCACAGTGCCAGGTATACAAATGTCCCTCACAGTGCCAGGTATACAGATGCCCCCACAGTGCCAGGTATACAGATGCCCCCACAGTGCCAGGTATACAAATGCCCCTCACAGTGCCAGGTATACAAATGCCCCTCACAGTGCCAGGTATACAAATGCCCCTCACAGTGCCAGGTATACAAATGCCCCTCACAGTGCCAGGTATACAAATGCCCCTCACAGTGCCAGGTATACAAATGCCCCCCACAGTGCCAGGTATACAAATACCCCCCACAGTGCCAGGTATACAGCCCCCACAGTGCCAGGTATACAGATTCCCCCACAGTGCCAGGTATACAAATACCCCCCACAGTGCCAGGTATACAGCCCCCACAGTGCCAGGTATACAGATTCCCCCACAGTGCCAGGTATACAAATGCCCCCCACAGTGCCAGGTATACAAATACCCCCCACAGTGCCAGGTATACAGCCCCCACAGTGCCAGGTATACAAATACCCCCCACAGTGCCAGGTATACAGCCCCCACAGTGCCAGGTATACAAATGCCCTCCCCTCTCCCCTCCGTGCTGCTTACCGTGGACGCGACGGAGGAGAGCGAGGCTGTCGGGTGAAAGCGGCGGCGTGTAGTACTTCAAATCAGCCGCCGGTTCGAGAGCCAATCAGAGCTCGCGGACCGGCAGCCGCGGCTCCTGATTGGCTGCCGGTCCGCGAGCTCTGATTGGCTCACGGACCGGCGGCTGGTTTGAAGTACTACACACCGCTGGTCCCATTCTACAGCCGCGCTCTCCTCCGTCTCCCTGCTCTGACAGCTGAGACACGCTGCCGCCCGACTGAGCGGCAGCGTGTCTCACTGACACAACCTGGTGGGCCGGACCAAACGGCTATACGGCCCGCGGGCCGGAGGTTCCCCACCCCTGGCCTAAGGCCTGATAACATTCTAGTTCTGCTCAGTAGGAATATTCATGGCGAATTTAATGGCATAAGTCTGGTAATAATTTACGAAGCCTTAGCCCCAAACGCTGCGTGTCAGTGATATCGCAGTTTCTAATGAACTGATGAACCTTATTTGTGCATTTGATTCATCCAGTAAAACAGCTGAATTGACTGTGTGCCTCATGCCTCAGTTAGGTCCAGGGCTGCCATCAGAAATTACAGGGCCCTGGACTGACAAAATAGGCAGGCCAACACACACACACACACACACACACACACACACACACACACACACACACACACACACACACACACACACACACACACACACACACTGTGGAGGAGTCGGCTTTAGAATTGCACCAGTTAACGTGTGTGTGTATTCGATACACACACATGCATGCATACATACATGTGGCCCGGGATGCTGATGCTGCTGCCTGCCCGCCTCCATCCCCGCTGTTCTGCTGCTCTCCTTCGTCCTCCTGCAGCTGTATTAAAAACGTCCCTCCCAAAATGGCCGCCACCTCAGAGTAGACAGTTATTCAAGATACTAGAGGGCTTCTCTAGTATCTTGAATAAATGTCTCCTCTGTGGCGGTGGCCATTTTGGGAGGGAAGTTTTCAATACAGAGCTGCTGGAGGGTCGGTGGACAGCGGCAGGACGGCGGCAGGCGGGCAGGTGGCTGCATGAGCATCCCGGGCCCTCCTCTCTCTGTCAGAGAGGCTGGGCCCGGGACAGCTGTACCCCAGCACCCCCCTGATGGCGGCCCTGGTTAGGTCACTGGTACCTAGTGAGTGGATAGTCTTCACTCTCATGGATATTTATTCCATACAAAAAATGGTCACCTACACTTTTTTGTTTTCTTTTACAATCCGTTTCAGTTAAATGGAGGGGGTTTTGTGTGGGAGCGTTAGTGTCAAAGGGCCTTGAAGAGAGCTAAAGTGCCAACCAATCAGCTCCTGTCATTTTTCAAACACTGCTGCTGTTTGTTTCCCACAGAATCTCGCATACGCAGCTCTGAAGATATCCGCAGCGCATTAAGTGAAGCGCAGGAAGCCATGTTGCCTGAGATACAGGAGCAGATACAAGATTACAGGTGATATTACACAGAATACTATCTGTCCAAGCATTTCTTTGCTGCAGAAATTCAGCAAATTGCTGCTTTATTTTCTAAGCAGTGAATACTGTTGTTATTGAGTAGAAGGAATCTGCTGTGTAATTTACAATGGCTTGATATTTTCCATTATAGGAAACTGTATTAAGAAAACCACTTTAAATTAACAGAGTAGTTCAGCGAGTATATAAAACAAAACAAAAAAACACACATAAATCCTGCCACGCATCTCGCAATATTTGCGAGAGCCTTTGATTGCTGTGTCAGACCCAGGCAGCACTGCACTCTCCTCATGAAAGACTCCAAGAAGTTTATTTACAATGCAACGGCTTGTAAAACTCAGCGTTTCTGATTGTGTTTGTGCCCAAAATTTGAAAGGGCAATGATTTTACCAGCCGTGTTTTACTAGTAAAAGCATTGCCCTTTTAAATACTGGGCAAAGAAGCGATAAAAAGCATCTGGTTTTAAAGCACAATGCTTTGTAATACCCCCTTACACACCGCACCCGGGTCAGCGTTCGGTGTGAAGGGGGCATAGCCGAAATCCCGGGTCGCCTGACCCTGCAATTCAACCCGGGAATAAAGCAGTGTTATTCCCGGGCTGAATACCGGGTCAGTGGCAGCGTAAACGGGCTCCCGGGTCGATGCAACCTGGGACCCGTTCACTACAACAGGGAGAGACGGCGCGGAGATGATCTCATCTCCCAGCTCCGCCTCCACCCCCGCTGCCGGCTCCGCCCCCCGCCGCTATGCAACCTGCCCGGCATATTGCTGGGTCAGGGAAGCCAGCGGCAGCGTCCAATGCCGGATTCCACCCGGGAAGGACCCGTTTCTCCAGTTCCCGGGTGGGATCCGGCATTGGCGGTGTGAAAGGCGTATTAATAAACCCCCAACTGAACTTCAAGTTTGCGTGGGTGCAGATATAGCTTTTCTTAAAAGTACTTTTTCTTTTTATTATTTTTTTCACTTGAGTTGCTTAATGGTTTAGAAAAGGATTTCCATTGTCTGCACCGTGCGCTGCGGACATTTATAATGAATTTATTTACAAATTAAAAAATATTGGCTGAATAAATGTGTTGGCCAATTGCCTAATCAAACAGCACATCATGGAAACAGTGGGCAGGCTTCACAGTTTCACTTATTACTGCTGCGTTTTATCTGCCATCTAGCGTAGTAATAGGCAGCCAATTAGGCCGCCTGGGCTACCCTCTGACCTTTATAAGGCTATTACCACCAATCTCAGTAAAAAGGTCAAACAATATTTTTGATCGTAGACCGAAACACCTGTCTATAGTAAGATATGAACAGGCATTTAAAAAAGGGTTGCAACCTAGAACAAAGAAATCGGATCATAAAACAGGTAGGAGTTGGGGGCCACTGGTAGGGTCTTAGAAGACCCCAGTTGCCAATTGCTGTACTAATGTTAGAAAATAAATAAAACCAGCTCAATTAACCGTAAAATACTGAATGCAATGATCCTGGTAGAGATATGCTGCTGTACTGTTTTGCTGGTAAATGCGGATTTACTGTTGTGCTGTAACCTGGTGTTATTCTCTTTTCATCTCTCATAGGACAAAACGGACCATGGGCCTGGGCAGTCTTTATGGAGAGAACGACTTGCTCGATCTTGATATTGACCCCCAGAGAGAGCGTCAGGTTGCTGCTAAACAGATCGCACAGCTGGGGGAGATACTGTGAGTGTATGGGTGCTGTCACCAGTAAATGTGCCTTTCCGTTTCCAAGGGGTATTTGTGTACACAAAAGTGGCTGACGATTTATTTCTTTTTGTTTTACCAGTTCAAAGTATGAAGAAGAGAGAAGGTGAGTGACACATCGGGAAGATGTCTAACCGAAACAGATTGTAAGCCGTGGCTAGATCTGGTTTGCCATTTCTAACCCAATTGACCCGGCTCTCTATTGTATCCAGCGATCTGATCTAGTATGTGTGTGTGATGTCACGGGTTAATCCTGCGGTGTTCTCCAGGGGTGTCCATGGTTCCTTGTGTATCCCATTCTCATGATATTTGTAGAAGACCTTAAATAGCGGGAGCAACAGTTTGCAGATGGCGGATGCACTTTAAATATGGAAACCGGTAGCTATTGTGTGTTGCTCATCCACGAGTTGGCGATGTGCAGTATGCGTGCATTAGTCAATGTTGTGCGTTGCGGCGGAATGCGTAGCTGCCTCTTCTGCTGTGTGCGTAGAAGGTACTGCACTCGAGAGCGAGGAATTCTAGGCCTCACAAATGTTTTCTTTAACCCTTGCTGTGTCGCATCTACACCGGCAGCGGTATATAATGGCGTCCGATTTTACTGGAGGTGTGGGATGCCGTTTTTTTAAAACCATGTCTTGTAAATGACTGCCACTTTAAATAAACGTCAGAGTTCGGCTGGCATCCTGCACCTCCATCAAACTCAGACGCTATTACGTCCCGCCGTGGATACTCGGGTAAGTGCGCAGTTCAATGGCACACACGGGGAGGCCAAATCCCACTGATCAAGTTGTTCCAGCGTTAGGCCGACCAACCAGTAATGAGAAACACGGATGCTTAGGATTTCGGGACAGAACAATGAACCGTCCTTCTACGAGCCGTGCTTGGTTTGATCTGCGACCGGTGGTCTATAATGGCAATTTTGACTCCCACACATTGAGTAATTTTATTTTGAAATGAAATGATTGAACTTGGCCAACCGCGTCACAAAGTCTCCGGCCAGATTTTGTGTGATCAGTTGCATGAGAAGCCCCCACATTCCAAAGCTACAGCCGGAGAATTACCAGCCAACACCCATGGTTGTGTGCCGCCGGCTCTCCTGCACCGGAAGCACCAGCTGTGTCTGCTTACAGCCAGGAGAACGTATGCACCGTAGTGGTTTTCAGGACTTTGCGCAGCACCAAATAACCGCTCAACTGCACCAACATTGGCATTGCGCCTGCCTGTGAATAAGAGCCTTAATGCCCGCTCTCTTCTTCCCGCTCCTTTCCTCCAGCTCCCCCATGGCATTTGCACTAAGTACGTATATGAATCATGCTGGAATTAGCTCCCGGGAGTTCCGTCCCGTCAGCGTCTCGGAGAAGTCTCAGAGCATCCTGGACAAGGAAAAGTGGCTCCCGTTCTTCCCCAAGACTAAAAAAGTGAGAGAACTTGGAAGTTATTAAAGTGACCCACAATATTCATAGGAGCAAACACCAGAATAAATGTCCCGTGTAGGAGATAGCATGTAGAAAAACACACATTTAAAAGGAAATCTACTGATAAATGGGTTTCAGAGAGATTTGTTGGCTGTGAGTGACCTGGATCCACCCTCTTAGGCAGTGGGTAGCAGCAGCACAGGAAAAGGTGTGTGTGGCGGGCACAGGAGAAGGTGTGTGTGGCGGGCACAGGAGAAGGTGTGTGGGTGGGCGCAGGAGTGGGAGGGCACAGGAGAAGGTGTGTGGGCGGGCACAGGAGAAGGTGTGTGGGCGAGCACAGGAGAAGGTGTGTGGGCGGGCACAGGAGAAGGTGTGTGTGCGGGCACAGGAGAAGGTGTGTGGGTGGGCACAGGAGTGGGCAGGCACAGGAGAAAGTGTGGGAGCGGGCACAGGAGGTGTGTGGGCGGGCACAGGAGAAGGTGTGGTGGCGGGCGCAGGAGAAGGCGTGTGGGCGGGCACAGGAGAAGGCGTGTGGGCGGGCACAGGAGAAGGTGTGGGGCGGGCACAGGAGAAGGTGTGTGGGCAGGCACAGGAGAAGGTGTGGGGGCGGGCACAGCAGAAGGTGTGTGGGCGGGCACAGGTGAAGGTGTGGGTGCGGGCACAGGAGAAGGTGTGTGGGCGGGCACAGGAGAAGGTGTGAGGGCGGGCACAGGAGAAGCTGTGGAGACGGGCACAGGAGAAGGTGTGGGGTCGGGCGCAGGAGTGGGCGGGCACAGGAGAAGGTGTGTGGGCGGGCACAGGAGAAGGTGTGTGGGCGGGCACAGGAGAAGGTGTGGGGGCGGGGACAGGAGAAGGTGTGGGGGCGGGCACAGGAGAAGGTGTGGAGACGGGCACAGGAGAAGGTGTGTGGGCGGGAGGTGGTGCTGGACACCAGGGATGGGCTATTTCTGTGGTATATGTTTGACTCCTGGTCTCTCTCTTGCTTCACAGAACAGCAATGCGAAAAAGGACAAGGACCGGGAACAGGCGGAGGACAAGAGACGGAATCCCATTCTCAAATACATTGGCAAACCCAAAAGCTCCTCTCAGAGTAGTGAGTATTAATGCGCGGCTGTCAATGTCATGGTTACCGCCCACATGTTGCCCGCGGGCAGAGGAGGTGGCGCTTTGTAGCCAGTGTTTAGTCTGAACTGTGATTACTACCGCCATCATTATCACCATTACTGCTCACCAGAGGTGTACTTCCGTTTCACAATGGGGATTGTCCGGATAACGGGAAGGTGGGGGTGTAAGTGGCAGTTTTGGTAGCTGGAGAGGAGGCTTCGCACTCCCCTCGGGGGTGTGGCCACACACATTGGGGGCGTGGTTATACCTACCACATGCCGCAGCCACGCCCCTGTGGCACAATTATCACAAGTTTGTAGGGTCAGATGGCTCAGTCTGTAGAAAACACTTCTTATGTAGATTCATGTCTGAGGTTTACCTCACACTTATCTTTTTAATTGTTTGAGTGGTTATTATTATTTTATTTTTTCTATATCCGGTTTATTCAGTCAAATATTTGCTGCAGGCAGGTTGTCCGGTCATCGTTACTCAGCCATACAATAAGTGATATTCAATAATTGAAATTGTTTTGTCGACGTCACCTATTGCAGCAACCGTTCTCGGGGCTCCATTTAACTATACTAAGTGCCGGCGGTATAGTTTAGGGTCACAGTGATTGTAATGAATATACCACTGGCATCTAATGTTACTTGTCCAGAAAGGTCCACTTATGTCCCTCTCCTCTGCTCCATCCTCCGCTGTGCTGACACAGCCTAATGAGCTGATCAGTACTGCGCATATGTGACATCTATCTGTGCACACGCTCTTCACCGCGGTGGGGATTCTGCAAAGCCTGGAGAACTTCCCTGAGGCCAGAAAGGCTTTTCTGGGTCCCATTGCTGGTAATGGGGACCATACGCTAACACCATATATAGATGGTGCAGTCACAAACTATACGGAAGTCAGAGCCCCTTTAGCGAGTTCTGAAAGGAGTTATGGCTGGTGTTTAAATAGATCCGTCGGCGTAATAACAGCTTGCTGACATTGTATCCCCACACGTACGGTGGTGATATTGGCAGTGCCCGCCCTCTACTGGCACTACACCCCAGGAAATTCAGTGTGGACAGTCAGACACATTTCAAGCTTTGAATAACTAGACCCTATAAATGGAGTACCTATCAAGATACTATAGTGTTTAGTCCTCCCTCTCCCGCATCCCCATCCTGGTTAACACTGCGTCTGTCTGTGCCCACACAGGGTAGAGTGCATATCAGTCTGTTGCAGCAGCCTAATGTACATGTGAGAATTGAATTGAGGTTCATGGTGACCCAACCAAAATACCAGAGATCCAGGTTTTGGAGTTATGGAGGTGATAGCTGTTTTTAAAGGCTGATATGTTATTACAGATCAGTGTCTTTCTCACTAATTAAACTTACTGATTTAACGAACTACTGATATTAAAAGTAATAGGCGGCCCATATCGGGGGGGGGGGGGGGGGGGGGGGGCTGTCCATTGCAGCCCCCCAAGGTGTATCAAGTTGCCTATATCTGCCCTAGGTGAACAGATCATTAAAGGATAGATACTGATAATTGTTCTGCTACTGTTGGTATGTAACCGCGCGTATCGTGTTCCTCGCTGGGCGAGGTAGTTTCATGCTGTAATACACAACCTGAGCCCGAGTGACGGACGCAGTATGGTTATTTACTAAGATGGGAGTTCTATTTAAGATGGTATGTTTCCCATAGCAACCAATGAGATTCTACTTCTAGTTTATCTAGCACCTTCTAGAAGATAATACCTGGAATATGATTGGTTGCTATGGGCAACTTCCCATCTAAAACAGAACTCCCATTTTAGTAAATTTACCCCAATGTCTGGAGTAGATGTGAAGGTCGTCAATGGAAATGTCTGTATGCTGCCTTTTTCCGGTTCTCTTTTCTAGGCTCTATTGCTTATGTTATTTGTCATTACTTCGCTGCACTGCCTAATTTAATTTTCATTAATTAAAACTTAATTCCTCAATTTTTTTCCCCATTGTAGCATTTCATATCCCTTTGTCCCCCGGTGAAGGTAAACCTAATCTCTTAATTCCTTGCCTCTAATAGAATCTTCTTTCACTAATCCTTTCCTTTGTCTCCGTATGTGTGTCAACTCCAAATGAAGTCAGCTGCAAACTTTCTAACGCCTCCTATATACCTCAAACTTTTCTTTTAGAATTCTTACTGTTTGGTCGGTGAGGGGCACGTCTCTGAGCTGAAGAGCTTACAATCAAGTTGTGATCACAGTAGACATTTTGTCGAGACTTCTTAGCGACTTTAAAGCGGGGGTGGGCAATAAGAGGTCTTCTAGCTGCTATTGAACTACATATGCCAGCATGCCCTGATAGGAAAACTGTGGCAGGGATTGCTGGGATGTGTGTTAACACAGCAGTTGGAGGGCTGCTTATTACCTAACCCTGCTCTAAAGGCTTATAGATACCCAAATGAATATAAGTGGGTCTGATGTTAGATATTACACCATCAGGTCGGTAGGTGGCCATTCTCTTCTCTGAGAAGATTGGCTCCACTATTGTTGATCCTGGTAGTTGTTCATCTCCACTTTTCAGACCACTGGGAACCCTTTGCATCAGCACCTTAGAGAAGGACGGTTTTTAAACTATGTTCCATGTGTAACGGAATGTGTTCTAGCAACTTGGGAGAGATGTACTAAGCCTTGAAGAGAGAGAGAGTGTGGACGGAGATAAAGTACCAACCAGTCCGTTCCTAACTCATTTTTCAAACCCAGCCTGTAACATGACAGTTGGGAGCTGATTGTCTGCTACTTTATCTCTCTCCACTTTTCTTTCTCCAAGGCTTAGTACATCTCTCTCAAGTTGCTAGAACCCATTCCGTTACACATGGAACATAGTTTAAAAACCGTTCTTCTCTAAGGTGCTGATGCAAAGGGTTGCAGAATGGGCGCAAGTTCCACCCGAAAAAAAGCGCACGCATAAAGACAATTATTTTGCTGATATGCAGAGATCCAGCTGCATTTGGGTTATGTTCCAGATTCAGTCTGTGTCCAATTTAGGGAGGAACACATCTTAGATCCCCTTGCGCAGCACGCACATTTGCTGTTTAGGATAATTTTCACTTCTAAAATCTCACTTAATACAACAGGATAACTCCCTGCTTTGCAAACTCAAAAATAAGTTACATTAAAAGTGCTTTAATATACTCAGAAGCATATTCCCAAGTGAGGACGGGAGCACCAATCCGGTGTCGGCGGGGTATTTGCAAGCAACCAATCACAAGCAGTTTGATAGAACCGCCGATTATCCCCTCCCCACGACAAATGATACGGCTCGTTTATGCATGTTCCCATCTCTTTCCAGATCTGTATGCATTAGCAATTACATGAACGCCCCCTTAAAAATGTAGAAAAGTGAGAAATACATTTGCACACTGTTCTGGTCATTTGCAGAGCGATTACACACAATCTGCGCTCCGACAACTGTCATGGTATACTTCCCCCTGCGTCATCCCCTCAGTTTTCAGTTGAACGAGCCCTAAAATGACAAATCCAGTGAATTTATTACATTTACTTTAGTTCTTTGGTGCCGCTGTTCACCCGATATCTGCCGCATCCTACCCTATGACAGTTTCTTTCTGGATTACATTAGGTTAACGCTCTGCTTGAGTTGGTGTTAGAAGTGGGGTGGCCTTGTACCAAAATGGATGTCCAGTGCTAGTCACTCAGCCATGATGTTTCAATGTGCGTGGTAGTCTATAGGCTTTTGCAGGACACGGCGGATATGAGGGGAACAGCGTCACTAGAGAATTATAGACACTACTAAATAACAAGCATCATTGTAATGTAACCCTGGTACTGTCATTGCTTAGTGTGGCTTTGCAAGACTAAAGTTACATCACCACCTAGAGAAGGCCGCGGTCTTGTGGTTAAAGCACAGAACCCTATTATAATCTTCCTGTGACACACAGTAACTTGGTTATGATCTCTTCAGCTTTGACCTATATAACTAACACAATCTTACTCTGCAGACGCTGTCCTTTTTTTTTTGTATAATCTCCGCTAATCTATTATAATGTGAGTGTTCTCTCTGCGTCGCTCCTGCTCTTCTCCTGTCTCGCAATGTCACTTCCTGTCTCGGTGAATTCGCTGCCTGACAATGGCCGCAGAAGATGTAGCCAGCCGGACATTCTATGAAGGTATGGTCTCTCACATGTGGCGTGTTCATCTCTCCTCAGTAAAACCCGGAAATGTCAGAAACATCATCCAGCACTTTGAAAACAACCAGCAGTATGACTTCCAGGAACTTGGCCTGCAGCGTCTGTCAACAGGAAGCTATCCTGAAGACCTGCTGGACAACGACAGGTACAAATGTGTTGTGCGTTTAGAACCGTAATATTATGAGAGAGAGTGAGAGAGGTCAATTCAATTAGAAGTGATGCAAATTTGCCCGCTCCACAGTGATGTACTGGCGGTGTGACCCGTACACAATTCATGCGTTTTACTGCACAGCCCCATGCAGGGTAAGTACTGGCTGCTTTTGCATGTAGCACACAAATGCTGGATTTACTTTTACAACCTCCCTCCAAGACATTTCTGTCTCTCCCACCAGACCCAAGTCATTTATTTAATGCACCATAGAGGTGACGAGGAAACACATGCATGGGTTATTGTACCATATATTCACTAGGAATACCCTATATCATTTTGGTGACATCTCTGAGGTTGAAGAAAGAGGATTTGATGGTAGTAAATACCTGATGTCTGAGTGATAAATAACAAACTAATGTCCCAATTTCTGTATAATATACAAGGCTGCTTGTTTCTGTGCAATTGGGCTTCGTTTTGTCACAAAACAACAGCTGAGAGGCAGCTGCCTTTCTCTAATTACAAAACACATAATTAAGCTGAAAGATAAATGTGCCAAATGTAGCTGAATAAAGTCTCAATTAAAATACTGACATTTTTAATTTATTACTCAAAAACTATTCATGTATTATAAAGAGTAACAAGCGACGCAGGAATCTCAGTAACTGTGACCCGTACACAGATACAGGAGACGCAGGAATCTCAGTAACTGTGACCCGTACACCGATACAGGAGACGCAGGAATCTCAGTAACTGTGACCCGTACACCGATACAGGAGACGCAGGAATCTCAGTAACTGTGACCCGTACACAGATACAGGAGACGCAGGAATCTCAGTAACTGTGACCCGTACACCGATACAGGAGACGCAGGAATCTCAGTAACTGTGACCCGTACACCGATACAGGAGACGCAGGAATCTCAGTAACTGTGACCCGTACACCGATACAGGAGACGCAGGAATCTCAGTAACTGTGACCCGTACACCGATACAGGAGACGCAGGAATCTCAGTAACTGTGACCCGTACACCGATACAGGAGACGCAGGAATCTCAGTAACTGTGACCCGTACACCGATACAGGAGCCGCAGGAATCTCAGTAACTGTGACCCGTACACCGATACAGGAGACGCAGGAATCTCAGTAACTGTGACCCGTACACCGATACAGGAGACGCAGGAATCTCAGTAACTGTGACCCGTACACCGATACAGGAGACGCAGGAATCTCAGTAACTGTGACCCGTACACCGATACAGGAGACGCAGGAATCTCAGTAACTGTGACCCGTACACCGATACAGGAGACGCAGGAATCTCAGTAACTGTGACCCGTACACCGATACAGGAGACGCAGGAATCTCAGTAACTGTGACCCGTACACCGATACAGGAGACGCAGGAATCTCAGTAACTGTGACCCGTACACAGATACAGGAGACGCAGGAATCTCAGTAACTGTGACCCGTACACCGATACAGGAGACGCAGGAATCTCAGTAACTGTGACCCGTACACCGATACAGGAGACGCAGGAATCTCAGTAACTGTGACCCGTACACCGATACAGGAGACGCAGGAATCTCAGTAACTGTGACCCGTACACCGATACAGGAGACGCAGGAATCTCAGTAACTGTGACCCGTACACCGATACAGGAGACGCAGGAATCTCAGTAACTGTGACCCGTACACCGATACAGGAGACGCAGGGCTCTCAGTAACTGTGACCCGTACACCGATACAGGAGACGCAGGAATCTCAGTGACTGTGACCCGTACACCGATACAGGAGACGCAGGAATCTCAGTAACTGTGACCCGTACACCGATACAGGAGACGCAGGAATCTCAGTAACTGTGACCCGTACACCGATACAGGAGACGCAGGAATCTCAGTAACTGTGACCCGTACACCGATACAGGAGACGCAGGAATCTCAGTAACTGTGACCCGTACACCGATACAGGAGACGCAGGAATCTCAGTAACTGTGACCCGTACACCGATACAGGAGACGCAGGAATCTCAGTAACTGTGACCCGTACACCGATACAGGAGACGCAGGGCTCTCAGTAACTGTGACCCGTACACCGATACAGGAGACGCAGGAATCTCAGTGACTGTGACCCGTACACCGATACAGGAGACGCAGGAATCTCAGTAACTGTGACCCGTACACCGATACAGGAGACGCAGGAATCTCAGTAACTGTGACCTGTACACCGATACAGGAGACGCAGGAATCTCAGTAACTGTGACCCGTACACCGATACAGGAGACGCAGGAATCTCAGTAACTGTGACCCGTACACCGATACAGGAGACGCAGGAATCTCAGTAACTGTGACCCGTACACCGATACAGGAGACGCAGGAATCTCAGTAACTGTGACCCGTACACCGATACAGGAGACGCAGGAATCTCAGTAACTGTGACCCGTACACCGATACAGGAGACGCAGGAATCTCAGTAACTGTGACCCGTACACCGATACAGGAGACGCAGGAATCTCAGTAACTGTGACCCGTACACCGATACAGGAGACGCAGGAATCTCAGTAACTGTGACCCGTACACCGATACAGGAGACGCAGGAATCTCAGTAACTGTGACCCGTACACCGATACAGGAGACGCAGGAATCTCAGTAACTGTGACCCGTACACCGATACAGGAGACGCAGGAATCTCAGTAACTGTGACCCGTACACCGATACTGGAGACGCAGGAATCTCAGTAACTGTGACCCGTACACCGATACAGGAGACGCAGGAATCTCAGTAACTGTGACCCGTACACCGATACAGGAGACGCAGGGCTCTCAGTAACTGTGACCCGTACACCGATACAGGAGACGCAGGAATCTCAGTAACTGTGACCCGTACACCGATACAGGAGACGCAGGAATCTCAGTAACTGTGACCCGTACACCGATACAGGAGACGCAGGAATCTCAGTAACTGTGACCCGTACACCGATACAGGAGACGCAGGGCTCTCAGTAACTGTGACCCGTACACCGATACAGGAGACGCAGGGCTCTCAGTAACTGTGACCCGTACACCGATACAGGAGACGCAGGAATCTCAGTAACTGTGACCCGTACACCGATACAGGAGACGCAGGAATCTCAGTAACTGTGACCCGTACACCGATACAGGAGACGCAGGAATCTCAGTAACTGTGACCCGTACACCGATACAGGAGACGCAGGGCTCTCAGTAACTGTGACCCGTACACCGATACAGGAGACGCAGGAATCTCAGTAACTGTGACCCGTACACCGATACAGGAGACGCAGGAATCTCAGTAACTGTGACCCGTACACCGATACAGGAGACGCAGGAATCTCAGTAACTGTGACCCGTACACCGATACAGGAGACGCAGGGCTCTCAGTAACTGTGACCCGTACACCGATACAGGAGACGCAGGAATCTCAGTAACTGGGTCATACATTCTGGAAAGCGTAGCTCAGTGAGTCTCTTATCTGTACATGAGACAATGGTCTATATTTATAATTCCCAGTGTAGCTATGGCATTGCCCAGCCCTTGTGTAGCCGTATTTAGCTGCCTCAGGCAGCAGTGGGAACATGGAGTCAGGCATGGCAGCGCCACCTCCCTTATTTTTTTCTCTCTTGTCATTGGCATCTATGTGTCAGGACACCCGCTGTGCTAGTGTGACAGGGCGGTCTGCAGCACAGATGCCTGCTCGGTCCTGTGTAGCGCACCATTGATTTTCTTACAGCTCATGTTAGAATAGAAATGAGATCAATACTGTATCTTGCTCAGACGCTGCCACAAAGCACTGGCAGAATGATCAGGCCTGTGTGTTGCCAAGGCCCGGGGAAGAAGGAGCAGGGCTACGCAGGCTGTGTGGGGATGTAGGGAAGGGCAGAGGACAGTCAGGGAGATATAAGAAGATGGAGAGGAAGCTGTGGAAGAGGTAAGGTGAGGCCCGAGTAGAGTAACTGTTTTTGTTCCAGAGTCTCCTGTATTGGTGTACGGCCACCGTCCTGTGTATGTAGGGCCTATGTGACTGTGTGCTGATATGCCGCTCTGCCAGGGATCACTTACAGTTATTAGTACTGAGGGGGGACGTCTGGTAATGTAACACGCTGTACCCTGTGTATGTAGGCCCTATGTTACTGTGTGTGCTGGTATGCCGCTCTGCCAGGGATCACTTACAGCTATTAGTACTGAGGGGGGACGTCTGGTAATGTAACACGCTGTATCCTGTGTATGTAGGCCCTATGTGACTGTGTGCTGATATGCCGCTCTGCCAGGGATCACTTACAGTTATTAGTACTGAGGGGGGACGTCTGGTAATGTAACACGCTGTACCCTGTGTATGTAGGCCCTATGTGACTGTGTGTGCTGGTATGCCGCTCTGCCAGGGATCACTTACAGTTATTGGTACTGAGGGGGGACGTCTGGTAATGTAACACGCTGTATCCTGTGTATGTAGGCCCTATGTGACTGTGTGCTGGTATGCCGCTCTGCCAGGGATCACTTACAGTTATTAGTACTGAGGGGGGACGTCTGGTAATGTAACACGCTGTACCCTGTGTATGTAGGCCCTATGTGACTGTGTGTGCTGGTATGCCGCTCTGCCAGGGATCACTTACAGTTATTGGTACTGAGGGGGGACGTCTGGTAATGTAACACCTCGTACCCTGTGTATGTAGGCCCTATGTGACTGTGTGCTGGTATGCCGCTCTGCCAGGGATCACTTACAGTTATTAGTACTGAGGGGGGACGTCTGGTAATGTAACACGCTGTACCCTGTGTATGTAGGCCCTATGTGACTGTGTGCTGGTATGCCGCTCTGCCAGGGATCACTTACAGTTATTAGTACTGAGGGGGGACGTCTGGTAATGTAACACGCTGTACCCTGTGTATGTAGGCCCTATGTGACTGTGTGCTGGTATGCCGCACTGCCAGGGATCACTTACAGTTATTAGTACTGAGGGGGGACGTCTGGTAATGTAACACGCTGTACCCTGTGTATGTAGGCCCTATGTGACTGTGTGTGCTGGTATGCCGCTCTGCCAGGGATCACTTACAGTTATTAGTACTGAGGGGGGACGTCTGGTAATGTAACACGCTGTACCCTGTGTATGTAGGCCCTATGTGACTGTGTGTGCTGGTATGCCGCTCTGCCAGGGATCACTTACAGTTATTAGAACTGAGGGGGGACGTCTGGTAATGTAACACGCTGTACCCTGTGTATGTAGGCCCTATGTGACTGTGTGTGCTGGTATGCCGCTCTGCCAGGGATCACTTACAGTTATTAGTACTGAGGGGGGACGTCTGGTAATGTAACACGCTGTACCCTGTGTATGTAGGCCCTATGTGACTGTGTGTGCTGGTATGCCGCTCTGCCAGGGATCACTTACAGTTATTAGTGCTGAGGGGGGACGTCTGGTAATGTAACACGCTGTACCCTGTGTATGTAGGCCCTATGTAACTGTATGCTGGTATGCCGCTCTGCCAGGGATCACTTACAGTTATTAGTACTGAGGGGGGACGTCTGGTAATGTAACACGCTGTACCCTGTGTATGTAGGCCCTATGTGACTGTGTGTGCTGGTATGCCGCTCTGCCAGGGATCACTTACAGTTATTAGTACTGAGGGGGGATGTCTGGTAATGTAACACGCTGTACCCTGTGTATGTAGGCCCTATGTGACTGTGTGTGCTGGTATGCCGCTCTGCCAGGGATCACTTACAGTTATTAGTACTGAGGGGGGACGTCTGGTAATGTAACACGCGGTACCCTGTGTATGTAGGCCCTATGTGACTGTGTGCTGGTATGCTGCACTGCCAGGGATCACTTACAGTTATTAGTACTGAGGGGGGACGTCTGGTAATGTAACACGCGGTATCCTGTGTATGTAGGCCCTATGTGACTGTGTGCTGGTATGCTGCACTGCCAGGGATCACTTACAGTTATTAGTACTGAGGGGGGACGTCTGGTAATGTAACACGCTGTATCCTGTGTATGTAGGCCCTATGTTACTGTGTGTGCTGGTATGCCGCTCTGCCAGGGATCACTTACAGCTATTAGTACTGAGGGGGGACGTCTGGTAATGTAACACGCTGTACCCTGTGTATGTAGGCCCTATGTGACTGTGTGTGCTGGTATGCCGCTCTGCCAGGGATCACTTACAGTTATTAGTACTGAGGGGGGACGTCTGGTAATGTAACACTCTGTATCCTGTGTATGTATGCCCTATGTGACTGTGTGCTGGTATGCCGCACTGCCAGGGATCACTTTACAGCTATTAGTACTGAGGGGGGACGTCTGGTAATGTAACACGCTGTACCCTGTGTATGTAGGCCCTATGTGACTTTGTGCTGGTATGCCGCTCTGCCAGGGATCACTTACAGTTATTAGTACTGAGGGGCGACGTCTGGTAATGTAACACGCTGTATCCTGTGTATGTAGGCCCTATGTGACTGTGTGCTGGTATGCTGCACTGCCAGGGATCACTTACAGTTATTAGTACTGAGGGGGGACGTCTGGTAATGTAACACGCTGTACCCTGTGTATGTAGGCCCTATGTGACTGTGTGTGCTGGTATGCCGCTCTGCCAGGGATCACTTATAGTTATTAGTACTGAGGGGGGACGTCTGGTAATGTAACACGCTGTACCCTGTGTATGTAGGCCCTATGTGACTGTGTGCTGGTATGCCGCTCTGCCAGGGATCACTTACAGCTATTGGTACTGAGGGGGGACGTCTGGTAATGTAACACGCTGTACCCTGTGTATGTAGGCCCTATGTGACTGTGTGCTGGTATGCCGCTCTGCCAGGGATCACTTACAGCTATTAGTACTGAGGGGGGACGTCTGGTAATGTAACACGCTGTACCCTGTGTATGTAGGCCCTATGTGACTGTGTGTGCTGGTATGCCGCTCTGCCAGGGATCACTTACAGTTATTAGTACTGAGGGGGGACGTCTGGTAATGTAACACGCCGTACCCTGTGTATGTAGGCCCTATGTGACTGTGTGTGCTGGTATGCTGCACTGCCTGGTATCACTTACAGTTATTAGTACTGAGGGGGGACGTCTGGTAATGTAACACGCTGTACCCTGTGTATGTAGGCCCTATGTGACTGTGTGTGCTGGTATGCCGCTCTGCCAGGGATCACTTACAGTTATTAGTACTGAGCGGGGACGTCTGGTAATGTAACACGCTGTACCCTGTGTATGTAGGCCCTATGTGACTGTGTGTGCTGGTATGCCGCTCTGCCAGGGATCACTTACAGCTATTAGTACTGAGGGGGGATGTCTGGTAATGTAACACGCTGTATCCTGTGTATGTAGGCCCTATGTTACTGTGTGTGCTGGTATGCCGCTCTGCCAGGGATCACTTACAGCTATTAGTACTGAGGGGGGACGTCTGGTAATGTAACACGCTGTACCCTGTGTATGTAGGCCCTATGTGACTGTGTGTGCTGGTATGCCGCTCTGCCAGGGATCACTTACAGCTATTAGTACTGAGGGGGGACGTCTGGTAATGTAACACGCTGTATCCTGTGTATGTAGGCCCTATGTTACTGTGTGTGCTGGTATGCCGCTCTGCCAGGGATCACTTACAGCTATTAGTACTGAGGGGGGACGTCTGGTAATGTAACACGCTGTATCCTGTGTATGTAGGCCCTATGTTACTGTGTGTGCTGGTATGCCGCTCTGCCAGGGATCACTTACAGCTATTAGTACTGAGGGGGGACGTCTGGTAATGTAACACGCTGTATCCTGTGTATGTAGGCCCTATGTGACTGTGTGTGCTGGTATGCCGCTCTGCCAGGGATCACTTACAGCTATTAGTACTGAGGGGGGATGTCTGGTAATGTAACACGCTGTATCCTGTGTATGTAGGCCCTATGTTACTGTGTGTGCTGGTATGCCGCTCTGCCAGGGATCACTTACAGCTATTAGTACTGAGGGGGGACGTCTGGTAATGTAACACGCTGTATCCTGTGTATGTAGGCCCTATGTTACTGTGTGTGCTGGTATGCCGCTCTGCCAGGGATCACTTACAGCTATTAGTACTGAGGGGGGACGTCTGGTAATGTAACACGCTGTATCCTGTGTATGTAGGCCCTATGTGACTGTGTGTGCTGGTATGCCGCTCTGCCAGGGATCACTTACAGTTATTGGTACTGAGGGGGGACGTCTGGTAATGTAACACGCTGTACCCTGTGTATGTAGGCCCTATGTGACTGTGTGTGCTGGTATGCCGCTCTGCCAGGGATCACTTACAGTTATTGGTACTGAGGGGGGACGTCTGGTAATGTAACACGCTGTACCCTGTGTATGTAGGCCCTATGTGACTGTGTGTGCTGGTATGCCGCTCTGCCAGGGATCACTTACAGTTATTGGTACTGAGGGGGGACGTCTGGTAATGTAACACGCCGTACCCTGTGTATGTAGGCCCTATGTGACTGTGCGCTGGTATGCCGCACTGCCAGGGATCACTTACAGTTATTGTTACTTAGGGGGGACGTCTGGTAATGTAACACGCTGTACCCTGTGTATGTAGGCCCTATGTGACTGTGTGTGCTGGTATGCCGCTCTGCCAGGGATCACTTACAGTTATTAGTACTGAGGGGGGATGTGTGGTAATGTAACACGCTGTACCCTGTGTATGTAGGCCCTATGTGACTGTGTGTGCTGGTATGCCGCTCTGCCAGGGATCACTTACAGTTATTAGTACTGAGGGGGGACGTCTGGTAATGTAACACTCTGTATCCTGTGTATGTAGGCCCTATGTGACTGTGTGCTGGTATGCCGCACTGCCAGGGATCACTTACAGTTATTGGTACTGAGGGGGGACGTCTGGTAATGTAACACGCTGTACCCTGTGTATGTAGGCCCTATGTGACTGTGTGTGCTGGTATGCCGCTCTGCCAGGGATCACTTACAGTTATTAGTACTGAGGGGGGACGTCTGGTAATGTAACACTCTGTATCCTGTGTATGTAGGCCCTATGTGACTGTGTGCTGGTATGCCGCACTGCCAGGGATCACTTACAGTTATTGGTACTGAGGGGGGACGTCTGGTAATGTAACACGCTGTACCCTGTGTATGTAGGCCCTATGTGACTGTGTGTGCTGGTATGCCGCTCTGCCAGGGATCACTTACAGTTATTAGTACTGAGGGGGGACGTCTGGTAATGTAACACTCTGTATCCTGTGTATGTAGGCCCTATGTGACTGTGTGCTGGTATGCCGCACTGCCAGGGATCACTTACAGTTATTGGTACTGAGGGGGGACGTCTGGTAATGTAACACGCTGTACCCTGTGTATGTAGGCCCTATGTGACTGTGTGTGCTGGTATGCCGCTCTGCCAGGGATCACTTACAGTTATTAGTACTGAGGGGGGACGTCTGGTAATGTAACACGCTGTACCCTGTGTATGTAGGCCCTATGTGACTGTGTGTGCTGGTATGCCGCACTGCCAGGGATCACTGACAGTTATTAGTACTGAGGGGGACGTCTGGTAATGTAACACGCCGTACCCTGTGTATGTAGGCCCTATGTGACTGTGTGCTGGTATGCCGCTCTGCCAGGGATCACTTACAGTTATTAGTACTGAGGGGGGACGTCTGGTAATGTAACACCTCGTACCCTGTGTATGTAGGCCCTATGTGACTGTGCGCTGGTATGCCGCACTGCAAGGGATCACTTACAGTTATTGGTACTGAGGGGGGACGTCTGGTAATGTAACACGCCGTACCCTGTGTATGTAGGCCCTATGTGACTGTATGCGCTGGTATACCGCACTGCCAGGGATCACTTACAGTTATTAGTACTGAGTGGGGACGTCTCGTAATGTAACACGCTGTAACCTGTGTATGTAGGCTCTATGTGACTGTTTGCTGGTATACCGCACTGCCAGGGATCACTTACAGTTATTAGTACTGAGGGGGGACGTCTGGTAATGTAACACGCTGTAACCTGTGTATGTAGGCCCTATGTGACTGTGTGTGCTGGTATGCTGCACTGCAGATGCTGACTGGACCCGGCAGCGATGACCGCATCGGCAAGTGCATCACATTTGCCGACGCAGGGAGGGACAGCAGGGGCCAAGTTGCAGAGTTTTATTATCCCATGTAATTGAGGTGACCTAGAGTCAGGTGCAGTAAAACAAATCGTCTCGATTGATGGTGGATCATTTCCAGGTTGTTTACCAAGCTTCTATTGAACAATGTTTTCCCCCTTTTGCAGCGCCAGGGCAGAGGTGAAGCTGGGCCGCTCCGAAAGCCTGAAGGGACGGGAGGAGCTAAAGAAATCCCGCAAAGTCGACAATGTACCGCGCTCCCGCAGCGATGTGGACATGGACGCAGCCGCTGAGGCGGCTAGGCTTCATCAGTCGGCATCATCGTCGGCGTCCAGTCTATCCACTAGGTGCGTATTGGCGTGTGTGGGAACAATTGATAGAGATCGTCTTTGCATAATACGTTACATAAACACGAACCAGCGCCAACAGTGGAAAACTGTAACTTGCAAGTTCCAGGGGTAAAAAACACAAACCCATAAATTAAGTAATCCATGTACAGGGATGGGACTCGATGAGAAATGAACTATAAATTGCTGGAGTCCCTGACTGCCAGGTAGGTGGCGTTCCGGTAATGTCCTAAAGTCTTGATGTTTTCATTTAGAACTATTTGAAAATCCTGATGGCAGAATACAACATCAAACATTCCTCTGTGATGGACTTATACATATACTTTCTGATCTGTTAGGGTACAGCAATGTTTATAGAAATGTTTATAGTAGCCCTGTACTAAATGCATTTTATATACCGCCGGACCTGGATAAGTGGGAAACCTCTATTACTGGGTCTAATTGTGAGGTCCCGGTATTTTTGACCCTAAAAAAACATGTTAGCGATACTGTCAAACCTCTTTACCTAAGACTGATTTTCTCGGTTATTAGGAATAATCACCTTTATAACTGACACCATTGCTGTTAGGACCTCATCAAGTAAGATTAGTGAAGTTTATTAACCACTATAAATTAGACGTCCGCCTTTAAAACCTATGTAACTGGGATTAGTACAGGTTGTGACAAGTCTCTATGTCGGGTGGGGAACCTTTTCTTCTACCAACGGGCATTCGGATATTTTAAAAAATCCTTCCGGGGCCATAAAAATTATCAACTTAAGAATTACCCAGTCCCCCAGTAGTTATGTCCCCAGTAGTTATGCCACTTAGAGGTACTGAGTGCGCGTGCCAAAAAATGGGGGTGGCCAGTTAAAATGGGACGTGATACACATATGCCCCCAATAGTGCAGTGCCAGATACACAAATGCCAGTGCAGTGCCAGATACACAAATGCCCTCACAGTGCCAGATATATAAATGCCCCACAGTGCCAGATATACAAATGCCCCACAGTGCCAGATATACAAATGCCCCCACAGTGCCAGATATACAAATGCCCCCACAGTGCCAGATATACAAATGCCCCCACAGTGCCAGATATACAAATGCCCCCACAGTGCCAGATATACAAATGCCCCCACAGTGCCAGATATACAAATGCCCCCACAGTACCAGATATACAAATGCCCCCACAGTGCCAGATAATGCCCCCACAGTGCCAGATTCACAGATGCCCCCACAGTTCCAGATACACAAATGCTCCTACAGTGCCCCCCTTCCACCCCCCCACCCCACTGTGCTGCTCACCACTGCTGCTTCTCCATCCGGCGGCGTGTCTCAGCTTTCGGGTCAGGGCAGGGAGGAGTGCGCGGCTATGTCAGGCTGCGGCGGCGTGTAGGACCTCAAACCAGCTGCCAATTCGTGAGTCAATCAGAGCTCGCGGACCGGCAGCGGTGGCTACTGATTGGCTGCCGGTCCGCGATCTCTGATTGGCTCACGAACCGGTGGCTGGTTTGAGATCCTACCCGCTGCTGCCGGACACAGTAGCTGCGCTCTCCTCCCTGCCCTAACAGCTGAGACACGCCTCCGCCGGACTGAGCGGCGGCGTGTCTCGCTGACAAACAAGCAGGTGGGCCGGAACATACGGCTTTGTGGGCCGGATACGTCCCGCGGGCCGGAGGTTCCCCACCTCTGCTCTACGTGATACCCCACTAAAGTACCCTGTACTGGGGTTTACAGGGGTATCCTATTTGAACCTGCAAACGTGAGAACCTCTATAAGGGAGACAAACACTTCTTGAACCTGGATAAGTGAGAGAAACCGGATAAGTAATACTAAATGTGCTGTTCCTTGAAATCTCACTTAACCAGGTTCAACTGTATTACTTTAGTGGCATATTTCTGTTTATAGTATACAGTACATGTGTGATTTTCTCCCTGGCAAAAATATGCAAATAATTATCTGGAAAAGAATAAGGGTCTCCCGGATACGCGCCAGTTAGCTAGGAACCTTAGAGGCTGGACTACTGAGCGCTAGTATGTAAGTCCCCTAAATGACTACCCAGAATCCCCTGCTTGTGGGTAGGAGTCGAATGTGACATTCTTAGTAGTTTTTACATACTGTATGTTTATGCCACAGGTCACTGGATAATCCGACTCCCCCCTATACACCCAAGCTGTGCCGCAGGTAAGAGATCCACCGGTTGGAGTGGTCTTTGGTAAATTTTCCGCAATGCTATCTAACAGTGTACATTTGTTGTATTTCATGTCCCTGTATAAAATAAATGTATTCAGAGCAGGGAACAAAATATAATCTTGTATCTAATAGTCATATGAAATAGGAGGCCTGGCCCGGTGTGTTTGCCACTCTAGTTTTAGAAGGGTTTTTCAGCAATGCATCTAAGAGGTCTCTCTTATTCTAGGAGCATGGAGTCCCCAAACTTGAGCTTTACCGGTGAGTCCTTGCTTGCCAACCTACAGGAGGATGATCTGGGACATCTGTCCGATCTTGACCCAGAACCGGATGCCCAGAACTGGCAGCACACTGTGGGCAGGGAAGTGGCACAGAATCTTCATGCAAAAGAGAGGGCACGCCAGGAAGTGATACATGGTGAGTTCTTACAGAGCGCTATGGAAATGGATATTTCTCAGGATCTAACTATAATTACATAACTATAATTACAAACTATGTATATTCAGTCTCGTACTGTAGGTTTGGTTTCTCTGGCAGAGGAGTCCCAGGACTGAGCTGTAACCCTTTTCTCCTCCTCAGAGCTGTTTATGACGGAAGCGTCTCATCTTCGCGTCCTCAGAGTTCTCGACCATATCTTCTACCAAAGGATGCGCAAAGAGAACCTGCTGTCGACGGACGAGCTGCTGCTAGTATTCCCCAATCTTCCAGAACTCATTGAGATCCACAGTAAGTCTTCGCTAAACTTTAGGTGCATGCCCATAGCGCATTCAATGTTTTTTTTTATTCCTATGCTGCCTTATGGATAAAATCCATCATGTTTGAATACTGTTTTTACATATCCTGCAAGATAGAACTTGAGCTTTGCAAATTCTCAAAGACAGAAACAAGTTTGTAACTGCACCTCAGTTAGTCACGGGGCAGCCCTCCTCTGCCATAGGGGTCGTTACTAACTGGCAATACATAGCACATACATCCAGGCATCGTTTTGTAGTGCCCTGTTAGGTGTACATCACTTCCACCCATGTAGATGCAGTACGTACACTACCACATATCTGGCTGTCTGCTGTGCTGTATTTTACTGGCATAAAAACACTTTGTTAAATAAATATACATCCTCAACTGAAGTCTAAGGGGGTCATTCCGAGTTGATCACTAGCTGCTTTCGGTCGCTGCGCAGCGATCAGGCAAAAAAACTCCACTTCTGCGCATACGTATGCGGCGCAATGCACACACGCGTCATACTATTACAACGAACTATGTAATTTCACACAAGGTCTAGCGAAGCATTTCAGTCGCACTGCTGGCCGCAGAGTGATTGACAGGAAGAGGACGTTTCTGGGTGTCAACTGACCGTTTTCAGGGAGTGTTCGAAAAAATGCAGGCGTGGCTGGCCGAACGCAGGGCGTGTTCGTGACGTCAAAGTCTGAAGTGATCGCAAGCGCTGAGTAGGTCTGAAACTGCACAAAATTATTTTGTAGCCGCTCTGCGATCCTTTCGTTCGCACTTCTGCTACGCTAAAATACAATCCCAGTGGGCAGCGGCATAGCGTTTGCACGGCTGTTACAAACTGCTAGCGAGCGAACAACTCGGAATGGCCCCCTAAATGCTTTAGATAACTGTTGGGTATTGTTACTTGCTGGATTTTGACCGTAAGGCAGCATAAAAATGATTACTCTGTGATTTTCCACCCATTATAACCTGTATTTCAAGTGAAACAATCACGCTAATCCTCAAGGGTTTTCCTGCATTCTCCTTTCTCTTCCTCCTCCTAGACTCATTGGCAGAACTCATGAAGCGAGTAAGGGAGGAAGGACCAATTGTCAAAGAGATCGGTGACCTCATGTTGTCCCGGGTAAGTCTGGCTGCTAAACGTGGTCACACCGAAGGCTTGTGCTGACCATGAATTTCCACCTGGGCAGAGCCTGTTCTGTCATCGCTAGGCCTCATCACTGCAGGGTCACGTGCTGATAAAGAATCCCTGTCTTGCATTGAGTCATTCTAGCCTGGAGATACGGGCTGCATGGACATATTTTTCTTTCTCAGCTAAAGTCCGTGTTACTGCTGCTATACCAAGAGCATTACCCAGAGGTTTGTTCTCCTGTGTAGGAGCGTTACCCACAGGAACGTTCTCCTGTATGGGAGTGCTAGCCAAAGGTATGTTCTCCTGTGTAGGAGCATTACACAGAGGTACTTTCTGCTGTGTAGGAGTGTTACACAGAGGTACTTTCTCCTCTTGGAGCGTTACCCAGAGGTACATTCTCTTGTATGGGAGTGTCAGCCAAAGGTACGTTCTCCTGTGTAGGAGTGTTACACAGAGGTACTTTCTCCTGTGTAGGAGTGTTAGACAAAGGTACGTTCTCCTGTGTAGGAGTGTTACACAGAGGTACTTTCTCCTGTGTAGGAGTGTTAGACAAAGGTACGTTCTCCTGTGTAGGAGCATTACCCAGAGGTACGTTCTCCTGTATGGGAGCGTCAGCCAAAGGTATGTTCTCCTGTGTAGGAGCGTAACCCAGAGGTACGTTCTCCTGTGTAGGAATGTTAGCCAGAGGTACGTTCTCCTGTGTAGGAGCATTACCCAGAGGTACATTCTCCTGTGTAGGAGCATTACCCAGAGGTACGTTCTCCTGTGTAGGAACATTACCCAGAGGTACGTTCTCCTGTGTAGGAGCGTTACACAGAGGTACTTTCTCCTGTGTAGGAGTGTTACACAGAGGTACGTTCTCCTGTGTAGGCGCGTAACCCAGAGGTACATTCTCCTGTATGGGAGCATCAGCCAAAGGTACGTTCTCCTGTGTAGTAGCGTAACCCAGAGGTACGTTCTACTGTGTAGGAGCGTAACCCAGAGGTATGTTATCCTGTGTAGGGATGTTAGCCAGAGGTACGTTCTCCTGTAGAGGAGCATTAGCCAGAGGTATGTTCTCCTGTGTTGGAGCATTAGCCAGAGGTACATTCCCCTGTGTAGGAGTGTTAGCCTGGGGTACGGTCTCCTGTGTAGGAGCGTTAGCCAGAGGTACATTCTCCTGTATGGTTGCTTTACCCAGGGGTACGTTCCCCTTTGTAGGAGCGTTTGCCTGGGGTACGTTCTCCTGTGTAGGAGCATAACCCAGAGGTACGTTCTCCTGTATGGGAGCGTTAGCCAGGGGTACGTTCTCCTGTGTAGGAGTGTTAGCCAGAGGCACGTTCTCCTGTGTAGGAGCGTTACCCAGAGGTACTTTCTCCTGTAGAGTAGCGTTAGACAGAGGTACATTCTCTTGTATAGGAGTGTTACCCAGTGGTACATTATCATGCAGAGGAGCATTAGCCAGGGGTACGTTCTCCTGTGTAGGAGCGTTAGCCAGGGGTACGTTCTCCTGTGTAGGATTGTTAGCCAGAGGCACGTTCTCCTGTGTAGGAGCGTTACCCAGGGGTACGTTCTCCTGTAGAGTAGCGTTAGACAGGGGTACGTTCTCTTGTATAGGAGTGTTACCCAGTGGTACATTATCATGCAGAGGAGCATTAGCCAGGGGTATGTTCTCCTGTGTAGGAACGTTAGCCAGGGGTACGTTCTCCTGTGTAGGAACGTTAGCCAGGGGTACGTTCTCTTGTATTGAGTGTTAGCCAGGGGTACGTTCTCCTGTATGGGAGTGTTAGCCAGGGGTACGTTCCCCTGTATGGGAGTGTTAGCCAGGGGTACGTTCTCCTGTATGGGAGTGTTAGCCAGGGGTGGCTTTATTGAATGGTATGAAGGCTTACCTCAATAGCATTAAGAAGAAGAAAACAATGGCCCTCATTCCGAGTTGATCGGTCGCAAGGCGAATTTAGCAGAGTTACACACGCTAAGCCTACGCCTACTGGGAGTGTATCTTAGCTTCTTAAAATTGCGACCGATGTATTCGCAATATTGCGATTACAAACTACTTAGCAGTTTCAGAGTAGCTTCAGACTTACTCTGCCTGTGCGATCAGTTCAGTGCTTGTCGTTCCTGGTTTGACGTCACAAACACACCCAGCGTTCGCCCAGACACTCCTCCGTTTCTCCAGCCACTCCTGCGTTTTTTCCGGAAACGGTAGCGTTTTCATCCACACGCCCCTAAAACGCTGTGTTTCCGCCCAGTAACACCCATTTCCTGTCAATCACATTACGATCGCCGGAGCGATGAAAAAGCCGTGAGTAAAAATACTATCTTCATTGTTAAATTACTTGGCGCAGTCGCAGTGCGAATATTGCGCATGCGTACTAAGCGGATTTTCATTGCGATGCGATGAAAAATACCGACCGATCAACTCGGAATGAGGGCCAATGTGTTCTTGGCTATTTATGTCGGACACTTTGGATCAAAACACACCCAGCTTATTTTTTTACTACAATCCTTGTAAATCTGCTTGCAAATGTCACCGTTTAGTACAGACAGGTCGCTTGTCTTCTCTTTCCCAGAATCTCTTCATCTCCTCCCATTTCTCTTGAAATGCTGTACTTACAATGCTTATAGCGTGGAGCCTCGGCCTACTGGCAAGGGTGATATGTGACATCATTGGGGTGGTATATTACATCATTGGTGACATATGACAAAAAATGTACACAAAACGTTGTGAGCCTGGCGACCCCATAATATCATGCGTTCTGTTTTTTTCAGTTCGATGGAACCGCAGGAGAGGAAGTTTGCCAAGAAACAGCCAAGTTTTGCTCTTGCCAGACTATCGCTCTTGACCTTATCAAAATAAAGAAAAGGAAGGAGACCCGGTTTAACCTCTTCATGCAGGTACTCTCCCAATCTACTGCAAATGATACGATATTTATCTGTATTTCACTTTCCTTGGCCGATCAGTCCTCATCTTCTGTTGTGTTATTGTGTTGTCCCCACCGATATGCTCTCATCTCTCTCTCTCTCTCTCTCTCTCTCTCTCTCTCTCTCTCCTACACTACTTCCCATTTCTCCATTCTTACATATGCAGGAGGCAGAGAGCAGTCCGCAGTGCCGGAGGCTTCAACTGAAAGATTTAATTGTATCGGAGATGCAGCGTCTGACCAAATACCCTCTGCTTCTGGAGAACATCATTAAACACACGCATGGTGAGACTAGATAGAAAATGCACTGCATTACCACTAATAGGGAGATACCTTAGGTTTTAGGCTAATACAGCCAAAAATGTGGGATTTTGAATTTTGGATAAGAGATACTCAACCAGTAATGTGATCAATAGGCAACATTTTCTGATTAAGGGGGTCATTCCGAGTTGATCGTAGCTGTGCTAAATTTTAGCACAGCTACGATCATCTTCCCTGACATGCGGGGGGACGCCCAGCACAGGGCTAGTCCGCCCCGCATGTCAGTCCGGCCCCCCCTTCCCCGCAGAAGTGCAAAGGCATCGCACAGCGGCGATGCCTTTGCACTTCAAGAGTAGCTCCCGACCAGCGCAGCTTTAGCGTGCTGGCCGGGAGCTACTCATTGCTCCCCGGGCCACAGCGGCTGCGTGTGACGGCATTGGCCTCATGTTTCTATACAATGACATTGTACCTGGCTGTGTGTCCTTGCAGCTGGCACCGCGGAATACGAGAAGCTCTGCTATTGCCGGGACCGATGTCGGGACATACTGAAATATGTGAATGAGTCGGTGAAGCAGAGAGAGAACGAGTACCGGCTGGCGGAATATCAGAAACGTCTGGACACCACCTCCCTGGAGAGGAGCAACAACCCTCTGGCTGCAGAGTTTAAGGTGGGGGAAAGTGCGAGACCACCGGGACTGATCTACAGGTGTAAGCCTGGGGATCAATTCTGGGTTCTACTTTGCTGATAGTTCTTACGATGATTAGAGTAACATAGTATAGTTATTTGCACCGAGCAACAGTAACCAATCAGCAATTGACATTTGTCTGTCTTGTGCAACCAAGACGATGAAAGCCAGTGTCTCTTTGGTTGCTGCGGCTTAACGTGAGTTTTGCAAATGAATTTTCTGCAGCCGGGTACACTGGTATTCCACAGGGAATAACATTGGGGTGTAGAGTTGGATCTTGTTCTGAGGCACTAACAGGCTAAAGCTTTGACTGTTCCCAGGATGCACTGTACCACCTCCTGTATAGCCCCGCCTCCAGGCACTGGAGCTCAGTTTGTAAGTTGGTTCCTGCAGTGCAGGTCACTAACGGGGGGGCTGCGCTAGGCAGCCCTGAAAATAGCTTTTTAAGAAGACTTCAAGGGCCGCAGCACTTTTTATGTCATTCTGACATGCTGTGCTGCGGCTCCATCACCTCCCTTGGTGGCGCTGCATACTCCCGCGGCCTGGTTCCCGGGTACTTGCAGCGGGGACGCATCGGTTTCTGGGCACACCACCGTTGCTGCTCTCCTGGATCGCGTGGCTGCATGACAGGGAGGAGGTAAGAGGGTCCCTCAGGTAGCACCCGCCGGTAAATCGCGATCCGGTAGCGGTCCCAGGAGACGGACCGCCCCGCTGGTGTGGACACTGTGGCCGTACAGGGACCCCACTATATCCACCAGGGCAGGGAGCACAGGTCGGATTTACTAAAATCCGTTTGTGATAGGCTCCATAGTACCCGGTGGTGAAGTCCAGCAGATAGGATATGGCGCTGACCTGAAGTCCAGCTCTGGGCGCCATCTACTGCTGGTGTTCCCGCCCTGGAGCTGCATTTCTCTTTCCCTCACTCCCTGCTGAGATTTTAGCTCCATCTTCACTACCAGCTGGGCTGATCTCTGGGACTGCTGGGCTCTGTCTCCTCTGTAAAGCCGCCTGCCTCATCAGCGCTGTGTATTTACAGACACTTAAGTATTCTACATGTCATTTTATACAGCGTTCGTTAAGAACAAGTGTACTGCTATGTTAATATTTAGTACAAGTATTCTGTGATATACATCCAGTGTTTACTGTGCATTGTTCTATCTGTATTCATACATATTTATATGTAGTTCTACTAGTCCAGTGCAGTCTTATTGTTTATATGTAATAATTTCTGCATTGTATCTGTGACTGTGTGTGCCTGTAGCTGCTGTGTGGATTCTATTCTGTGTATCACACGTATTGCTATCACTATATTCTGTACCCTGGTGGGCTAAGTGCGTCAGGGTCTCATTTAAAATATAGTGTTCCACAGGATATACTGTTTTGTATGTTTCTCTGTGTATTTCAGTCACTTCACACCGCTTAAATTCTCTGTTTGTGCTCTGCATTTGCTGTCACATAACAGGGGTTTTTTTGCAGGTATTGTGTTTGTCTGGCTATATTGTACTGTTGTGCCCTAAGGCTACATTCCCAATAATGTCTGCTACACAGGGCGGGAAATCCGCAGACGCTCCTGCATCATGCAGTGCTAGCGCCACGGATTTGACTGAGGAAAAGGTTACAGCTGAGGGTTCAGGTACTGGTTGCCCTGCACCTTCCATTCACTCTGCAGCACCTGTGGCAAATCAGGACCCACCTTGGGCTGCATTTTCAAATATGCTGACTACGCTTGTAACACGGCTTACGCCCCCTGTGGGACCTCCTGTGCCATTGCAGCCACGCATTGTCCCTGTAGTTAACCTGCCTTGGGCGGATACTTTGTCTGCCCAGTTGCAACAATTAAATCAGTCTTTGGTTAGACAAAAACCTACCCCTCGCCCTGCTGGGGCCAAGGGGTCATCTGAGCGTGCCATTTCTTCCTCACAATCCACTAATATTTCGGATGATTCTTCCGATGAGGATGGGGATTATACCGATCCGTCAGACACTGATACAGTTGCTTCTGATGAGGAATCTATAACTCAAGTTGATGGTTAATTCGGCCACGGCATGTAAGGGGTTAACCTTTAAAGCGCCCGGCGCCATTTTAAGGACAATAGGCGCTTGGCGCTACTGTTAAATGTACTTACGCCACTAGGCGCGGACTGTTTAAAAATATGTTTAATAATGTGTTTTAACATGTCATATGTAGTGCTCTGTGCACAGTTGTAGGATTGCATGTTTAAATATATTTATATTTAAGATGTGGTCACCTGTATTTTAAAGGGAAAAATGCACTTACTACTGTATATATGTCTGAATAAGCATCCCCTGTCTTCTGGGAATAGGAAATGGCATCTTAATTGCCCTCTGCTAGCAGATGTGGGTAATGACAAAACATTTTGATGTTGGACAGTGCACAGCAGGTAAAGGCTGGGTGTGAGTTCCTTAGAGAAAGATGTTAATCACGGGGAATTTCCTTATCCCATATGTAAATTGGTTTGGATTTGGAAACCTGTATTTATTTATATAGCTGGTTTAATTGATATACGAATCCTGAGTGGTATATGCATGAAGGATAAGAAACATTTGTATTTTGAAGCTATGTGTTAAATGTCTCAAAGTGGAAGTGTAAACTACCAGGTGGTAAGGAATGGAGTTTAACTGACACCAAACTTTGTGTGTGACAGGAAGGAGGAAATTGCTTCATGCACTCATATCCTTTTAAAATGTAATTTATTTATATTTTGTAAGTTATCCTGATTGGATGGAAAGGACTCAGGGGGAAACTACCCACTGAGATGCATTGTGGTGTAACTGTATAAAAAGAGGAGGCCTGTGAGCTTCAGAGTGTATTATACCATTTTCATTCTGCTGTAAACATCTACTGTATTCCTGAGTTCTTTTCAGAACTATTTGGACAAATAAACATCATCTGCCTCAAGACGACTGCTTAATCTTGTGACCTGCAGGGCTAGGCGAAACCTAGCTCCATTTTCCTGCTGTTCGGGGAGCAACCATCGTCTAAAAGCTCCGCCTTCCGCCAGCTACCGGCAGAGGCCTAGTCTAGCGACTAGTGGGGATTCCTCAACACCACACAGGTGTGGTAAGTCGGTGTGTCGACGCATACAGAGCAGAACCGTGGTTCCAGACGCCACGGCAGGTTAGGAGTTTGGTGGTGGCAGCGTAAACCCGCCCACTACACAGTGGGTGGAGTCAGTAACAGGCGGTTACTGATAGTAAGCGGGAATCCCCTATGAAGCCAGGTCCCGTGTGACCTGAAACTCCATTCTGTGACTGGGGACGGGACGCGAAAGCGGTGAGGGCTGTCGTACGGGACCGTCCGGTCACATTTCTGACCTAGTAGAGGCTATCAAACTGATTCTCCAGATTGATGATGAGATTGATTCTCCTGTTATGTCTAAGAAACCTGATGAGTTCAAACGTCAGGAGGTTGCTAAAATAGTTTTACCACATTCTGACCTTTTTAATTGACATACGTCAGGAATCCTGGTCGTCTCCAGGAAATAAATTTTCCATGTCCAAAAAGATGCTAGCTCGTTACCCTATCCCTGCAGAATTGAGTAACAAGTGAGAAACTCCACCACCGGTGGACTCTCATGTCGCCCGTCTAGTGGTATCTTCTACTCTGCCTGTCACCACTGTCACCTCACTGAAGGAACCGACGGATAAGCGTGTGGAGGGATGCCTAAAGTCTATTTACACTCTTACCGGGGCTGTGCATAGGACCACAATGGCAGCTTATTGAAGCCTGGGTTCAGGCAATTGAAGATGAGCTACCTCTAAATTTTTCTGACACTGCCAGACAATATCTGTCATATATTACCACAGCCTCTCACTATATTCAGGAGGCTGCCTCTGATGAAGATGTAATGGCGGCCAAGGCGTCTACTACGTCTGTCCTGGCTCGCTGAATTCTGTGGTTGAGGTCCTGGAAGGTGGACCTGGACTCCAAAAAGACCTTGGAGGTGCTCCCTTTTAAAGGAGACATCCTATTTGCAGAGATTCTGAACAAGATTGTGACTGACTTGGCGACGGCCAAGACTGCATTTCTTCCAAGTACTAAGAGAGTGTTGCTCCAACACCGTGTCCCAACCCCGCAAACTGGCGTCCGTTGTCAGGAGGACCCAGTTGGAGATCCAGAAGGGACGGCCCCTGCTCAACTGTTGCTCCTGTAGCCACCAGCTCAGTGACCGACGAACCTCCGGAGTCGAGGAGATCATTTGGACGTGGTACGGGCTCTCCGTACTTATGTGGAAAGGACTGCCTATTAGGAGGTCAGATTCCCTTTTTGTACTTTTTGGTTTTCACAAACGGGGCTGGCCTGCGAATAAGCAAACCTTGGCCAGATAGATTAGAATGGTGATTCAACAAGCTTATGCGTGGGCTGGGCTCCCAGCTCCTGCTGCTATCAAGGCCCATTCTACTCGGTCGGTTGGACCATCTTGGGCGGCCCGCCGTGGCGCGTCCGCAGAACAATTGTGCAAGGTGGCTACGTAATGCTCAGTGAACACGTTCATCAGGTTCTATGCCTTTGATACTTTCGCCTCCCAGGAGGCTTCCTTTGGATGCCGGGTTCTTGTGCCCGCTACAGTGCGTCCCCTCCCATGAGGAACTGCTTTAGGACATCCCCAATGTTATTCCCTGTGGAATACCATTGTACCCCGCTGCAGAAAAGGAGATTTATGGTAGACTTACCATTGTTAAATCTCTTTCTGCAAGGTACACTGGATTCCACAGGGCGCCCGCCTTGACGCACTTAGCTTCTTTGGGTTTGTATGGCATTAGCCGCTAGTCCCTTCTCCTGTCGTGAGAATGTGGTTCTATGTGACTAACATCTACCGTGTCTCTTACCTGCTACTGCATTGGACTGGTTAACAAAACTGAGCTCCAGCGCCTGGAGGCGGAGCTGTAGAGGAGGCTGTGCAGTGCATCCTAGGAACAGTCAAAGCTTAAGCCTGTTGGTTCCTCAGATCAAGATCCAACTCTACACCGCGATGTTATTCCCTGTGGAATCCAGTGTACCTCGCAGAAAGAGATTTAACAATGGTAAGTCTACCATAAATTTCCTTGTTTCTGCTGTGCATTCAGTTAGTGAGGTCCATGTCCTCTAATCCCATAAAGCACATGCATTGGAGGAAACGAAGTATCATAATATGTCACATTGTGGTCGCTTGGACTTGTGTTCGATCCAAGCCAGGTAACACTAGGAATGACCATCTGTTTTCTGGTGTGCAGAACCTGGACCTGACATCGAGGCGCATGATCCATGAAGGGTCTCTGACCTGGAGGATAACTAAAGATAAAACCATTGGTAGGTGATACAGATTGGCAAGAAGGCAAAAAGGTCTGTTGGAGGACAAAAGTCACAGTTACAGTAGATGTTGTAGAGCATTTAATAATATAGGTGGATGGTAGGTGATTGGTAAGTAATGTAGGGGATGGGTAGATTATGTAGGAGGACGGGAGATGTACAGGACTGATGGATAATGTAGGAGGATGGTAGATGTAGGGGATGGGTAGATAATGTAGGAGAACGATAGATGTAGGGGATGGGTAGATAATGGAGGATGGTAGGTGTTGAGGGTGGGTAGATAATATAGAAGGGTGGTAGATATAGGGGATGGGTAGAATAATGTAAGAGGACGGTAAATGTAGAGGACTGGTGGATAATGTAGAAGGACAGTAGGTGTAGGGTATGGGTAGATAATGTAGGAGGCCAGTAGATGTAGGGTATGGGTAGATAGTGTAGGAGGACAGTAGATGTAGGTGATGGGTAGATAATGTAGCAGGGTGGTAGATGTATGGGATGGGTAGATAATGTAGGAGGCCGGTAGATGTATGGGATGGGTATATATTGTAGGAGGACAGTAGGTGTAGGGGATAGGTAGATAATGTAGGAGGACAGTAGGTGTAGTGGATGGGTAGATAATGTAGGAGGACAGTAGGTGTAGGGTATGGGTAGATAATGTAAAAGGACAGTAGGTGTAGTGGATGGGTAGATAATGTAGGAAGACAGTAGGTGTAGGGTAAGGCTAGATAATGTGGGAGGCCAGTAAGTGTAGGGGATTGGTAGATAATGTAGGTAGACAGTAGGCGTAGGGGATGGGTAGATAATGTAGGAAGACAGTAGGTGTAGGGGATCAGTAGATAATGTAGAAGGACAGTAGGTGTAGGGTATGGGTAGATAATGTAAAAGGACAGTAGGTGTAGGGTATGGGTAGATAATGTAGGAGGATAGTAGGTGTAGGGGATTGGTAGATAATGTAGGAAGACAGTAGGTGTAGGGGATGGGTAGATAACGTAAAAGGACAGTAGGTGTAGGGGATGGGTAGATAATGTAGGAAGACAGTAGGTGTAGGCGATTGGTAGATAATGTAGGAAGACAGTAGGTGTAAGGTATGGATAGATAATGTAGGAGGACAGTAGGTGTAGTGGATGGATAGATAATGTAGGAGGACAGTAGGTGTAGGGGATTGGTAGATAATGTAGGAAGACAGTAGGTGTAGGGGATCGGTAGATAATGTAGAAGGACAGTAGGTGTAGGGTATGAGTAGATAATGTAAAAGGACAGTAGGTGTAGGGTATGGGTAGATAATGTAGGAGGACAGTAGGTGTAGGGGATTGGTAGATAATGTAGGAGGACAGTAGGTGTAGGGGATGGGTAGATAATGTAGGAAGACAGTAGGTGTAGGGGATGGGTAGATAACGTAGAAGGACAGTAGGTGTAGGGGATGGGAAGATAATGTAGGAAGACAGGTGTAAGCGATTGGTAGATAATGTAGGAAGACAGTAGGTATAAGGTATGGATAGATAATGTAGGAGGACAGTAGGTGTAGGGGATGGATAGATAATGTAGGAGGACAGTAGGTGTAGGGGATTGGTAGATAATGTAGGAAGACAGTAGGTGTAGGGGATCAGTAGATAATGTAGGAGGACAGTAGGTGTAAGGTATGGATAGATAATGTAGGCGGACAGTAGGTGTAGGGGATAGATAGATAATGTAGGAGGACAGTAGGTGTAGGGGATGGGTAGATAATGTAGGAGGACAGTAGGTGTAGGGGATTGGTAGTTAATGTAGGAGGACAGTAGGTGTAGGGGATTGGTAGATAATGTAGGAAGACAGTAGGTGTAGGGGATTGGTAGATAATGTAGGAAGACAGTAGGTGTGGGGGGTTATTTAAAGAATACATTGTGGTTACAGGAATTGTTTATTTCCACATCTATTTATTTAAAAAAAATATGTATGTGTTTTCTTTGCAAGACCTTTTACCGTTGTCTCTTTGCCCAGATCTGCATGTTCTCCTCTTGGAGGACCTTCTAGTTCTGCTGCAGAAACAGGACGAGAAGCTGGTGCTGAAGTGTCACAGCAAAACCACAGTGGTCTCCTCCGACACCAAACAGACATTCAGTCCGGTTATCAAGCTGAACTCCGTGCTGGTCCGGTCTGTAGCCACAGGTAGGGTCTCCGCCAGGGCTTAGAAATGAGGATAAGAGGCTGTTCTTAGCTGATGCCTGTGTATGGATTTGTGGCGACTTAGTACCCCTTGTCGGTGTTATACCCTATAGCAGGGTTTCCCAAACTCCGCCATTACAGTCCAGGTTTAAAGGATATCCGTGCTTGAGCATAGGTGACTTAATTAGTACCTCAGTAAGTTTGATTTAACCAGCAAGACTCAAGCATGGATATCTTTAAAATCTGGACTGTAACGGCAGAATTTAAGAAACTCTGGGCCTAATTCAGAGTTGATTGCGGCAGCAAATTTGTTAGCAGTTGGGCAGAACCATGTGCAGTGCAGGGGGTGCAGACGTAACATGCGCAGAGAGAGTTAGATTTGGGTGGGGTGTGTTCAAACTGAAATCTAAATTGCAGTGTAAAAATAAACAGCCAGTATTTACCCTGCACAGAAACAATATAACCCACCCAAATCTAACTCTCTGCACATGTTATATCTGCCTCCCCTACAGAGCACATGGGGGGGGGGTCATTCCGACCCGTTAGCACGCTGCCATTTTTCGCAGCCGTGCGACAGGGTCAGAACTGCGCATGTGCGTGGGCGGCAATGCGCAGGCGAGTCGCTGCCTGGCGACAGCTGTCGCTGTGCAGCGACGAAATGGATTTAGAAAGCGTTCGCAGCGGTGAACGCTAGAAGATTGACAGGAAGAGGCTGGCTGGGAGGGGGGGGGGTCTACTCACCGTTTGAAGGCGTCTCCGGGCGAACGCCTCCAGGAAAGGGATCCTGACGTCCGCTCCGGACAAGATCATCGCAGCGGGTGAGTAAGTCCTGAGCTGTACCGAAATTGCACAAACTTTTGTTTGTGCAGCTCTCTGCACAGCGATTCGCAACCCTGCACAGCGAATCCCCCCTCCCCTGTAGGTGGCTACTACCTGATCGCAGCAGTGCTCAAAGTAGCCTGCTAGTGATCAGGTCGGAATCACCCCCATGGTTTTGCCCAACTGCTAACAAATTTGTTGCTGCGATCAACTCTGAATTTCCCCCATTGTCCTATAATATGGTTCAGGAATGAAACTACTGTACCCACAGCACAAGGTTTGGACTCCCCTCTCCATATGTGTGTGGTCTCTCATGGCTCCAGTACCTTGAGACGATCCACAGCAATTATATATTTCTTGACGTAAATCCTCTAAGACTTTATGTAAGTTAGTTTTTCATTTTTGTTTTTTCCTATATCTACAATAGAGGGTCTGCCTGCTCCAAGTGCAGAAGCCCCTAATTTCTAACTTTCTCAACCTCATTGGTCGCCTAGAGGTCCCTCAGCCTCCTAGATCTAGACAATGCTTTGCACCCTTGCGGTTTTGCTGTTTTTATGGCCATGACACTACAATGTTCTGTACCAACTGCATTCAGACTGGCAAGCTTCCTCTAATGGAGAGTGACCTCCCGAGCTGGTGCATGGATACCTCTAATAGCAGGGAGACCATTTAGGTTTTGGTGTGATAGGTAGACTCCCGAAATAGGGGGCAGTTTTCATATATCAACAAACTCAGCATGTGCGTATTCCGCAGGAGTCTTAATGAGCCGTCTTCTGTGACTCGGGCCTATCTACTCTGCCTTGAGCAGATATTTGGACTGTTATGTGGGTACTCTGAGCTTCCAGGCTATGAGGGAAGCATCTTGCATCCTACATTGGGTGGAACCTGTTGTTCTGACCATGTCTGCGTCCTACAGTCCGTGGCTGGATAACCAGAAGCAGACCCGTCCTGAAGGGTTTTTGGTCCACGATTCTGGGGGTCCTTTTTGGTGGTGTTAATATATTGAAACCTGCTCCTCTATAGTGCAGGGTCCTGGTCCAGTCAAACACCGCTGAGGGCTCCATGACCATTCCAGTACATCAACCCCCTACTACCAACTCCACTGACTTGTACCCTGCAGAAGATCAGAAAGCAGGACATTGCCCAGATAGTGATGTAACACCTCCCCCCCCCCCCCCCCCCCTGAATATCAAAACCGCCGATCCTTTATTACGTAGCACCGGTGGGAAGAGGGGAATGGGTTGAGAGGGCATAGATTTGTGTGCAGGAGGTGTGGGGGAGTTTGGGGCTTCAGCACCAGTTCCTGCTATCTCCAGGTGTTAGGATATATGTATAAGGAACCTAGAACGTTAAGTCGTTCTCCTGGTTTTCTTTATCTTCAGCCTGTGGCTGTGTGTATTAACCCCCCTATCGCCTGTGCCGGTGCCATTATTGAAAAGACCTTGCTGTGAAGATGGCGCTGCCATCAGAATGTATATCTGGGTTCTACTGCATGGACCACTGGACAACACTGTTTCTCTTACGTCCTAGAGGATACTGGGAATCCATTTAGTACCGTGGATTATAGACGGGTCCACTAGGAGCCTTGGGCACTTTAAGAATTTGATAGATTGCGCTGGCTCCTCCTTCTACCAGACTCCGATTAGAAAATGTGCCCGAGGAGCCAGTCACGTCGCTGGAAGTTCCTGAAGAGTTTTCTGGATTTATTTTATCTGTTTGTTATTTTCAGGAAGGACTGGACGGCACCAGCCTGTCTGCTTCGTGGGACTTGGGGGGAAAAGGGGGGGTGCTAAACGGCCCAACCTTTCGAAGGGTTAATGGTCCCATTCCCCGCTGACAGGACACTAGCTCCTGAGGGAACTATTCACACGCCCCACCACGGCAAACCTCACTTTTCCGCAGCACGCCGTCACCCCTAACAGAGCCAGAAGAAAGAAGAGTGGTGAGTACTAAGCCGGCGTCCCGTTTAGTGGGTCGCCGGCCATTATGGCGACATGAGGGTACAGAGACGTACGGCTTCTATGGGGGGGGGGGGTAGTCTCCAGACTCAGTAGACAGTACGAACGCACCGCTTCTGAGGGAGAGAACCGAGTCTAAGTACTCTACAGGTGTACACAGTACCCAGACTGGCATTACAGACTTAAAAGGTGACTGACTCCATTTTAAGCACTAAAAATTACCCCAGCCAGTATAAAAAAAGTGAGAAGACCGCGCGCCATTGACGAGGCGGGGCTTCACTATGAGCGGATCCTGCAGCTCACCAGCGCCATTTTCCCTCTGCAGTGGACACAGATGCTGACTGACAGAGATGCGCAGCTCCTCCGGAGAGACTCCAGATTACCTCAGCGGTACCAGGAGGTCATAGCAGTGGGGGAGCGCTTACTAGTGTACTAAGTCCCCAATCTGGGTACTTAGTCTGCGACCCAGCTAAGCTTGGCATTGTGTGCTGGCTCCATACTATCTCTGTGTCTCTCTTGAAGGGCTCTTTGTGGGTTAATTGTGCATTTAACCTATTCCTGTGTGTGTGTGCTGTCACTGTCGCAGTATGTCAGACAAAAAGTGTGTTTCATGTAAGGCACAGTGTTCCTCTTCTCCAGGGGGTTCACTGCAGTGCACCCTCCCAGGCTAGCGGGGCAGAGCCAGCTTGGCTGGATTCCATTAGGGGAATGATTTCCAATATCTCTTCTAAATTGTCCCGCAATGAGAAAGAGACGCAATACTTAAGACAATCGATGTCTGAGTTTATAAACAGAGACTCAGTACCCAAACCAGCGTCTCAGTCCCCTGCCTTTTGTCAGCAAAAACGTCCCTTGGCTCATATCCTGCAGTATGACTCTGATGATGACGGGTCAGACATGGAGGAGGGGGAGGTGGGGGAGGCTACTCTGTGACAGGGAATAGAGGCTCTCATAGAAGCTATCAGAGAAGTTCTGCATATCCCTGATAAGGTAACGGAGGATACTGAGGAATCTTATTTTAATATAAAAAATAAATCCTCAGCCACTTTTCCTGTGTCAAAGGAACTAAATACCCTGTTTGAAGAACCGTGGGTTAATACTGATAGGAAATTTCAAATCCCTAAAAGGTTGCTCTCATCTTTTCCTTTTACTCCTGAGGATAGGAAAAAGTGGGAAAATCCACCGATAGTGGATGCATCAGTATCCAGGCTGTCACTGAAAATTGTACTGCCTGTCACGGGTGCAGCTTCCCTAAAAGACACGGCTGGTCGTAGAATTGAGAATACACTCAAATCTTTGTATACAGCTGCTTGGGGTGCCCCAGAGACCCACTATAGCATGTGGGTGGATTACTAAGGCCATCGCCAAATGGTCAGGTAACCTAATCGAAGGGTTAGGTACCTTGCATCAGGGGGAGATTATTTTACTCCTGCAACATATACAGGACACTGCAAATTTTATTGTGGAAGCCATAAAAGAAATAGGCTTGCTTAATGCACGCACCACTGCTTTGGCAGTGTCAGCGCGCAGAGGCTTATGGCTACGCCAGTGGACTGCCGACGCAGACTCCAGGAAAGGCGTGGAAGGCCTACCCTTCACAGGAGAGGCCTTATTTGGAGATGAACTAGACAAATGGATCTCCCAAAGCTACTGCGGGTAAGTTCACGTATCTTCCTTCTGCAGCTCCCCCAGCCAGGAAGGCTTACTTAGGACCTAATCTACATTCCTTTCGGACTGCCAAGTTTAGGGGCAAAACCAGAGGTTCTTCTACAGCCACAAGAGGCGCCAGAGGTAAACCACAAAAACCAGCAACTGCAGGTTCACAAGAACAGAGCTGTGGACCGTGATGCCCGGAAGACCGGCAGGTGGGAGCCCGACGAAAATTTTTCAGTTACATCTGGACAACATCATGCCAGGATCCCTGGGTCATAGATCTTATTTCCCAGGGCTACAGACTGGAGTTTCAGGAGCTCCCACCTCACAGATTCTTCAAATCAGGCTTACCAGTTTCACAAGAAGCAACTATAACCTTACAGGATGCCATTCACAGACTGGTACAGACTCAGGTAATTGTCCCAGTTCCACCTCATCTGCAAAACAAGGGATATTATTCCAACCTGTTTGTAGTACCGAAACCGGACGGTTCGGTAAGGCCGATTTTGAACCTCAAGTCGTTGAACCCGTACTTACGAGTGTTCAAATTCAAGATGGTGTCTCTGAGAGCGGTGATCTCGGGTCTGGAGGAGGGGGAATTCCTAGTGTCTCTGGATATCAAGGATGCGTACCATCACATTCCGATCTGGCCGCCTCATCAGGCTTATCTACGGTTTGCCCTGCAGGACTGCCACTACCAGTTTCAGGCCCTGCCATTTGGTCTCTCCACGGCACCGAGAGTGTTTACCAAGGTGATGGCAGAGATTGTTTCTACTCCGCAAACAGGGAGTGAACATAATTTCATACCTGGACGATCTTCTAATAAAGGCACCATCCAGGGAGCGGTTGATGGACAGTATTCGCCTCTCAACCAGATTACTCCTGGATCACAGGTGAATTCTGAACTTACCAAAATCTCACCTGGAACTGACACAAAGGCTTTCCTTTCTGGGAATGATACTGGACACGGAATTTCAGAGAGTATTCCTTCCCGTGGAGAAGGCTATGGAAATCCAGTCGATGGTTTGGGCTGTCCTGAAGCCAACCCGAATCCCGGTGCATCTATGCATTCGCGTTCTGGGGAAAATGGTGGCTTCTTACGAGGTGCTTCAGTACGGAAGGTTTCATGCGAGGCCCTTCCTGATAGATTTATTGGACAAATGGTCCGGATCACATCTTCACGTGCACTAGAGGATCCTTCTGTCGCCAAGAGCCAGGATCTCCCTTCTGTGGTGGCTACAGACTTCTCACCTCATCAAGGGTCGGAGGTTCGGAATTCAGAATTGGATTCTGCTGACCATGGACGCAAGCCTCAGAGATTGGGGAGCAGTCACCCAGGGGGTGCAGTTTCAGGGAAGATGGTAAAGTCAGAAAGTCGTACTTCCAATTAATATCCTGGAACTCAGGGCTATTTACAACGCCCTTCTGCAGGCCTCAACTCTACTTCGGAATCAGGTCATTCAAGTCCAGTCGGACAATGTAACGGCGGTGACGTACATACCGACAGGACCGGAACAAAAAGCAGTGCAGCAATGTCAGAGGTGTCAAAAATTCTCCTCTGGGTGGAAAAACACGCCGTGGCGTTGTCGACGGTCTTCATTCCTGGAGTAGACCACTGGGAAGCAGACTTCATCAGCAGACACGACCTGCACCCGGGGGAGTGGAGCCTTCACCCGGAAGTGTTCAGGTGCTTGACACGTCGTGGGGATATTCACAGATTGACATGATGGCCTCTCGTCTCAACAAGAAGCTCAAGCGGTATTGTTCCAGATTGAGAGACCCACAGGCAGTCTAACAGATGGTGTACGTGTTTCCTTCACTTACTCTGATCCCAAGAATTCTAAAAAGAATAAGAAGGGAAAAGCTTGAAGCAATACTCATTGCTCCGGACTGGCCAAGAAGGGCCTTGTACGCGGACCTTCTAGAGATGCTCCTTGAAGATCCGTGGCCTCTACATCTTCGCGAGGATCTTCTGCAACAGGGCCCGTTCGTCTATCAAGACTTACCGTGGCTACGTTTAATGGCATGGAGGTTGAATGGCTGATCCTAGCCAGGAGAGGGATTCCTGACAAGGTCATCCCGACTATGAACCAAGCCAGGAAAGGGGTAACGTCTAAACATTACCACCGTATATGGAAGAAGTATGTCTCCTGCTTTTTCTGCTGTCGGGAGAGGATGTAGGCCTTTGCCTAGGTTCCATTAAAGTACAGATTTCGGCTTTGTCTGTTTTCTTTCAGAAACAATTGGCTTCTCTACCTGAGCTCCATACATTTTTGAAAGGTGTTCTGTACATCCAGCTTCCCTTTGTGCCTCCCACGGCACCTTGGGAGCTCAATTTGGTGCTGCAGTTCCTCCAATCGGACTGGTTTTAACCATTACAGGAGGCTGACGTAAAGTACCTTACGTGGAAGACCGTCACACTGTTGGCCTTGGCCTCAGCAAGACATGTGTCGGAACTAGGGGCATTGTCTCACAAGAGTCCCTACTTAATCTTCCATGAGGATAGGGCTGAACTCAGAACTTGTCAGCAATTTCTTTCTAAGGTGGTGTCTGCTTTTCACATCAACCAACCTATTGTGCTTCTGGCTGTGACGGACACCTCTGCTACTTCAAAGTCTTTGAAGATGTATGTAAAGAGAACAGCTCGTCACAGAAAATCTGACTTGCTGTTCGTTCTCTATGATCTCAATAAAATTGGGTGTCCTGCTTCAAAGCAGTCTATTGCACACTGGATCAAGCTCACGATCCAGCATGCTTATTCCACGGCAGGATTGCCGGTTCCAAGATCTGCACAGGCCCACTCTACTAGGTCGTGGGTTCTTCTTGGGCGGCTGCCCGGGGTGTCTCGGCTTTACAGCTCTGCCGAGCAGCTACTTGGTCAGGTTCGAACACATTTGCGAAGTTCTAAAAGTTCGATACTTTGGCCTCTGAGGACCTTCAGTTTGGTCAGTCAGTTCTGCAGGAACCTCAACACTCTCCCACCCGAATTGGGAGCTTTGGTACTTCCCCATGGCACTAAATGGATTCCCAGTATCCTCTAGGACGTGAGAGAAAGTAGGATTTTAATTACCTACTGGTAAATCCTTTTCTCGTAGTCCGTAGAAGATACTGGGCGCCCGCCTGGTGCTTCGTTCTTCCTGCACTGTTACTTGGTTAAGTATTCTGGTTTGTTCAGCTGTTGCTGTTCATGTTTCAAGTTTGGTTAGCATGGCTTTCCTATTGTTCTGCGTGCTGGTTCGTAATCTCACCACTTTCCTTATCTATCCTTCTCTCAAAGTATGTCCGTCTCCTCGGGCACAGTATCCTAGACTGAGTCTGGTAGGAGGGCCATAGAGGGAGGAGCCAGCGCACACTATCAAATTCTTAAAGTGCCCAAGGCTCCTAGTGGACCCGTCTATACCCCATGGTACTAAATGGATTCCGTTTATCCTTTATGACTACGAGAAAAGGATTTACCGGTAGGCTATTAAAATCCTATTTTTTTATGTACCCATTATAGATTCCCCACCGATCCTGGTGCTATTTCCTCAGCAGCGGCAAGGCATCCATTTTGTTTTCCAGTGTTTCCACCTAGTGGTGAAACGTAACCTACGGTCTGTCTCTCCTTACTGTCTCAGAGAAAGAGGTAGAACTTAAACACAAGAATGCCCTCTTCTCCCATAGCACTGCAACGTCAGCTGTTGTTTGGTTTGACTACATCTATAATATTGCCAATTACACCACAAATTCTTTCCCGCATGGAGCACAGGGATTTCAGTACTCACAGAAGAGCAGTGTTGAGGAGTCTAAGCACTTGTCTCAGACTTCCCAGGTGGGTCCAGCCTACCTAGATAAGTGGCGATATGTCGGGAAGGGGCAGTGTGAGCAATTTATTTTGTTTAACTGACCAACGCTTGCTAGTTTTATCTTCAGCAGTCTATGAATTACCCTGCTACCTCTGGTGTTCTGCAAGAGGCTGTGCTCCATCCTGCTAAATTTCCATGGCAGATGGCAGATTTGCACGGAGAATGAAATTATGGACAAGGATCTTATCTGTCGCTTGTGTTGCCGTTGAACTGGCCCCACCTACACAATGCAACCTCTGTTTTATTCACAGATAAAAAGGCTTTCTTCATTATCTGCACATCGGAACTAGGCCCACAGATCTACGAACTGGTGGCACTGACCTCTTCTGAAAAGAACATGTAAGTCCGGAAATCGGAAATGTGTTCCATTTTTCCATGTATTTTGCTTAATGTTGCACGTGTATTGATATGTCAATATGTTTGTTCATAGGTGGAAGGACCTCCTGGAAGAAGCCACCAAAGGTACAATGAGACACCCCCCCACTTCCATAAAACCTGGCACTCAGGACCTGGCCCCATCCAGGACCCACTCTTCCAGGTAAGATCCAATGTTCTGTAAGAGATGAAGGAAAAGCTCTCGAGTGGCCTGGCTCTTCACCAGAGATGTTTGGCCTTTGTCTTGCAGTTCGGTGTTTCAGGATGCATGCATCCCAGCCATACTGTGCGAAGCTGGCATGAGAACCAACAGTGAGGACCTGACAATAGGTGAGTCGCCTGCATTTGCCGGGTAGTTTTGTTGCCTTGTACGGGGAAAGTTTCTAGATCAGGATTTCTCTAGGTTTAGAAAAGAAGAAAACCAGGAACCACATCGCAAGAGTCCTGAAGGGTTTACATGGTACCTCTGCAAATACTTCTCTATGTCTCCTTTATATGTAACACTGGATGGGGTTCACAGCCTGCTAGTAATACAATGCTACCATTGTGTCCCTGCAGATGAGAGCCACAGTGACTATCTGGGTCACTCTCACAAGCCGGAGGTCCTGCTAGAGGAACCTGAGGGACTAGAGGAGGACGAAGCTCAGACCCCCACACAGTTGCCCTTTCCCTCTAAAGTGGAAGATGCAGGAGGAGGGTCTGAAGACCAGGCTGACCCCTCCTACCTTCCCTTCCGATGGCCTTCCATGACCGAGGGGCTTGCGGAATCTGCCCTGGAAGATGGTGCGTTCTCAGCCAGTTTAACATACTCACAGAGTATTACATTGTATTTTACAGGTGTGCCCATTTTAAATGCTGCTTTGTAATAAGCGTCCCAAGCAAATTGGGTATGCACTAGATACATGACTGCCGGTTGTCTAATTCATCTCTATGTATGATCGTGGCAGTTGGGCAGTCAACATCGCATAGATATAACTGCTTTAACCGCTCGTCCTCATTGTGGAGTTCAAGACCCTTAATACTATGCTGTCTCCCTTCAATCTCCGTTCAGTCCAGAATCTTCGGCAGCTGATCCTGCAGAGTCTTCTCCCCCTGAGGCAGTCAGAGTATGACTCTGCCCCCGTGGCTGAACCAGAGGATGACCTCACACCCACGCCGTCAGTCACTGGTGGAGCTGGACAACCGTGGGAGGTGCCAACGGACACCCTACTAGAGACTCTAGATGGAGAAAGCATGGCTGACAATAGGGGGGGCTTGCCGTCGCAGTTCCCTAGCATGGATGGAAGTAATAGGTCTGTGGTGGACCTTACTCACAATCACAGGCGAACTTCTGTAGACGGAGAGGAGAGGGTTTGGAGTCAGGTGGAGGGCCACAGTCACACCCAGTCTGAGCCTTCAGCAGCTGCTTCCGAGGAAGAGAGTAACCAAGCTTACAGAGTCGTCCGGAAAGGTAAGCCAGTCATTTTGCTTCTAGTAGGACATTAGAAATCTTCTAATGAACATGCATATAGGACCTATATAATAGAAGCTTCAAATGTGCTCTGTGGTTTTCTATTTTTATCTCTTACTATCTGTGCTTTGATCATTGTAATGGCAGCCACCTAGCTCCGACAGGTTGCCTACAAGGGGCTCCAAGACTGCCAAGGCACTGTGTACTCTCTTAAACATCAAAACCCTTTGGGATAGGATTGGGTAACCATATTTCTGCAGCGGGGTACACTGGTATTCCACAGGGAATAACATCAGGGGTGTAGAGTTGAATCTTGATCCGAGGCACCAACAGGCTAAAGCTTTGACTGTTCCCAGGATGCACTGTACCGCCTCCTCTATAGCCTCCAGGCACTGGAGCTCAGTTTATAAGTTGGTGTTTGCAGTGCAGGCAGCTAACAGGTGGGGCTACGCTAGGCAGCCCTGAAAAGAGCTTTTTTTGTAGAAGACTTCAAGGGCCGCAGCACTTTCTATGTCATTCTGACATGCTGTGCTGCGGCTCCATCACCTCCCTTGGCGGCGCTGTATACTCCTGCAGCCTGGTTCGCGGGTACTTGCAGCAGGGACGCACCGGTATTCTTGGCACACCACCGCTGCTGCTCTCCTGGATCACGTGGCTGCATGACAGGGAGGAAGTAAGAGGGTTCCCCAGGTGGGGCCCGCCGGTAAACCGTGATCCGGTCGCAGTCCCAGGAGAGAGACCGCGTCGCTGGTGTGGACACTGTGGCAGTACATGGACCCCACTATATCCACCAGGGCAGGGAGCACAGGTCGGAATTACTAAAATCCGTTTGTAATAGGCTCCACAGTACCCAGTGGTGAAGTCCAGCAGAGGGGATAAGGCGCTGACCTGTAGCCCCTCCCCCAGCTCCGGCCGCCATCTACTGCTGGTGTTCCCGCCCTGGAGCTGCATTTCTCACTCCCTGCTGAGATTTTGTCGCCATCTTCACTACTAGCTGGGCTGATCTCCGGGACTGCTGGGCTCTGTCTCCTCTGTAAAGTCACCTGTCTCATCAGCGCTGAGTATTTACAGGCACTCATGTATTCTATGGGGGAGATTCAAATGTTTGAAATGTTGGTTGGGTGTCTGTTTTTTCCTGTCTATTAGATAGGAAAAAACAGACTCCCAACTGACTTTTCAAACATTTGAATCTCCCCCTACATGTCATTTTAGACAGTGTTCGTTAAGAACAAGTTTACTGCTATTTGAATATTTAGTACAAGTATTCTGTGATATACATCTAGTATCTACTGTGCATTGTTATATCTATACTCATACATAGTATTATGTAAATTATTAGTCCAGTGCAGATTTATATGTAATAACTCCTGCATTGTACATGTGACTGTGTGTGCCTGGAGCTGCTATGTGGATTCCATTCTTGTGTATCACACTACTCGCTATCACTATACTCTGTACTCTGGGTGACTAGGTGTGTCAGGGTCTCATATATATATAACACAGGGGGTTATTTGCAGGTATTATATTTGTCTGGCTATATTGTACTGTCACGCTCTAAGGCTACATTCCTTATAATGTCTGCTACACAGGGCGGGAAATCCGTGGACGCTCCTGCATCATGCAGTGCTTGCAGCACGGATTTACCTGTGGGGGAAGTTTTAGCTACTGGTTCAGGCGCTGGGGGCCATACACCTCCCAGCTAGCTCGCAGCACCTGTGGCCGTTCAGGAACCATCCTGGGAAGCATTTTCAAATATGCTATCTACACTGGTGACGCGTCTTACCTCCCCTGTGGGCCCTCCTGTGCCATCACAGCCACATATTGTCCCTGTGGTGAACCCGCCATGGGCGGATTCACTATCTACTCAGGTGCAAAAATTATATAAATCTTTGATTGCTCAACCTACCCCTCGCCCCTCGAATGGGGCTAAGGGGTCCTCTAAGCGGGCCATTTCTTCCTCTCAATCCACTAATATTTCTGACAATTCTTCTGATGAAGATGGGGAATATACTGGTCCGTCAGACACTGATACAGTTGCTTCTGATGAGGTTTCTATAACACAGGTTGACGTTCCAGACCTAGTGGAGGCTATTAAGCTGATTCTCCAAATGGAGGATGACGCTGAACCCGCTTCTACGTCTAAGAAACCTGATAAATTCAAACGCCAGAAGGTCGCTAAGGTAGTGTTACCACACTCTGACCATTTAATTGACATACGTCAGGAATCCTGGGCATCTCCAGGAAAGAAGTTTTCCCTGCCCAAGAAGATGCTAGCTCGTTACCCTATCCCTGCGGAGTTGAGTAACAAATGGGAGACTCCACCGCCGGTGGACTCTCATGTAGCCCGTCTTGTGGTGTCCTCGACTCTGCATGTCACCACCGTCACCTCGCTGAAGGAACCAATGGATAAGCGTGTAGAGGGTTGCCTGAAGTCTAGTTACACTCTTACTGGTGCTGTACATAGACCCACAATGGCAGCCTCTTGGGCTGCAAAAGGAATTGAAGATTGGGTTCAGGCAACTGAGGATGAGCTGCCTCAGGATTTTTCTGTCACTGCCAGACAATATCTGTCTTATATTACCACAGCCTCCCATTATATTCAGGAGGCGGCCTCTGACACAGGAGTAATGGCGGCTAAGGCTTCTACTATACCTATCCTGGCTCGTCGAATTATGTGGTTGAGGTCCTGGAAGGTGGACCTGGACTCCAAAAATACCTTGGAGGTGCTCCCTTTTAAGGGAGACATCCTATTTGGGGAGGATCTGAACAAGATCGTAACTGACTTGGCTACGGTCAAGACTGTGTGTCTCCCTAATACTAATCCTTCTGCTCCGAAGGCTAAAATCACCACCTTTCGTTCCTTTCGACCTCCAGGGAAAGCAAAGGGTCAAGCGTACCTGAGACAGGCTCGTGCTTCCAAAACCACTAAGCCTAAATCTAAACAATCCTGGGCCTCCCGTCAGCCTGCTGTCAAACAAGACAAGCCTGCTGCATGACGGGCAGGCCTCCCCCTTGGGTACCCAGGGTGGGAGGCCGACTTCTGCAGTTCGCCCAGGCCTGGTTAAAGACCACTTCAGACGCCTGAGTGCGGGAACTTGTCTCTCACGGGTACACAGTCTCTTTCAAGAGTCGTCCCCCTCGCCAGTTCTGTTCAACAGTTATTCCTTCGGATCCATTGAAAGCGCAAGCTCTACACCTGGTTGTACAATCCCTCCTGGAAACAGGAGTGGTAGTGCCGGTACCCCTGTCTCAGAGGGGTTACTATTCAACCCTGTTTCTAGTCCCGAAACCAAATGGGTCTTTCCAGCCTATCCTCAACCTCAAATCATTGAACTAGTTTGTAAGAGTGTCCAAATTCCGTATTACAACTCTGCGCTCTATTGTACTAGCAATAGAACCCATGGACTATATGGTATCCCTGGACATACAGGATGCTTACCTGCGTATTCCTATTGCCATGTCGCATCAGCAATATCTGCGGTTTGCTATTGGCAGCCTACATTTTCAATTTCAAGTCCTGCCATTTGGATTGACCACTGCCCCTCGGATCTTCACCAAGGTAATGGCTGTGGTGACTGCCCGTCTCCGTCGTCGGGGAATCAAGATCCCGCCGTATCTGGACGACTTGCTGATCCTGGTGAACTCCTAAGATGTTCTCCTCAGTCATCTGGAACTGACGGTCCAATTCCTACAAGCCCACGGGTGGCTCATCAACTGGAAAAAGTCCTCGCTGGTCCCTGCTCGGAGCATGGTGCACCTGGGGGCGCTGCTGGACACACACAGCCAAAGACTGTTTCTGTCTCCAGAGAAGGTCTTGAATCTTCAGGACAGGATCGGATACTTCCTCTCTCGCCCTATGGTGTCGATATACTCGGCAATGCTAGTACTAGGCCTCATGGTTCGGCTTTCGACATGGTAGAGTATGTTCAATTTCATTCCTGCCCTCTGCAGAGGTTAATCCTTTCCAAGTGGGACGGCATGCCTCATCGGATCAGGTCTCACATGATCTGCTTGACTCCGGAGGTTCTTCTGTCACTGAGCTGGTGGCTACAGGACCAACAGTTGAGCAGGGGCCGTCCCTTCTGGATCTCCAACTGGGTTCTCCTGACAACGGACGCCAGTCTGCGAGGTTGGGGTGCAGTGTTGGAGAAACACTCTCTCCAGGGTCGGTGGACCAGGAAGGAATCTCTCCTCCCGATAAACATTCTGGAATTACTGGCAGTGTTCAATGCGTTGACACTGGCCCTACCACTGGTACAGAACAGGCCTGTTCAAGTACAATCAGACAACGCTACCACGGTGGCGTACATAAATCATCAAGGTGGCACTCGAAGCCGCATGGGAATGATGGAAGTGTCAAAAATCCTCCAATGGGCGGAACGCCATCTGCCAGCCATATCGACAGTGTTCATTCCGAGAGTCCCGAACTGGGAAGAAGACTTCCTCTGTCGTCAGGACGTGCATGCCGGAGAGTGGAGTCTTCATCCAGAAGTCTTTCAACTCCTAGTGGACAAGTGGTGCCTACCAGGTGTAGATCTGATGACGTCTCGTGGCAGTGTTCGTGGACGCACTGGCAATTCCATAGACCTTTCGGCTGCCATACGTGTTCCCTCCAGTGTCACTCCTGCCCAGGGTACTACGGAAGTTCAAGCAAGAAGGAGGAATACTACTTCTGATAGCTCCAGCGTGGCCCAGACGGCATTGGTTCTCAGACCTGCAGGGTCTCTCGATAGAGCGTCCTCATCTACTTCCGCAACGCCTAGACCTCCTCGTTCAGGGCCCTTGTGTCTACCTGGACCTGGCCAGACTGGCTTTGACGATGTGGTTCTTGAAGCTTCACTCCTGAGAGCAAAAGGATTCTCTGAGGTGGTCATTCAAACTATGTTGAAGGCCCGTAAAAAAGCTTTGGCTCGTATTTATTATAGGGTCTGGAATTCTTACTTCACCTGGTGTGCTAAGAATTATGATGCATATACTTTCGGAACTTCCAGGCTTCTGGCTTTTCTACAACAAGGCCTAGACTTGGGCCTTCGACTGGCCTCCCTCAAAGTCCATATATCTGCCTGGTCGGTGTGGTTTCAGAGAAAAATTGCGTCTCTTCCTGACATTCACACTTTCATTCAGGGTGTTCTACAGATTCAACCTCCCTGTGTACCTCCTGTGGCTCCATGGGATCTGTCTGTTGTTCTGAATGCCCTACAAGAGTCTCCATTTGAACCTTTCTATTAGCTATTGCCTCTGCTAGGAGGGTGTCGGACTTAGGCACTTTGTCCTGTCGAACTCGCCCAGGTTATTTGCCTAAGGTGGTATCATCTTTTTAACTTAACCAGGAGATTGTGGTTCCGGCCTTCATCTCTTCTGGTTTGTCCTCCAAAGAAAGATATTTGGATGTGGTACGGGCTCTCTGTGTTTATGTGGAAAGGACTGCCTCTATCAGGAGGTCAGATTCTCTTTTTTTACTTTTTGGTTTTCACAAACGTGGCTGGCCTGCGAATAAGCAAACCTTGGCCAGATGGATTAGAATGGTGATTGCACAAGCCTATGCACAGGCTGGACTCCCAGCTCCTGCTGCTATTAAAGCTCATTCTACTCAGTCTGTTGGACCTTCTTGAGCGCCCCCCCCGCCGTGGCTCGTCCGCAGAACAATTGTGCAAGGTGGCTACGTGGTCCTCAGTGAACACGTTCATCAGGTTCTATGCCTTTGATACTTCCGCCTCCCAGGATGCTTCCTTTGGACGCCGGGTTCTTGCGCCCGCTACAGTGCGTCCCCTCCCATGAGGAACTGCTTTAGGACATCCCCAATGTTATTCCCTGTGGAATCCCAGTGTACCCCGCTGCAGAAAAGGAGATTTATGGTAGACTTACATTTATGGTTAAATCTTTCTCCGGGGTACACTGGATTCCACAGGGCGCCCACCCTGACGCACTTAGCTTCTTTGGGTTTGTATGGAATTAGCCGCTGGTCCCTTCACCTGTCGTGAGAATGTGGTTCTATGTGACTAAAGGTCCATACACACGGAGAGATATAACTGAGAGATTTTGACTATATAGTCAAAATCGCTCAGAAAGTTAGTGCATATCTCTCCATGTGTACACAGCCAGCGATAGCGATGCGCGTCCCCGCCAGGTCGCTATCGCTGCTACAAATAGACTGTGCAGGCAAGTCAATTTTGGCTATGTCGCTGGGAAAGAAAAAGCGTCCCATTGCTTGAATGAGTTAGCCAAAATCGCCCATAGCCAAAATCGCTGGTAAAGTTAGTCAAAATCTCCTACAGCCAGTTCAAGGGAAAACGCTCAGTCAAAATCTCTCATAGTCAAAATCTCTCCGTGTGTATGCACCATAACATCTACCGTCTCTCTTACCTGCTACTGCTTTGGACTGGTTAACGAAACTGAGCTCCAGTGCCTGAAGGCGGGGCTATAGAGGAGGCGGTGCAGTGCATCCTGGGAACAGTCAAAGCTTTAGGCTGTTTGTGCCTCGGATCAAGATCCAACTCTACGCCCCCGATGTTATTCCCTGTGGAATACCAGTGTACCTCGCAGAAAGAGATTTAACAATGGTAAGTCTACCATAAATCTCCTTATGTGCGTTAAAGGAGATATATAATTCAGATTCCAGTACATCTATATTTATTATCACAGTTTCCCGTACTCCCTTGAGTATGTGCTTTACACTTCTCCCCCTTGGCTTTGCATCTAGATTCAGATGTGATGTTGACCCCCGTAAGTCATCTCCTGAGGCTGAGAATGGCTATGATGAATGGGGACAAAGGGGTAAATGTAATAGCCAGGTTCGTTTTTCCTTTTAAGTGATTGCTACTTTAATACACTGGTCAGACTCGCCGGTAACCCGCCTTGCTTGCAGTTTGCGGCTGTTGCATTTGCCCCAAAGTCTGCTTCCTATCGGCCGGCAGATCTGACGTCACCTAATTAACAAGCAGGCATCATCATGTCACCTAGATACCGCTTCCAGAGACACCGATGCACAGTACATCCCTAGACGTTCGTCTACGCTACTCCAGATTTTTAGGTCATCCCTATTAATTACGGACCTCTGAGCTTAATGTGTGAAGTCATTTAAGAAGAGACACATTATGTTCTGATTCTAGACCTCAGCTGAGCTGCTACAGTTGAGATATAGAGAAAGAAGCAGAAATATATTATGTCCAGCGCATTACATGGTTCTACAGGATATAGGATGGTTACAGAGGATGCGCACATAGAGACCTTTCATTTTCATCGGAACTGTCCGTTATTCGCTATGTGGTGGTAACACCGTCCATGAATTCCTTGAGTCCCCCAAGGAACTTGCCATCATCAGCAGAGAGGTGAGCACCGCTGGCCATAGGAAGCTTTGGGGTTGGGGGCCTCTATGGATTGTTGTGGCACCAGGTTAGTGTGATGGCCTATTCTAGCATAACCTCCCAGAACAAATTCTACAGTGATATCATGAGTTCCCCTGTAAAACCATCTAGTGCTAGATCCAAACGGAGTGCAGCCGGATTGCCAGTTGACACCTATTAGATTTTTAGGGGGTATTCAGTTAGCTGCAAGGGTCCATTGAAACCTCACCACTAATTCAGTCTTTAACTTACGCATCAGTCTATGGAAAAGCTGGGAATATATTTGTCACTGTTCCGTAGTTCCGCTGCTCTGCTCACTGCATCTCAAATTGTTCCGCATTTCATATGCCAATTGTTGATAAGCAAATGCTTCTAAAACCGGATATTTAATTATTTTACCACGTCTGTGTTGTTGAACATGTGTGTGCAACTTGAGCGTTCCGCTAATGTATGTGCCAAAGACTACTTGGAATAGGTCACTGCCTGTTTTATGAACAAGGTCAGGTACTCACAGCTGCAATCTGTTTTGCCTTCATCGTGATTGGAAAGGTGAGAAGGTGTGGGATTGGGAAGGAGATGTGATTGGAAAAGTGAGAAGGTGTGGGATTGGGAAGGAGGTGTGATTGGAAAGGTGAGAAGGTGGTGTGATGGGAAAGGTGAGAAGGCAATGTGATTGGGAAGGAGGTGTGATTGGAAAGGTGAGAAGAAAATGTGATTGGGAAGGAGGTGTGATTGGAAAGGTGAGAAGGTGTGGGATTGGGAAGGAGGTGTGATTGGAAAAGTGAGAAGGTGTGGGATTGGGAAAGTGGTGGGATTGGAAAGGTGAGAAGGTGTGAGATTGGGAAGGAGGTGTGATTTGAAAGGAGAGAAGGTGTGGGATTGGGAAATAAGTGTGATTGGAAAGGTGAGAAGGTGTGGGATTGGGAAATAGGTGGGATTGGGAAGGATGTGTGATTGGAACGGTGAGAAGGTGTGGGATTGGGAAGTAGGTGTGATTGGAAAGGTGAGAAGGTGTGGGATTGGGAAGTAGGTGTGATTGGAAAGGTACGAAGGTGTGGGATTGGAAAGGTGAGAAGGTGTGGGATTGGGAAGGCGGGTGTGATTGGAAAGGTGAGAAGGTGTGGGATTGGGAAGTCGGTATGATTGGAAACGATGTGTGATTGGAAAGGTGAAAAGGTGTGGGATTGGGAAGGCGGTGTGATTGGAAAGGTGAGAAGGTGTGGGATTGGGAAGGCGGTGTGATTGGAAAGGTGAGAAGGTGTGGGATTGGTAATGCGGTGTGATTGGAACGGTGAGAAGGTGTGGTATTGGGAAGGCGGTATGATTGGAAACGATGTGTGATTGGAAACGTGAGAAGGTGTGGGGTTGGGAAGGCGGTGTGATTGGAAAGGTGAGAAGGCGATGTGATTGGGAAAGAGGTGTGATTGAGAAATACAAAAAGATACATTGTTTTAGTAGCAGTGTTTTAAGCATTTCCACAATGTACTGAACATTTTCTGGCTTCAATACTGCTAAATGTATCACCTAAAGTATTGTAGTGTAATTGGTGATGCAGTCATAGAGCGATAATTGGACAACGTTTTAGGAAAGCTTTCTAAATCTATCTTATGCTGTGTATTTGGCATATAACGGTGGATCTACAGTATTTACAAAGAACATTTTATAATCTAACTTCTTTTTAAATGGTAAGAGAATTTTCAATGACGTGTTACAGTATTGTCTAATTTTTAACTGCAATTACAATATTACCCACATGATGGCACTGTTACCTGGAAGTGTAATTAGGCAGAATGGAGGTCTGGGGGGGACTAGGTGGCTCAGGAATACCCAAAAGCACTACAAAGTTAAGGCAATAAAGGGGGGGGGGGGCGGCGCAGTGTCACCAAGGACAATCCCCATGGAGGCACACAGGAAAATTCCCGTAGATTGCTTTATGTCATATCACAGCGATGGGGTCCGGTACATAAAGCTGCGCACCCATCAATGTGGACTTTACTGCAGCATTTTGTTTGGAGACCATTACTTCAGGGCACTTAATATGCTTATAGGGGCAAAACCTCCTCTGTATACACAGTAGAGAGAGAGCCGTTCCTGTATTATTTAATGCTAAGAGCAACGGCTACTGGTGGTAATGTTCACATATCTTCCCTTATCTAAGACATTTGTCCAGAACTATGTATCTACAGAGTCTCAAGCCTTCTAATCTCTGCACCTCAGGGGTGGGGCACCTTTCAGGTTTCTGGCTCCTCCCCTGTCCTCATGAGACACCTCCCCATTCCAGTACCTTGCATTCTCCTAACCTGTATTATGTCCCCTCTGCTCCTACTCCTGGGTGTCCTGCCTAGTGTCTTTCTGTTTCCTCCCCTGACTTCTTCCCAATTAGCCTGCAGTGTGGCTCGTACAGTTCCTGCAGTCTGCCACCAAAAGCAGTCAGGATCTCCTCACAGCAGTGTTATGTGTCTATTTAACAGACTCAATTGCCCGTATTCTGAGAATCCAGCATAATCCTGCAGCATTGTCCGCAACATACTTTTATTTGATATTTTTGATGCAGAAGAGCTACTGGGAAATCTATTTACTGCCCTCTGCTGGCTGCAAAGGGTGCTACCCCTTAAATAACGGGAAAACTGAATAGCAAATAGCATTACTCTTTCATTTTTGAGCCCTTAAAAATTATATATAATATTTTCAGGAGCTTTTCAGAGTGAAAGAGAGTAATTATTTGATGTGCTTGGTGTCAAATATCTCAAAGTCCGTCTATGTGCAATTGTGGTTAGTTCTGTAGCTTTTCTTATATACGTTCCTTTTTAAAACACAAGTTGAACCAATATTAGTTGGTGGTTTGTGACTAGCTGGTGTCTGCTTATCTTCACCGAATTAAAGTTGACCGGTCACCTAGCGTTTTTGTGTGGCTGAGCCAGTATTTGGGAGAATAGAACCCTGTAATATCAATAATAATGTACCCTATTAGTATGCTGAGAAAGACCCTGGTTAAAAGATGGGTGCCATTCCATGAATACTGGATCGATCCACAAAATGGCTGCCATCATTGTGTATAGGTGACAGGTCCACTTTCAAGATAATAATTCCAGCCTTTTTACCCGAGTGGAAAATATGTGTATTATTTGTATACTTCCCTCAGCTCTGAGCGTCTTTCTTACGCTTGGTGCTTAAACACACAGGAAGTAAGGTGTGCGACAAAAAAGAGCTTCCGTTTCTCAGACTCAGAATTCTGCATGTGTGGCAAAGCTTTGGCATTTAGGGGTAAATTTACTAAGGTGGGAGTTTTTTTGTTTGTTTGTTTTTTTTAGCACTGGTGATGTTGCTCCTAGCAACCAATCAGAGTCTACTTAACATTTATCTAGCTGCTTCTAGAAGGTAATAGATTGGTTGCTATGGGCAACATCACCAGTTCTAAAAAAAACCTCCCACCTTAGTAAATTTACCTCATAGAAAGTGTTGAATATTTTTTTTATTGTTGTTTCAATAATTTGCTTTAAAAGTTCAATAATCCTAAACACAGAAGTTTGAAGGTCATTTTAGAAGTCCATGTATTTGGACAAAGGTTCTGATCACGAGAGCACATTTTTCCATTGCACACCTGACTTCCTGTCTGTAAGCCGATTGAAGGGCATAACAAGCAGTCCAACATGTGTCTGAAATGGCTTCTTAGGGGTTCTAAGAAGGATAATATACAGCAACGGAGCAGCTGGTGTGTGGTTAGCAGAGTTCTCCGGACGATATTTGTGGACACACGGCTTGATTCAGAGGTGGACGCTGACGGAACGCAATGCCCAGTTGTGCGTTTTTCTTTGTAGTGTGCATGCTCCGCGATTACAGACAGCGGTCACAGTGAGAATTTGGACGCAAAGTGAATGACAATCAGTCAGCTATTGTGCGAAGTAACTAGTCAAGCGTAGTTTGTCACAATCGTTTCGTGTATGTGCCGCAGCCAGCAACGGTGTCTCTGTACCGCTGCGTGCTAATACTCAGTTGCGTCTACCTCTGAATCACCTCACAGTCGGCTTCATGTCGTCCAATGTGCCTCCTCTGCCCTTATGCTGTGAGTATACTGTCCGAGCAACGTTTCCGTCAAGGGTGAAGCTCCTAGCAGAACTAATTGGTTGATCTCATTCAGCTCACGTTAATGTAATCCCCCTGAGAGTTACCAATCAAATGTGCTCACTAACTATCTTTCAGCTGATTTTCTGTTTTATCTTCTAAATTTTATTTTTGTTTTGTCTTCTCCTCCATATTCCCCCTTCCTTGTTTTTTTTTTTTTTCTCTCTTTATCTGGTGTCTTCTGCACAGCTGAGGTGGTGGGCAGTAATGATGTCATACCCTTGCCAGACATCGGCCAGGCAGACAGAGTGTTGCGGGAAGCTGGTGGCGGAACTGGTTTAGATGGTAAATCTTTATTGCGTTGCAAGAGTGGCCGGGAGAGGAGTTGGCTTTAGTCACCGAGGCGATGCTTGGCTGTGTATCCCCTTACCATTACCCCGCACACCCTGTGGCATCACCCTTCTGTTAATTACTCATTTTAAAAATAAAAACATATTAATTAAAAAGTGCTCTTAATTTTATAAGTGATAAACCATATGTACAGCTTTCCCCAGATTTATAGTAGTGGACATTTTAAAGGTGATATTTGCCTGAGGTGATTATCAACGTGAAAGTCCAGTTATGGATTGACCGCTGGTGCTTGAAAGACAGGTTTCTTTAATTCTATTATAGGCTCCCTACATCTGCGCCATATTTCCTTGTTTCCCCGATCCGATCTGCTGATCAGTGATCGGCAATCCATTCATGAACCAGGAAATTCTGCATGTTAAAAATGTCTGATTTGCCCATCTCAATCAATTTTTGGTCGGGATCGGCAAATTGGGAAAATCCAACATGTAGAATTTCCTCAATACCTCAACATCTGGGGATCAGGGAATTGCGTCGGTGCATCCCAGACCAGAACTAATGTAGGCTTATTCTCTTTTAAAATGTTTCGGAACGTTTTCAGTAGAATTTTATTTACAAAATAGCCGTGTTATTTGGCAAAGAGAAACCGTTCTACAAAAATGGGTTGTGCGGCCTGTATTTTTTGTTTTACATTGAAATTTTCCTAGAGTTTTTCTACATGGGAAATTTTATGTAGAACATTTACCGGCTCTCCCAATTCCTTTTAAACCTTGTTATATAAAGTGGCATCTTAAGTCCCACATTTTATATCCAGGCCATGCATTGCGTCTTATGTTTTTGGCTAATAGGTCATTTATACGCAGAGGTTGAGGCTTTCTAGTAGGGGTAACTTTACCAATATTTAAATTTTTGTGCACTTCTTTTTCATTTATACCGCTGTCGGGTACCCAATTCGCTGACGTATATTAATGTATACATTTTCCTACCAGTTAAAAGAGGGGTTCCTATTTTGTGGTACGTGTAGGATCCCAAACGTCATGGAAACTTTTGGCTTGTAGGTTTTTGAAGTTTTTCCGAAGGTTGGGAATATTCTGTAAATAAATTGCTGCGCGGAGGAAAGTTACGTAATCACTTATAATGAGACAGTTGTGACATCACCAAGGCCAGGAGTTGCAGGGACTAATCTGCCCGCAAAAGTAAATAATGTGCACAGTGTACAAAGTATATACGTGCTTGCGGTATGTTACATAATGAGTAATAAAGGGTATATTTTCCCATGTATGAGATGTTTATGCGGATACTCAGAAGTAGTTGTATCGGTGAGGTCCTCTGTATTGCGCATGGAGGTTCTCTGTATAGCGCTTAGAATGCTATCTTACAAGGAGCAGTTCTGACAGTCTGTAAGCGGGCAACCTGTGTCGGTACAAGACTGCTCCATGTTACTGTAACCCCGGAGAATAAAGTAGTGCCATAGAATTGCACTACCCAAAGTATATCCTACAGAATGGGGACAGTTTGTTTGCCAAGCGGAGTCTATATGTTATTATATACATGATAAGCGCCAGTGTGCTAACAAACGTAATCAGGAAGGCGTGATTATATTTCCCATAAGCGTTGATGTGCTGTTTGTAGACAAGTGATCTTGTTAGGCGTACTTTGGCTGCGGTGCAGTATTTGGTGTAGTGTTACTTGTATAAACACTCGCAAGGCCAATGTGGTGACCCTGGGTACTCCATCATTGTCATCAGGCAGTGGCGGCATACCGTCTTTAGTATGTGTTCGCCAGTGCTTCAATACGTCCATGAGTATTCTACCCATTAGCAAGTCTTCCCAAAGCCACCTGAGACCTGTATGTAATAGTGGCCTGCGCTTGGCAGGAACTGGCTTGATACTGGCGGTTTAGCCTGTACTTTTAAAGCGGCAATGGTATTGCCTTTAAAATCATTGTTGCTTTAAATCTGTGGTTCCCGGTTTCAGCAGCTCGCAGGCTGTCCCTAGAGTGTTTATTAATGATCATCCCATTGCCATTTTGGACCCCCTCTCGGGAACCATAATAAGCGAGACATGAGGACTCTCTGTCCCGGCTCCTCACACACGCCTCGTTTGTACATACAATAAATGATCGTCACCAGCGCGAGTCCCGTCCAAGGGTGATGCCTCATAACCTTCCGCTCATAAAACTAGCTCATTTTATTTTTCTTCCCTCTTCATCCATCTCTGTCTTCTCCTTGCAGACCTCCTAACTCCCATGTCTTTTCCACATTAACATTTCCACTTGGAATGAAAAGATTGTTGAGCGAACCGCCTATAGTCTGCTAATCCATTGGTTTGAACACTCACAACGGTTTGCTGAGATTGGGAATGAAGCGCTGTCTATGTGTCGCTAAATATTCATGTCTTGTTTGGCCAACTTCTGTCATCAGAGGAACTGGTCGCTGCATGTGCTTCAAACCCATGACCATCCACCTCTCTCCCCTAACCTATGCCTCTCTCCACCCCGCATTATAGGAAATCTCTTTTATGTGGTCATGCCGTCTGTTCCCACGTTGCCCCCGCCTGAGGATGAGCACAGAGAAACTCCGGAACCTAGACGGTGTAGAGAACCAGTGGGGAGCCCGACCTTACCCAAATCTCAGGATGTACACAGTACGCAGACAAGCCGTTCGCAGGGTCACAGTCCCCCAGCTCGGAGGCCAGAAAGTCCAGCACCTCACCCAGATCTGCCACCAAATCTGGTAATTCAAGATGTTGATACAATCTTCAGAACAATGGAACAGCTAACGGCCAAATTACATAGGTTACAGGTGAGAGCCAGGACCGTGTTGCAAACCTCAGTCCAAGAAGTTGTATTTTTCAAGGAATCTGTCAGCTGAGAGGGCATGCTGGGAAATGTAGTTCAAGCGTTATTTATCTGTCATATTCATCTGCTATTCCAACATTTTAAAATAAGCTAGTTGGCTTATACAGGAAAAGCTTTTACGTTGGCCGTAATAATGACGGATTCGTATATATTTTCCCTTTTCTGTATCTAGGCAGCAGTGTCCCAGGTAAAATAAATTCTCCAAGCTACGGCCATGTTAAACGTAAGAAAATGAGCAGCTGTTTGCTGTTACATAGCATTTTATAATTGCAGCTCTAAGTCCTCCAGTCAACGTAGGAGAACAACTCCTTTCCAATATGCTTCCGCTGTTCCAAAGTGATGTAATCGGTTGGGTTTCCGCAGCACTGTAAGCAACCGTTAATGCTCCCCTGTCTATAACCATTGCGCAGGAGGTGGAGTCTGCACACCAGGAACTCTTAAGGTCCTTAAGAAGTAAGACCACAGAAGAACAGCCGTGCCAGCCTGAGCCAACATCGGAGGTCAAAAAGCAGCCAGAGATACAACACGGGTCCAGCGTCAATAGTAGCTCTCTCTTCTTTGTGAAGAACAGCATGTCAGTGTCACTCCATCGAGACAGTAAGCATCGCCATCTTAATTCACCTTTGTACAGTGGTTATTGCATTTTTACTTCCTTATTAACAGTTTCTTATATAGCGCAGCAGATTCAATTGTGCTTTACAGTTGGAAACAAGACTGGGTGATAACAAACAGTCATAGAGGTAGGAGGGCCCTGCTCGCAAGCTTACAATCTATAAGGAAGTAGGCATTGATACACAAGGACAGGTGCTACTTATTGCATAATGGTCTACCAGATTGCAAAGTTCTTGGTGGGCTGTGTGATGTGGTCACACAGCAATGTTGGCCTGGGGTCAGGGGAATGGTAAAGTGAAGAAAGAGAAAACGTGTTGATAAGTGTGTACAGTGGGGATGTAATTGGACAGGAAAGTTTATGAAGGTCATGTGGGCGGTCCTGAAATTTGATAAGCTTGCCTGAAGAGGTGAGTTTTCAGGGAACGCTTGAAGGTTTGGAGACTAGAGGAGAGTCTTGTTGTGCGAGTGAGGGCATTTCACAGAGTGGGTGCAGCCCGAAGAAAGTCCTACAATCGTGAATGGGAGTGAGTAACGAGTGTGGATGAGAGACATAGATCTTGTGAAGAGCAAAGAGGTCAGGTTGGGAGATATGTTGAGAGAGATATATGTTGGTTTTGTTTGATTGATGGCCTTGTGTGGGAGTAAAAGTATTTTATATTGAATACGCTAGAATACAGGTAACCAATGGAGGGACTGACAGAGCGGCTCTGCAGACGATGAACGTCTGGCAAGGAAGATTAGCCTCGCAGTTGCATTCAGAATGGATTGTAGTGGTGAGAGTCTCTTTTTGGGAAGACAAGTAAGAAGACTATTACAATAATCAATGCGGGAGATAATGAGAGCATGGATTAGAGTTTTTGCAGTGTCTTGTGTAAGATATGGTTGTATTTTGGATATGTTTTTTAGATGTATGTAATATGATTTTCAGAGATTGAATGTGGGGAACAAAGGAAAGTTCAGAGTCGAGGATGACACCTAGGCAGCGAGCTTGTGGGGTAGGGATGATTGCCGAGTTCTCAACAGTGATAGAGATATCAGATTGGTAGCTACTATTGGCCGGTGGAAATATAATTAATTCTGTTTTGGAAATATTAAGTTTTAGGTGGCGACATGACATCCAAGATGAAACTGCAGAAAAGGCATTCAGTGACCCGGACTAATGGAGATGGTGACAAATCTGGGGAGGATAGGTAGATTTGAGTATCACCCGCATACAGATGATATTGAAATCCCAAAAAAGCTAATTAGTTGGCCAAGAGATGTGGTATACAATCCAGAAAGTATTCAAAGCGCTTCACTTTTTCCACATTTTGTTATGTTACAGCCTTATTCCAAAATGGAATAAATTAATTTACCCTCATTTGAGATTTTTTCAAATTTATTAAAAATAAAAAACTAAGAAATCACATGTAGATAAGTATTCACAGCCTTTGCTCAATACTTTATTGATGCACCTTTGGCAGCAATTACAGCCTCAAGTCTTTTTGAAAATGACGCCACAAGCTTGGCACACCTATCTTTGGGCAGTTTCGCCCATTCCTCTTTGCAGCACCTCTCAAGCTCCATCAGGTTGGATGGGAAGCGTCGGTGCACAGCCATTTTCAGATCTCTCCAGTGATGTTCAATCAGATTCAAGTCTGGGCTCTGGCTGGGTCACTCAAGGACATTCACAGAGTTATCCTGAAGCCACTCCTTTGGTTTCTTGGCTGTGTGCTTAGGGTTGATGCCCTGCTGAAAGATGAACCAACGCCCCAGTCTGAGATAAAGAGCGCTCTGGAGCAGGTTTTCTTCCAGGATGTCTCTGTACATTGCTGCATTCATCTTTCCCTCTATCCTGACTAGTCTCCCAGTTCCTGCTGCTGAAAAACATCCCCACAGCATGATGCTGCCACCACCATGCTTCACTGTAGGGATGGTATTGCCCTGGTGATGAACGGTGCCTGGTTTCCTCCAAACATGACGCCTGGCATTCATGCCAAAGAGTTCAATCTTTGTCTAATCAGACCAGAGAATTTTGTTTATCATGGTCTGAGAGTCCTTCAGGAGCATTTTGGCAAACTCCAGGTGGGCTGCCATGTGCTTTTTACAAAGGAGTGGCTTCCGTCTTGCCACTCCACCATACAGGCCTGATTGGTGGATTGCTGCAGAGATGGTTGTCCTTCTGGAGGGTCCTCCTCTCTCTACAGAGGAATGCTGTATCTCTGACAGAGTGACCATCAGGTTCTTGGTCACTTCCCTGACTAGGGTCCTTCTCCCCCGACTGCTCAGTTTAGATGGCCGGCCAGCTCTAGGAAGAGTCCTGGTGGTTCTGAACTTCTTCCGTTTACAGATGATGGAGGCCACTGTGCTCATTGGGACCTTCAAAGCAGCAGATATTTTGCTGTACCCTTCCCCAGATTTGTGCCTTGAGACAAACCTGTCTCGGAGGTCTACAGACAATTCCTTTGACTTCATGCTTGGTTTGTGCTCAGACATGCACTGTCAAGTGTGGGACCTTATATACACAGGTGTGTGCCTTTCCAAATCATGTCCAATCAACTGAATTTACCACAGGTGGACTCCAATTAAGCTATGAACATCTCAAGGATGCACCTGACCTCAATTTTGAGCTTCATGGCAAAGGCTGTGAATACTTATGTACATGCGATTTCTTATTTTTTTTATTTTTAATAAATTGGCAAAAATCTCAAAAATAACTTTTTTCACGTTGTCATTATGGAGTATTGTGTGTAGAATTTTGAGGGAAAAAATAATTTATTCCATTTTGGAGGCTGTAACATAACAAAGTGTGGAAAAAGTGAAGAGCTCTGAATACTTTCCGGATGCACTGTAGATAGAGAATAGCAGGGGACCTAAGACTGAGCCTTGCGGTACTCCAACTGATAGAGGTAGCGAAGAGGAGGTGGAATCAGGGAAGCGGACACTGAAAGAGCGATTATATAGGTAGGATGAGAACCAAGAAAGGGCCGTGTCCTGAAGACCTAGGGAATGTAGTGTTTGTATGAGAAGAGAGTGGTCAACAGTGTCAAAGGCAGCAGAGAGATCTAGAAGAATAAGAAGTGAGTAATGGCCTTTAGACTTTAAAGTGACCAGATTATTCATTACTTTAGTCAGTGCTGTCTCTGTGGAATGTTGGTAACGAAAGCCTGACTGAAGTGGGTCCAATAAATTGTGTGAGTTAAAGTGTGTGAGGCGAGTGTAGGCAAGTCTCTCAAGTAGCCTGAAGGGCACGGTAGCTGAGAGATGGGACAGTAGTTAGAGAGTTAGGGTCAGAATGGGAACATGCTTGAACGGTGAAGGAAAGATACCAGTAGAGAGAGAGAGATTACAGATTTTAGTTAAGGTTGGGATGAGCACAGGAGACAGAGCTTTACTTATTTGTGAGGGTATAGAATCAAGAGGAGAGGTAGTAGAGTAGGAGGATAAGAAGAGTGTTGATACTTCATCTCCATTTGTGGGATCAAATGAAGAGAAGATACCATAAGGTTCAGGTAGAGAATTCAGCAGGTCACTGGCTGGGAAAGAGTGTACCATTTCATCTTGGATCTTATCAATCTTGACCTAACATGTAAAGCAGGCATGTCACCTACATACAACTTACACAGAAATGTGATAGGATACTTCTAACAAATTGTATGTTATATTTACTGTGTGTTACCGCTGCCTAGTTTATTTTGAAGTTACTTTATTGCATATTAGCATTATGTCGGCCATCTTCTGAGCAGGAAGTACACAACAGGGGGGGCGGGCACCATTTTCTAGCTGATTTTTTAATGGTATTAAAACTGCATTGCTGTCAGGTAGTTTACTCCCTGTAGTATTAATGTTCAATATTCCAAAAGGCTGAAGAGAGTTAACGTCTGTGGCAGAGTCTCGTACATATACATTTATATCTTTACTTACAGTTTTACAGAACTTTGTTTATTAGACTGTTACTAATGCAGACTTGTTTTATTTCCCCCCCAGGCCTTACAGATCCACCTGATGGTGCTTTAAACTTTACCCTGGGCCTTTAACCTTGTGCACGGACGCCAAAAACCTCGCTAGGATCTCTACCACTACTCTTCTTCCCCCCCTTCCTGTCTGTCCAGACGACCAGCAGGGGGCTGGGGGGGAAGAGGCGCTTGAGGTGCAGAGTTGACGCCTGCCAGCTTAGGACATGGGCACTTTATAGTTGAGGCCTGTATTTATCAGCCTAACTTGGATTGCAAGGAAAAGACGACTTTAAAAACTTTTGCAAAGAGAGAAAAAAAACAAAAACTGGAATTATTTTTGGAGGAAAAGAAAAAAAACACTAAGCATGTTAGCTTGAAAAATTAAATATAAATATATATATATATATATATATAAAAAAATATGTATAGTTATATACCTATTTAAAAAACGAAAAAGACAAAATACCTACATTATCGCGGATTGGTTTCTAACAAGAAGACTGGGAGTGTTTGCACCCCTAACCCCTAAAATACGCATGCTGTAGCTGTGGCTCTTCCAATTGAATGGCCCTTGCAGGAATGAGACCTCTAGTGGATGGTTACCATGCTTGGGGACACATTGTCTGGCTTGTGTTATCCCTCTGCACTGTGGAGAGTCTGTAGAAAATGCACTATTTCCGATGACAAGAGAAGTCCCACGCGGGCTACCTCCTCTTTTTTTTTTTTTTTTTTTTTATTATAAATATGTATGTATGTGCATTTTTTTATTTTATTTTGTATATAGTTTTTCCCCCGCCCTCTCTCCCAACTTGTAATAAAACTGGCTTTTTACCACTGGTGTCTTTCATCAACTTAGATGATACAGGCTGCAGGTACTGAACTGATTTCTATATTATGAAGCTGAGTCAGTGCCACATGCATACCACTAAGTGTAGGGGGCGTGGTAACAATTTGGGGGCGTGGCTGTGCCGCCACGGCCAATAGGGTAAGTTATTGCAGTCTTTTTCAGCCCTGTATCAAAAGTTTATACTCCGCTGTACAGTAAATGTAAATAACATGTTTGTTTTCACCTCCTTTTGGATCAACGCAATTAGAATTTACAAACGGTTGAACTCAATAGACTTGTGTCGTGTTTCTTCTTTACTAATTATACAATGACTTTTCCCAGTATGGGATCTTCTACTGATGGACTTCAAATGTTAACAACAACTACTTGATATAAGGCAATTTGCTTCTTAAGTTTAGGGGTCAATTCAATTATTTGTGAGTTTGCAAAAGCAAACTCGCATCAATAAACTTGCATACATCGCGGCAATGCATGCACTCGAGAAATGCAAGATTTAACTAGGAATGGCGATTGACGGGACTCGCGGCGACCTTGCGCCACTTTTCAGGCTTTTACAGTGGTGCCTCGGGTTGGTGGTCCAGGACCAAATCAAATGATTTGTGGTCAAGACGATAGGCAAAGCCAGTGCAGGTGGCTGTCAATCATAACACATGGACAATCAGAAGCAAAACTCTCTCCTCCACCACATAACTGACCCTAAGGATGACAGGTAGGCGCAGGTTACTTACATTTATATATTTTTTCCAAATTTATCAATTAAAACCTTTTATGTAAGGGGTGCCGTGAAAAAAATGATGATACTCAAGGGCGCCATGATTCAAGAACGTCTGGGAACCGATGCTTTAAACACATTTTCCTGTCCCCCAAAATACAGTAAGTTGGAAAAAAAAACTCTGAAAGTTAAAAAATTCTTCTCCTATGAATACAACACCTCCATACCTGTCCCACATCATTTACACCTCCATACCTGTCCCACGTCATTTACACCTCCATACCTGCCCTACGTCATTTACACCTCTACATACCTGTCCCACGTCATTTACACCTCCATACCTGCCCTACGTCATTTATACCTCTACATACCTGTCCCACGTCATTTACACCTCACACATACCTGTCCCCCATCATTTACACCTCACACTACCTGTCCCACATCATTTACACCTCCATACCTGTCCCACATAATTTATACCTCCACCTACCTGTCCCACATCATTTACACCTCCATACCTGCCCTAAGTCATTTACACCTTCATACCTGCCCTAAGTCATTTACACCTTCATACCTGCCCTAAGTCATTTACACCTTCATACCTGCCCTAAGTCATTTACACCTCCATACCTGGTCTACGTCATTTACACCTCCATACCTGTCCCACATAATTTATACCTCCACCTGCCTGTCCCACATCATTTACACCTCCATACCTGCCCTAAGTCATTTACACCTCCATACCTGCCCTAAGTCATTTACACCTCCATGCCTGTGCCACGTCATTTACACCTCCATACCTGTCCAACGTCATTTACACCTCACTGTACCTGTCCCACATCATTTACACATCATCCTACCTGTCCTGCATCACATGGACTGCATGCATCATTTACACCTCACTCTACCTGTCCCACATCACATTCCAACTAATCTAATAGCTTGCTCCACATTCGTCCCTGATCCAAACAAATAATAATAGCAAACTAACAGTCTGGCGCGTTTCTTTATATAGTTATTTCATCAGGGGCATAGAGATAAGTCAGTGGGAGCAATACTACTGCAGCTGTGAGAGTTTTGCCTTTCCTCACCTAGAAAAGCCTGCCACACCTAATTCACACCTAAACTGACACACCTTTCCCCTCTTCACAATATGCCATAGTTTAACAGCTGCCTGACGCTCACAGACAGGGCAGCAGAGCCGCAGACCGAACACAGCAATAGCTGAAAACAAAATGAATTAAGTAAACAAAGAATATAAGTAAAAGATGCCTAATTTATATTTAAATGATATTTTCAGAACAATGGGGTTTTCTCAGCTCGATGGTAAGAGGGCAGCGATTGCCACCATCGCTTGATTTAAGTTGATAGCTGTTATCCGATGTTTCCTGCTGCACACACCATAAGGAGAAACATCCGTGTCCATTGGCAGAGCTGCTTTGCACATGTGCAGACTCATTTGCGCATGAACAAACCATTGATGCCTCAAACCATCAGATGGTCTACGAACAACAGTCACATGCAACGATTGTGGCAAGAAGAGAACAATGCAATCCTGCCCTTATAACTGCCATCCATACACCAGGGCGCTTAGACTAGCCTGAAGCTTCCTGGCCAGGGCATATAGAGGGGGAGGAGCTTGAACTTAAGTTATTTCGTCCCGTGGCCAAGTTTCCACCAGCGCCTCTATAGTTACCACGCCACTGTTCCCCTAATCACTGTTAGAGAAAAGGGATATATTGCTCTTCCAGAGCACTTTCTCCCAGGGGTAACTGTTCCTACTGCTGGGCTTCATACTTCTGGGCCAGCGGTGGACTGAGGTGCGATGGGGGCTGATGGAGGTTACAGAAGGAGGTGGTTCTTCAGTATTTTAATGCTATGCTTCCTAATGGCTGTGGGTTTAATACCCATTGTGTCCCAAGTTCTCCTAGATTTTATTGTCCTTTCTGTGTGGGCTGAATGAGTTCTCATGGGAATACAGCCAATCAGTACACTAGTAACTAAGGCTTGATGCACTCTGACTTCCGATTGGTTAATGTGACTAGCCCTTTGGTCAGTTGGCTTGTCTGCATATAGGTCTAGCTCCCTATGTGTCTCTGCGGTGGGTAGCTGATGGGTAAAGTGCTGTCACTACATACATGTGCACGATGCCACCACAGACATAAGACAAGTGAGCCAGAAGCAGTCCAAACATGTAATAATAGTTACATTAGACAACTGGAGAATTCATATCACACGTTCATATTCCCTGCAATAGAGCGGGTGAGCTGTGGCGTGCTTTCTTCCTCCGCAGCATGGTCTCTCCGCTCATCCCTAGGGAGGTCTCCTGCCTGTACTCCTCGTGTCCCCCTCACAGCGGCTGCTCCTCTTCAGAAGACTTGGAGGACTTCATAGGGTCCCTGGGCAGCATTATCTCCTGGAGCCGTGCATGGGTCAAACATTCATCTGGGAAGTTGTTCTTCTAGAGATAAGGGAAGATCAGTCATTGTAGATACAGTACCTCTGGGATTTACATTGCACAAGTCTGATGGAACTTGCACGAATGCAATACAATGGAGACACTTATACTCTATACAAGAAGCATCTCTTACATGCTAGGGTGAGGACGCCCAGTATTATAAGGATTTATGATCATCTTATTCCAAGCTTCATTTGCAGACAAACAGCGGTCATGATGACCTCTCAAACCATACGTTGTGCTATACTGTACACGGCTACACACATGTACAAAAGCACAAGCACGGTTGTGTGATGTCGCACAAGGAAGCGCATATTTTTGTGAACAGGTGCCAAAGTTCTCTCCCCCGATAAAAGGATTTGCGCAGATTAGGGGCAGAATTGCACCAAACTTTGCACCCACATTAAAGTAGAAAATTGAGATTTAAATTCTGTAGAACAGGGCCCAGGCTCTTTCCCTACTAGAGGGTTTCATCTTCCCACCAGTGCATGGAAGCTGGTGATTGTGACTCCTTTATTGCGGGGTGATCCAATGCCCACCTCAGTGTTAAAGTAGCCATCCTCCTCTCATAATACAGTATATGTATAAGAACGCTCTTCACCAATCCCAATGACGGCACACCGGGGGTAATTCAGAGTTGTCGCAGCAGCAAATTTGTTAGCAGTTGGACAACACCATGTGCACTGCAGGTGGGGGCAGATGTAACATGTGCAGAGAGAGATAGATTTGGGTGGGTTATTTTGTTTCTGTGCAGAGTAAATACTGGCTGCTTTATTTTTACACTGCAATTTAGATTTTAATTTGAACACCCCCCATCCAAATCTAACACACTCTGCACATGTTACAACTGCCCCCCCTGCACCGCACATGGTTTTTCCCAACTGCTAATAAATTTGCTGCTACGATCAGGTCTGAATTAGGCCCACCATTAGAGATCAAACAGGTTTTATTGGGTCTGTTCATTATTATATGTTTGTTGGTGCAACACAAATTCAAGTTGCAATGAGTCGGTAATCCTCTTTCTGTCCACTAGGGGGAGGCAAATTACTTCTATTGCTCTGGCTGCATAGATGATAGAGACAAGATTTTATATTATTGCTATTTTATATTCAGTATGAAATAGGATTTAGGTACAGTTAGTGCACAATAAAATGATTTCTATAATTTTAAAGACTGGTAAAGTATAGTAGTAAATATTTACATCTGCCAAATGCCAATCCTATGTAAATCAGATTTTATTGCAATTACAATTGGTTACGGTTGATTACCTTTGACCAGACATATTTTTCTGTCATTCATTGGACAGTATTCTCAAAAGCGGAGACAATGGTTTAGAACACTGCTAAACAATTCCATATTTGTAACGGTTTTTCCTTATATTTTTATCTGCAAAAGAATGGTGCATATGCACCTACCAAATTCTCAATGTTGTAAATAGGCAAATATATATATATTTTTTCATTAAAGACAGTCGCCTAAACACAGGGGATGCAGCCAGTGGTTCTCAATCCTCAAGTTTTCACAACAGGTCATGTTTTCAGGATTTCTATGTGTGGAAGCCTGTGGGATAATTACTGACCCAGCAATATTGCACCTGTACATAAGTAAAGACCTCCACAAAACATGACCTGTTGGTGGTGGTGGTATCTGTGGACTGGCATTGAGAACCCCTGCTTTACACAGATAGTCCTGAGAATTCGGGACAGCGCATGTTCCATTGATGCAATTGAAAGGCTGCTTTGTACCATATGTTGGTCAGCTCCGGCACGGCTGTCTCCATTGTGTGGAAATAAGGAAGGCCCCACATTAGGCCATTAGCTATCGCAACCCATAGGCTACGTCCGACACTCCAGCAGCTGTGGAACTATAAATATCAGAATGCCATATCTGCAAAACTGTGGCAGGGAATGCTGGTATGTGTAGTTCCACAGTAGCTGGAGTGCCTTAGGTTGCCTAATATATTCCTATGTGACTTAAAAGTGTAAAATGTGTATAATAAGAAAACATTTCCTTATAAAAGTCTGGTATAATAATATTAGGCCATTGGTAGATGGCACAGGAGACGTACTGGGTCCAGAGAAACGACTCGTTGTACAGGTAAATACAGGGTGCTCACCCCCACACTCAGCCGCATTAGTCCCGTGTGGCTCTTGGTGCCGGGAATTGGCTTGGTCTCCTGTATCTGCGTCTCCATTGCTGCCACAAAGCCTTTCAATCCCTCCTCTGCGATCTTGTTCCCTGCAATTGGAATATTACAGAATGTCTATGGAAGAGCCGTATGTGTGAAACCTGACTGCTGTTTCATCAGCTATCATCTTGCAGTGTTGGCTCAGAGTCTGCTGTAGACCCCTAAGTGAATAGGGCAAGAGATATCGCCAGCGAAACTGACTGATGTGCAAGACTCCTGTGGAGAGACCATACTTATACGGATGTCAAATCAATATGGAAAGCTAAAGTAAAGACAGCGCCCTCTGCTGGAGTATTTTAGACAATACTATGCGCACACAACAAATTGTTTTTACATTTCACCCGTAGCAAATAAGAGCATCCGTGAGCTGATCCGTGTTCCGACTATTTGTAATCCGTTGGGTTTCAGCTTTAATTGAAACCTGACGTCGATGTCAGTCGGTTTTTGCATCTCTAAATACCTTAAATTTTTATCTTTCGGTTCTAAACCGACGGGAACCCCCCTGCCCCTTGCGCAGGCTGTGCGGGGTACATTAGGTTAAATTGTAAATAAAGTTTTTTGTTTTTTTTTAAATGCTTGAGTCCTCCACAAATCCGTAACCAGCCCCCGACCTCTCAGCCTGGGCTGGTACTGGAACATAAATCGGAAGAAACTGCATGGGGTGCCCCTTATTTTCCAACTAGTTACCAGCCCGTCAAAATGACGTAACAACATAACCGTAATATCCGCGCCGTGCACTAGCCAACGGAGCAACACTTGAATTGCTCCGTCAGGCGCCACCTTGTGGCCGCCGGCGTGCAACACACTTGAATTCTCTCCACAGAGGTGAGGAGCAAAGATAGACTTTTATTATATATGATAACCGGCACCAGGTGGAACCAGGGGGGGGGGGGGGGGGCTGACGCTATAGCAGGGGAACACAGCGTGGGGTCCCCTTTACTATAACAGCAACCAGCTCCAAAATGGTCAACCCTGGTATTCCCGTGGTGGCGGTGGGTGTGGGATTAATGTGTAAAGAATAGATCATTACAGGTGTCAGTGATCCTGCCTCGGCACTTGTGGGACAACAAGTGCCAGCATGCCCGCACATCATTGGTCCACTGGCACCTGCAGTATGCCTGTAAAGAAAATATTAAAGAACCACATTACATGCACACCGAAGGACTTATCCATATCTCCTGTCCATGTAAGCATCCATATGTCTTGGAAAAACAGAACAGCGCAAACACAAGGCTCACGGCCAGCGCGGTACATAGTCTACAGGGATAACGCCAAATGACAGGTCACTAGCGGACACTGTGTCATAGGAATGAATGGGGAAGCACTGACTGGCTGAGAGCGTGGGAACGGACATTATATTTAACCATACTATGTTATATACACCTTGATCTTTTTTTACAGGTACATCCTTGTATTGCATGGTAGAAAATTACCATCTCACCCTCTTCTAACAGGGAATTCCCAGACATTCATGTGACGGATGTGCAGCACTGTGCAGTAGGTATGTGATAAGTGCTCTTCTGTTATCACATGGGTTTTCCTGGTGGCAGGTTTATTACACGTTTGTACAATGAATTGCACTATATTTCATTATACTTGTTATTTATGTGTCCTATGGTTTCTGATATGGATTGTACACACAATAAGGAAGATCACACACAAATAGAATCTTGCTGTCGTGTGCACCCACATAGGGGACTGTCTGTATGTTATCCTTCCAGATACCAAGTCTCCTAAGGTAGAGATCAGTGGGTTTATTTAGGAAGCATCTGATTGTAAAACTAGACTCTTCTGTTTATGCCCAAAATAGAGCATTGTAGAAACAATTATTATCAATAGACATATTTTCCTATTACGGTTCCAATGATGACTGTATACCTATGAAATAGTTTGTTAATGTCAATCAAGACAGGTAATCTGAGTGTCTTTTTGTAGGTTTTTCATTAGCATATTAATCACTCAGGAAAGCATAAATGGTCCTGTATAGTGTCATTAAAATGACATTCCATTATGGTAACCCTGTCAGCAGGAAAATATGATTTCCTGGACAGGACATAAGTAAAGCCCTTTTCATCTTGGGTTGCACATAAATGAAGTAAGAATGTTGACTTGTCTCTTACCACAGTAGGAGGGAAACCACTGACCAAGAAGTGTATTTAAAATAGGAAAAAAGATCAAAGTCTTTACCATATGTGTTCTATTTTGTTGTAAAAACGTATATTTCAACAATAGCTAGGAAATATACTAGACATTTGTGTGCTGCTATGAAGAGATTTGGTAACCCACAGTCCCCCCAAATATGTCATATTTACACTTGTATCTTAAATTAATGAAGATTAATGTGAGCATGCCATATATCATCTGAGACTTAAGCCAGGTCCACACAGGCAATTTTGGCCGGATATGTAGTTTCCGGACGAATCTGAATGCCCTATTGGGCATATCGCTCAGCGTGTATACCCGGTATTCGGTCGCCAGCGACATTACCGTGTCATCTGTGCTGCAAAGCCAACCCGGCTGTATCGCTAGCTGCATAGTGTATGCTATTGAAAGACGGAACAGTAATCGTTCCATCCTTCGTTAGGATAATTCTGATGTGTACCCAGGATCCATAATGTTGGTCCGTCAGGCCCCCCCCAACAGCTTCTCCAGCGGCCTGGCAGTCACTCGTTCGGGATCCTGGCTATTGGGATGCCGGCGCCAGGATTGTGATTCTAGCCAGGATTCTGGCGTCGGTAAGCAGTGTCGGGATTCCGGTGTCGGTATTTCAACTTCCCGGATCCCCCTTAGTCATGACTACATCTTTGTGGAAGTGGGGGGGGAGTAAGCTGATAAAAGTTATGGGAGTCTTTTGTCTTATGTCAGATTTTGGGGATCAATCTAATTGAGAGGCTGCACCATAATTTTCTGCAGTGCCCCCAGCACAGAACAGGCTTTGTCATTCTGTAAGTTTCTTCCTTATATATTTGTTATTGCACGTTTGCTATGTAACGTACGTTTTTTTTTCTGTATAACGTTTCTATAACTAAAGGGCCCCATATGCTAGGGCAATAATGCCCGATTTCGGGCATTCGGCCCAATATATCGGATGAAATTGGGCATTTTGGAGGGGTTTCCGATCTGATCCGATGCCCGTTCCTGTGAGCATCGGATCGGATCCTCCAGATTGAATGTGCTGCACATTCAATCACATCCGACCCCCGCAGGCGTGGCTGGGATCACCCAAGGTACATTGTATGCAAAAGGACAGCATACGATGTATCTTGGACGATCCTGACCCCCGGGAGGCTGCCGCGGTAATCACCTGCGACATGTCAGACGGACATGTCGCAAAAGTGTATGGGGCCCTTAAGCATTGCACTTCTTTTGTAAATACAGTGTTATTTATTAGTCTGTTGAGGACGCTATTAGTTATAGCATATCCTTAGTGATGTGTTATTGATTGCTAGAAGCTACAGGATGCCACATTAACAGTGCGGTAGTATGCAACACCGAGCCTGCGCAATTGTGATAGTTTTGTGGGACCTGTGTCTCCTTCGCTTACATTGGGAAGAAAAGTTTATGGCACATTGCTTTACATTTATCTAACTTACGTGAGAGGTTTAGGCTGATCAGAACTTTGTTTCCCGGGAGAAATACTTTCCCATGCCGAAATTCCGCTGCTTCCAATAACGGGTTGGCCGCCTCAGTGGGTTCCACTTGCTAGTAAGTACATGAAGAATTTTCAGAAAATAACACAAAATTTAGCATTCAATTAGTATGTGACATTGGGGACATATTCCTAAACAATTGGGCTTCATCGATTATTATTGTGTTCAAATGCATGTTAAAGCATAGTGTACGTGTGTGTGTCTTTTTAATGACTTTAGATGTGGCCTTCTACCTCTACCACGCATTTCTCCTGACTCCTGTGCTCCAGTGACCTGTTAAAGCATAATGTACGTGTGTGTGTCTTTTTAATGACTTTAGATGTGGCCTTCTACCTCTACCACGCATTTCTCCTGACTCCTGTGCTCCAGTGACCTGGAGGTGCTGCAACATTGGGGACATATTCCTAAACAATTGGGCTTCATCGATTATTATTGTGTTCAAATGCATGTTAAAGCATAGTGTACGTGTGTGTGTCTTTTTAATGACTTTAGATGTGGCCTTCTACCTCTACCACGCATTTCTCCTGACTCCTGTGCTCCAGTGACCTGGAGGTGCTGCAATAACACTATACCTCTATACAGGAGGCTATCTGGGTCAGTATCACCTGTTATACCTCTAAATAAGAGGCTACTGGGGACACCATTTCCCATGATACCACTAGTTCAGGCGTGTCAAACTCTGGGTCATCCAGCTGTTGTGAAACTACAAGTCCCAGCATGCTTTACCAGCTAATCAGTGGAAGGTAAGCTGGTAAGCTGTGGTCCAAAACGACTGAAGAGCCTCAGTTCCTCACCCGGTTTACCTCTTGCTCCGACAAGGGAGCTCTCTTGGTGGCAGATTTGACTCCTTTTCCACGTGTGCTTTTTTGATCAGGGTTGACCAATTCTGTAAGATAATGACACATAGATTACTCGATAAGAAGATCATAGCTCAATAACAGCAGAGATGGGCAGCTAGCCATAACATAGGCAAGATGGATCTTCCTGTCCCAGCGCAACATAATCCCCGGACGGTTCATCGTGAAACTTACGTTTTTTGGGTGTTTTGGGGTCCTCTTTCTTAGCTGGCCCTGGCTGCGTCACCACACTGGGGGTACCACTCGTCCCATTGCTGACAGAAGACCTGTCCTCTTTCTTCTGGGGCTCCTGTGGCAAATACTTTATCAATAGACTGAATCGCTGGGAGAGGCAAAGAGTTGGCCTATGTTTAATCTTTATTGAAAATTGATTTATTCCACGTTACGCGATCATTAGTAGCCTCCAACATGACAATTAAAGATGAGTGGGAGAAACGCGACCGGACCATTGAGTACTGCGTTTGCTATGAGAGGGCTGAGCATGTAACAATGACACCGAGAGTTGCTGGAGATGCCGGTTCAAGTCCCAGCGCCAGCTTATCATGGCCTGGAGTTCCTAAAACTAGATTGTTAGCTTGGTTGGTCAGGGAAACTGTGCCTTACAGAGTCTTGGGGTACTCTAGTGATTAGGCCACAAGACTGACCTGAACGGAGAACAAGGGCCCTCACTGGTTTGGCTGATCCTTATCTCTCTCTGTTTGAGTTCACTTTTCTAACCAGGAGGCTCATCTGAGCTTCCCAGGTCACTGACCTTCATGATCTGAGCAGCTAGACCAGTAAAACGTGAACAGAATGGAAAGAAAATATGTGCAAGACTTTCTGCTATTGCTGGATTCTGGCTTCATTCATTAAATGTCAATTAGAAACACCTGTCTCATCAGTTATATACTGTAAGCGGTCCGTTCCGGAGCGGGGCATTATGTGGAGGGTATAATGTTGGAGGGTGTGATTTTCATGCAGAGTTAGGTAGGTACATTGCAGTTACAGCCAGTGGCCACGTTGCACCACTGATGAAGCTGAGACGAGACTGAGGAGGTGGATGAAGATAATACAGGTGTATGAAGGAGGTGGATGAATACAGGTGGGTGGAGGTAATGTAGCCGGGTGGAGGAAGGTAATACAGCGGGGTGGAGGAGGTGGGTGAAGGTAATACAGCCGGGTGGAGGAGGTGGGTGAAGGTAATACAGCCGGGTGGAAGGAGGTGGGTGAAGGTAATACAGCCGGGTGGAAGGAGGTGGGTGAAGGTAATACAGCCGGGTGGAAGGAGGTGGGTGTAGGTAATACAGCCGGGTGGAAGGAGGTGGGTGAAGGTAATACAGCCGGGTGGAAGGAGGTGGGTGAAGGTAATACAGCCAGGTGGAAGGAGGTGGGTGAAGGTAATATAGCCGAGTGAAGGTAATACAGGTGGGTGAAGGTAATACAGCCGGGTGGAAGGAGGTGGGTGAAGGTAATACAGCCGGGTGGAAGGAGGTGGGTGAAGGTAATACAGCCGGGTGGAAGGAGGTGGGTGAAGGTAATACAGCCGGGTGGAGGAGGTGGGTGAAGGTAATACAGGTGGGTGAAGGTAATACAGCCGGGTGGAAGGAGGTGAGTGAAGGTAATACAGCCGGGTGGAAGGAGGTGGGTGAAGGTAATACAGCCGGGTGGAAGGAGGTGGGTGAAGGTAATACAGCCGGGTGGAGGAGGTGGGTGAAGGTAATACAGGTGGGTGAAGGTAATACAGCCGGGTGGAGGAGGTGGGTGAAGGTAATACAGCCGGGTGGAGGAGGTGGGTGAAGGTAATACAGCCGGGTGGAAGGAGGTGGGTGAAGGTAATACAGCCGGGTGGAAGGAGGTGGGTGAAGGTAATACAGCCGGGTGGAGGAGGTGGGTGAAGGTAACACAGGCGGGTGGAGGAGGTGGGTGAAGGTAACACAGGCGGGTGGAAGGAGGTGGGTGAAGGTAACACAGGCGGGTGGAAGGAGGTGGGTGAAGGTAACACAGGCAGGTGGAAGGAGGTGGGTGGAGGTAACACAGGCGGGTGGAAGGAGGTGGGTGGAGGTAACACAGCCGGGTGGAAGGAGGTGGGTGGAGGTAATATAGCCGGGTGGAGGAAGGTAATACAGCCGGGTGGATGAGGTGGGTGAAGGTAATACAGCCGGGTGGAGGAGGTGGGTGAAGGTAATACAGCCGGGTGAAGGTAATACAGCCGGGTGGAGGAGGTGGGTGAAGGTAATACAGCCGGGTGGAAGGAGGTGGGTGAAGGTAATACAGCCTGGTGGAGGAGGTGGGTGATGGTAATACAGCCGGGTGGAGGAGATGGGTGAAGGTAATACAGCCGGGTGGAAGGAGGTGGGTGAAGGTAATACAGCCGGGTGGAAGGAGGTGGGTGGAGGTAACACAGCGGGGTGGAAGGAGGTGGGTGGAGGTAATACAGCCGGGTGGAAGGAGGTGGGTGGAGGTAACACAGCCGGGTGGAAGGAGGTGGGTGAAGGTAATACAGCCGGGTGGAAGGAGGTGGGTGAAGGTAATACAGCCGGGTGGAAGGAGGTGGGTGGAGGAAGGTAACACAGCCGGGTGGAAGGAGGTGGGTGAAGGTAACACAGCCGGGTGGAAGGAGGTGGGTGAAGGTAACACAGCCGGGTGGAAGGAGGTGGGTGGAGGTAACACAGCCGGGTGGAAGGAGGTGGGTGGAGGTAACACAGCCGGGTGGAAGGAGGTGGGTGGAGGTAACACAGCCGGGTGGAAGGAGGTGGGTGGAGGTAACACAGCCGGGTGGAAGGAGGTGGGTGGAGGTAACACAGCCGGGTGGAAGGAGGTGGGTGAAGGTAACACAGCCGGGTGGAAGGAGGTGGGTGAAGGTAATACAGCCGGGTGGATGAAGGTAATACAGCCGGGTGGAGGAGGTGGGTGAAGGTAACACAGCCGGGTGGAAGGAGGTGGGTGGAGTTAACACAGCCGGGTGGAAGGAGGTGGGTGGAGGTAACACAGCCGGGTGGAAGGAGGTGGGTGAAGGTAACACAGCCGGGTGGAAGGAGGTGGGTGAAGGTAATACAGCCGGGTGGAAGGAGGTGGGTGAAGGTAATACAGCCGGGTGGAGGAGGTGGATGAAGGTAATACAGGTGGGTGAAGGTAATACAGCCGAGTGGAAGGAGGTGGGTGAAGGTAATACAGCCGGGTGGAGGAGGTGGGTGAAGGTAATACAGCCGGGTGGATGAAGGTAATACAGCCGGGTGGAAGGAGGTGGGTGAAGGTAATACAGCCGGGTGGAAGGAGGTGGGTGAAGGTAATACAGCCGGGTGGAGGGGGTGGGTGAAGGTAATACAGCCGGGTGGAGGAGGTGGGTGAAGGTAATACAGGCGGGTGGAGGGGGTGGATGAAGGTAATACAGCCGGGTGGAGGAGGTGGGTGAAGGTAACACAGCCGGGTGGAAGGAGGTGGGTGGAGGTAACACAGCCGGGTGGAAGGAGGTGGGTGAAGGTAACACAGCCGGGTGGAAGGAGGTGGGTGAAGGTAATACAGCCGGGTGGAAGGAGGTGGGTGAAGGTAATACAGCCGGGTGGAGGAGGTGGATGAAGGTAATACAGGTGGGTGAAGGTAATACAGCCGAGTGGAAGGAGGTGGGTGAAGGTAATACAGCCGGGTGGAGGAGGTGGGTGAAGGTAATACAGCCGGGTGGATGAAGGTAATACAGCCGGGTGGAAGGAGGTGGGTGAAGGTAATACAGCCGGGTGGAAGGAGGTGGGTGAAGGTAATACAGCCGGGTGGAGGGGGTGGGTGAAGGTAATACAGCCGGGTGGAGGAGGTGGGTGAAGGTAATACAGGCGGGTGGGTGAAGGTAATACAGCCGGGTGGAGGAGGTGGGTGAAGGTAATACAGCCGGGTGGAGGAGGTGGGTGAAGGTAATACAGCCGGGTGGAAGGAGGTGGGTGAAGGTAATACAGCCGGGTGGAGGGGGTGGGTGAAGGTAATACAGGCGTTTGGAGGAGGTGGGTGAAGGTAATACAGCCGGGTGGGTGAAAGTAATACAGGCGGGTGGGTGAAGGTAATACAGCCGGGTGGAGGAGGTGGGTGAAGGTAATACAGCCGGGTGGATGAAGGTAATACAGCCGGGTACCTTACCTTCTCCTTGTCTTTCTTCTTGGTGACACTCTGTTTAGCCTTCATAGCGTGGTTCTTGTCTGCTTTATCCAACGCTGTGGTGCTCGCATGGTTGGCCAATCGGTCACTCTTTGAATCAGCGGGCCGGGATGTGGGCGGCTGGGGAATGAAAAAATAAGCTCCTGATAGTTCTTCATTCTATATCACAGCTTCTCAAACTCTGTCCTCTGGGGCACACACAGTTCATGTTTTGCAGGTCTCCTCACAGAATCACAAGTGAAATAATTAGCTCCACCTGTGGACCTTTTAAAATGTGTCAGTGAGTAATTAATACACCTGTGCAGCTGCTGGGTTACCTGCAAAACATGCACTGTGTGGGGTCCCGAGGACCGAGTTTGAGAACCACTGTTCTATATAATGGCCTGTTGTAGTGCTTGAGGGAGATAGGGGGGGTATTCAGTTGTTTGAAAAGTCAGTTGGGTGTCTGTTTTTTCCTATCTAATAGAAAAAAACAGACACCCAACTGACTTTTCAAACAATTGAATTCCCCCCATAGAATGTTCTTATATATACAACAATCCTAGTCTTCAAGCTGATAAAAGCCTTTGTTAATGCTTATGTATAGGTATAATAGTAAATTAACCTGGCATCTGCTGGGTCACCTCAGCCGCCCCTGCTCTGTCCCCTCCCATGTTTCCCCTGTTCCCGGTCCTCTGCCCTGGGGTGGGCATGCGCGATGAT